>NC_141717.1:3409399-3863020 GCF_971803275.1 Cyanistes caeruleus
TGACGGGGTCCACACGCAGGTTGTAGGCGTGCAGGTTGCTCAGCTCAGACATAGCCTGGCTGAGGTTGTCGATGTTCTTGATGGCATTGCTCAGGGCAGCCACCACTTTCTTGCCATGGCCACGGATCTGGTCAGAGCCTTGTGACATGTCAAAGTGGGGGAAGTAGGTCTTGGTCGGGGGGTAGGCGTGGAACATCCTGGGGGAGTGGGACAGTCAGTGGTGCTGACCCCAGCCAGACCCACCACACTGGCCCCTCCGTGGGGCTCCCACCCCTTGTCCCCCTCTCCCATGGGGTCCCCAGGCCTGTACCTCCACAGGGTCTCGGCTCCGATATCCTCCTCGGCGCCACCCAACTTTCCCCAGATCTGCTGGATCAGCTTCTTGTCCTCGGCGGTCAGCATGGTGGCGGCTGGAAGAGTGGGCAGGGGTTGGTGGCAACAGCACCCGCAGGGACGCCTCTTATAGCTGCTGGTACCTCCACCCAGCCTTATCTTATCACACTGAGGGGCGAGGGGATGGCCGGGCCCTGGGAGCGGCTGCGGCGCTGCCTTGGGGGCCCCGCATAGCTCGGGGGGGCCCTGCCCTAAGGAGGCTCCTGGAGGGCCCAGCTGCCTGTTCTGCCCCACTGCATCAGCCCAACACCAGAATGGGGCAGGGGGCAGCACCTTACCAGGCTGGTACCTTACCCCTGGGCATGCCCCATGGGTACTGCAGCCTTGTCCACCCTGGCTGGCATGTCCTCCAACCTCCTGTTGTGATCTGTCATTCCCCACGGATGGGCCAGGGTCCTCCTGGCTCTGAGGGTGTTGAGGTAGGTCCCACAAGTGTCTCATGTCCCCTCCATACTTCGGTACCCTTCTCTGCCCCAAGAGCCCCAGGGCCTCTGAGTAGGAGCCATGAATAAGCCCTTCCAGAAAAACCCAGACAGGGAACAGCCTCCCCTTTGGCTTCATGGTCTTCCCAAAGTCCATCCTGTGATGCTTGTCAGTTCTGGACTCCTTCCCTTCTTCCCACCTCAAAGTGTGCTCCTGCCTCTTCCCATAAATGCTGGGAAATCCCACAGGGCACATGGTGGCTGATCATACAGTAGCAGAATTTTATAATAATAGAATTATTAATGTTGGAAAAGGTGTCTGGAATCATTGAGCCAAATCATTCCCCCAGTGCTGCAAAGGCCACCACTAAATCAGGTCCCCAGGAGCCACATCTACACATCTGCTAAATCCCTCCAGGGACAGGCACTTCACCACTGCCCTGTACAGATTGTGCCAGTGCCTGACAATGCTTTCAGTGAAGAAATTTTTCCTAATATCCAAGCTAAGGCTCTCCTGGCACAACTTGAGGCCATCTCCTCTGACTCTCACATCCTTTTCTCAGCCTCTGCAGGAAGGAGTTGGTGCAAACACGGGGTAAGGTACACACCAGATGCTGCCCTAGCACGGAAGACATGGATTTAAACTTACAGGTTACCCGACATTCATGGATGCAGAATGCCTTAAAAGCTGTTGTGGTGACATGTTTAGAGCCATTTGATGGCCTGAGAGCTTCCACATCACCCTTCTCCCTCTTGTCCAAACACAGTCCCTAAATTCCATGATGAGATGAGGACTGCCACTTGCAGTGCTGGCTCAGGCTGGCCATCAGAGCAGCTGAAGGCTTTGCACACAGTTTCATGCCAGAAGTCTCTGAGACAGGAGCTGACATGGTGCTGTGCTTCAGGTTTTTGGTCAAACTGGCCCCAATAACAGGCTGATGTTCCAGATTTTGTTGAGCAGTGTTTGCACAGCATCAAGACTGCCTCTGCTTCTCACTCTGCCCCCCACCCAGGGAATAGATTTTGAGGTGCTGGGAGAGAACACAGACAGGCAGATAGGCTAATCAGAGGTATTTCATACCATATAACACCATTCTCAGCAATCAAAGGGAAAATAAGGGGTTTGAGGGAGTTTTAGGGCGGTTCTCCATGGTTTTTGCTCATGAACTGGCTGAACATCAGCCTACCCATGGCATATGGTGAGTGATTGTCTTTGCATCCCCTGTTTTTTTTTCTTCCCTGTGCTTCCACCCAGTCTTCACTTACTAAACAATTATCTCTGTTTATTTGTTTGATCTCAACTCCCCAAATTTTTCTTGCCTTTATCCTCCTTTGCCCTTCACCTCATCCCATTGCAGGGAGGGGGGGAGGTGAGTGGGCAGCTGGGGTGCGGTGGCTGCACAGTGGAGTT
This sequence comes from Cyanistes caeruleus, assembly GCF_971803275.1. Classification (NCBI taxonomy): domain Eukaryota; kingdom Metazoa; phylum Chordata; class Aves; order Passeriformes; family Paridae; genus Cyanistes; species Cyanistes caeruleus. Next base: position 3,411,626 of record NC_141717.1, read on the forward strand.
AACCCAAAGAAGAAACACGTCAGATACCACATCCATACCCCATGGAGAGAGGCACAAGAGGACAATACCCTGCATTGCAGTGAAGGTTTGGTTCCCAACAGGCTGGGATGAGATTTGGATAAGTCAGGCAAAAACCTGGGTCCGTTCAGTGTCCTAGCAGGGTAAAAGACTCTTTCCTGGTCAGCCTGGAAAGAGACTGTGGTGGATATACCTTGGTGAGCAGCTGCTGTCACAGGGCTCCAGCCCATTCTGTTCAATGCTATGTTGCTCCCACTGAATGTTATGTTATCCCCACTGAACTGGCATACGAATTAGTATGAGTTCATTAGTATATGAATTACTATATGAGTTTATAAAGTCTAATATTTCCCCCTCCATATTTTGTAGACATTTCTAGACACCCCTGCCTGAACAGTCAGGTGTGGGCAGAACACATTGAGATGAAAGCACAGAGACCATAGCTCACATTTGAATTATTTATTGGGTTTTGAAGATGACTGAGCTCCTGCAGCAGGGTTTTAAAGAGCTGCTCAGGAAGAGGTGATACACCAGAGCCTGTGGCAGCAGGGCTGGGCTGTGGATGGGCATCCCTCACCCTCTTTTGAGGTCGTTTATCTGTACTTCTCTGTCAGAACAGAGGAAACACTGGCCAGGAACTTGTCCCACGCAGCATGAACTTCTGGGGTGAAGTCACTGGGATAGCGGGCAGCCACGGAGCACAGGATACAGTGGGAAAGCAGCTGGAAGGGAAAGCAGCATGAAATCCATCACAATGAGCACCAGGTATCAGTGTAGGGGTCTGCAGTGGGCCTTGGGCCCAGCATGCTCGGGGGTGACAGCTACGTGTCCCAAGCAGGCAGTGCTGCTGCCTGAGATGGGAGTGAAGAAGCACAGTTGTCTTTTGTACAGGGCAAAAGGCACTGCTTGATCCCACTCCCTCTTCCATGTGCCCCTTCCTTCCTCAAGTGCAACAAAGTGGGACTGTTTATAATTTATTAAAACTTTGCTCAAGACAGGTGATGTAGCTTGATGTGTGAGGCAGATTCATGAATTACAGCAAAAACAGCAGAGATTTGAGTCTGTCTAACACAAACCACAGGAGCCCCCCCGAGTAGTTCTTTGCCTGCACTGGACCAAAACTTTGATTAAAAGACCCAATCTCAGGTTAAAAATCATATGAGAAACAGGCTGAGCAGCAGTGAGGGATCAAGCTGCCATTAGCCCACATGACCTGTGGTCTCTAATTTTGTGATGGCAGTTTCCACCCCTGAAAGTCTCTGTGCTCACTCACCTTGAAGTTCACAGGGTCCACCCTGAGGATGTAGGCATGCAGCTCGCTGAGCTTGGCCAAAGCCCCTCGGATGTTATCAATGTGCTTCACAGCTTCCCCGACGGCGTTCATGACCTTGGAGCCGTGGCCACGGAGCTGAGCTGAGCCTTGGCTCAGATCGAAGTGAGGGAAGTAGGTTTTTGTCTGGGGGTGGCTGAAGAAAAGCCTGGAGGAGAACATGAGGAAGAGGGTGAGCAGTAGAAATGGTGTGAGGTGGTGAAACCTCAGAACAAGTGCAGTGTAAACCTTCTGCAACATGTGCAGATTAGACAGCAGGTTTATCTGTAGGTACTAGAGAAGAATTAAAAATTATTTAAAACTTAATGTAGTTTTAGGTTTGGTTTTGTTTGGTTTTGTTTTTAATAAATAAAACCCCCAACTTGTCACCAAATTTCCTGTATTATATTATAGCCAAGTTTCCAGGACCTTCAAACTGAAATGAACAAACCAGAATTGATATGAATGGTACTCAAACTCCTGAAAGGAGGATCACAATACTTTATGCTGAGCTGTAAACAGCATTTAAATCACTTTGAATAACAAGAATTTCTGGTAATTTCCAGACCCTTTTATGCCAGCTTGCTTAGTTGGTATGGAGTTTGAATTACTGTGCCATGCTTCATGCAGGGGGTCCAGCTGTCTTGTTTTCTAACAATTTGTTACTCACCAACTGGAACAATGAAACGTGAGCATCCAGTGAATTTAGTGGATATCTATTTTCTAAATGCATAAAAACTGTAAGAGAAAGTGCATCACTTGTACAATAAACCACTTCAAGTTTACCCCCTAACAGGGATAATGGTATTTAGGACACTGAGTATGAATGACTTTGAATTCCTCGCCAGTGCTTCTGGCAATGAATTCTTCTGTATGGCTATAAGGAGAAAAAAATCCTATTAAATGGTTTAAAAAAAAATGGTTTACTGCTAGATTTTGAAGCATTTAGCAGCAGAGATATAACTCCTGAAGATTACATATCAAACAGCACAACTCTTCATCAAGTCTTCCTGGTCCCAGCCTGCTCTCGCTCACCCAAATTCTACATGAGACGCATCCCAATAGCAAAGCCCTCTTTGGAGGCCTGCTGGGGCCTTACCTCTCCAGTGATTCTGCCCCAATGGCATCAGCTTGGGTGGCCACCTTGGCCCAGATGGTAACCACGGCGGCTTTCTCGGCTTGGGTCAGCGTCATTGTGCAGGAGGTGCTGGCTCTGTCCCCTTGCAGTGACCGCTCAGAGAGGTTTGGACTCACCATCCTGGCAGCCCTGGTTATAAAGGGGAAGGGGGGAGCAGACCTTGGTGCCTGTCCACACTCATTGGTCACTCCAGAGGGCCGCTCATGGAGTGGGGGACGCTTATCTCCCGAGAAGCAATGGCTACTTTGGCAAGGGTCAGCACACTGCCCTCCTCGCCTGCCGGCCTTATCAGCTTCTCGCTTCTTAACCTAACGGCTGTGTGGTCCAAAGAAATTGTCTGGACACATATTGATACATGAACAGAGAGAAAATGCTGCAAAATTCCACTGATGAAGCACTAAGCCACATCTTTAAGCTGAGGAGCATGTGGACTCCAGCATACTAAGGAGCTTGGAGAGGAATCTGCATTTCCTCCCTTGGTTCACAGATGTGAACACAAGGCTCTGGGCCTTTCTGACCCAGCCACTTCCAATATATGTGGCTGCACCATGTGCAATATTTCACATAAAATGCTTTGTAGGTAGTGGTAGGACTGGCTGGGAGATCTGTAGTGTAGTTCAGAGGAGAAATGAAATCCTGATTTTTTTATAAAGTAAGTTCAGATTTTGCCATTTCCTTCAGGACTTAAATTTTCCAGCCTCTTGCAAAGAATTAGGGACTCACTTTACAATTGCTGCGTGTAACAGTACTGATAGGAAGGATTACTTTGGATACAGGAATAGAGTCTGTGAAACTGAGTATGGTGCTAGAAAAATGTGTGTGTGAGAAAGCCCAGTCAGATTTCTTTTTTGTAATTCTCAGACTGCACACCTTTGATTTCTAACTGTGTGATCTTATTGTTAACTGTCCCCTACACTGTAAAATAGCCCTCAGCACTCCAGTTAGTGCTGGCTGTGTTGTGCTATGTGCTGGCCATGCACAGGAGCTCCTGGTCCCACAACAGATGGCAGGTAAGGACCAAACAAGCAAAATGAAGACCAGCACAGGTCTGTAATCACAGATAAGTGGGCAAAGTGTCAAAGGAATACCCTACTGGAGACAGTTGCTGCAGAACCTCTGAGAGTAAATACCCTGCCAGCACATAAAGCAGAGGTAAATCTGTTTGCCATGCTGATAAACTCGACATCACCACTGAGAGCTGGCAGCTGTGCACAGAGCACTGGCTGGTACAGCCAGAGGGGTCAGATAATGTTCTCTGCCCAAGCAGCCCTGCACACTTGTGTGTCTCAGCCAGAGATGTCTGCATCTGACAGCAGCACTACCCACTGCCACAGAGGGTGTTCCCCAGCCAAGCTCTTGCTGCTGAAGGGAAATCCCTTCAAGGGATGAAATGATCCTTGGGTCATGTCCAGCCTATGGATACCTGTACCGAAGCACAGGTGTCACACAGGAGTGTGCACTGGCCTTGGAGCCCCTGAGGAGCCACAGGGAGCTGTGCTGCTGCAAAGGCACTGGGTTTGGGGTGGCACCCGTATGTGTGTGTGTGTATGGCAGGGTTCTCCTCTGTGCTGTCACACAGGGATAAGTCTCTCCTCTCTGGGCAGACTCCACAGCCTGGAGGAGTTGATCCATACACTACAAAGAGACACAAAGAGACTTTCCTGGGGCTGTGCCTCTGCCACTGCATCCTGGGCTCAGGTGGGAATGAACCAGTGGTAGGGTCAGAAGCAGGGATGGGGTCAGACAGCAACTTCTGGATCCTCTGGTGTCCCCACTTTGCTGGGGCAAGTGGCACTTGCAGAAGGGCTCCGACCCACCCCTTGTACTCTGCACTGGGCTCTGGTTTAAGCTTCTCTGCATGCCATCTGTCACACAAATTAAAATAAACCTTGGGCTTTCCCAAAAGGCAGGCACAAAGCACTTGGGGCCTCTGAGTCTGGCTGGGTTTGGGGATCCTGAATTATCATATCCTCTGTGGAGGCCAACAACTCCTCTGGAATTTAGTTTCAGATTGTGTTCAGTGCCACAGCTCCTCCTCAGTCCTTCTGACCGTGGGCTGGGTAGTTCATTCACTTTAAGAGGGGATATAAAAGCAGACTCACCTGAGACCCAAGGAGGACAATTGCTTTACCATAGGGAATATTATCAGAGGGTTCTTTGTATACCTTCCCTCTGATAGTGCCACACACATCCCCTGAAAACTCAGAGCTCACTCTGGCTACACAGATGCTGAGCAGTGCAGTCCCCAGTTCAAAGTGCCACTGACAGCATAGGCAGAGCCAGGGCATGGACAACGTGGTATTCAGTTCATACAACTTAAATGGATGGCAGTACCAAGAGAGGCTGTATTCATCATTCCTTGCTACACACATTTTCAAAACTTGCAGTTTTCCCATTGAAAATTTACTTTGAAAATATAGATGCTGCTGTGAAATATCTATTTACAGAACGTTTTTGTCTCCTCCCCAAAGTGCTGCCTCTTACCTGACGTGTTGCATGGCAGTGCTCCAAGCTCTCCTCAGTGAGAGTGCTTTTAATCAGGGGTTACTCAACCAAGCTGTGACCCAGATAAACACAGGGATAAGGCACAGACCATCAGCACTCCTTCCTATTCTGTGTAACCTGGGCATTCCTCCTCTGTGACTGCAGGATTAAGATTTGTGTGTACACAGAGGGATGTCTGCACGGGAGGATTCATCATCACTGAAATCATGATGGAATTTTAATTCCTTTTCTGAGAGTTACTCCTGCACTATCACAGAAACCAGAGCAGCCAAAAGGTGACAGTGCTGGAAGGACTTCATTGCTCACTCAGGATCAGGGCTGTGCTGGGGATTGTTGTGGGAACTCCTCAGGAACAAGCTTGGTGGCAGAAGTCTGATCCTCAACACAATGTGACGTGGAAAATGACTGCCTCCAGCTTTGCATGAACCTCTGAGCCAAATTCCTCATCCCAGGGCTTCAGCTACCCACGGGGTGGTGAGACAAGGGTGTCCTGGCCTCAGGAATGCAAAGAGCTGGACTCAACATGATTGCTGCTGTTCCTGTGTCACAGGGCCAGCGGTGAAGACATGTCCTCTGGGAAACCCCACCAAGCCTGTCTTTCTCTCTTGCTGCTGCTTCTCAAGATGATCCACACCTCCACTGCAGAATGTCCATGGGCAGGTCACGAATCTTTGTCAGGAAATCACCAAAGGGGATTATTTTTTAAAAAAAAAAAATAATGTAGGTATTTTTTAATCCAAAATCTGTTCCAAAAGCCAGCTACCAGGGTTTCTCATTTGAAACAGCAGAAGCAGGCAACAGACCTGTTAGCTAATTGTAAAGGTGGGACTCCAATTTCCAACAGCCCTGATTGTAAATCAGATTGAATGGCATCACTGTGAGATCAGGGATAACTTTCCCCATGGGCCTGTATTATCCACAGGAATTGCCCTGCCCTTAAGTAGAATTCTGTGCATAAGGGGGCACATACATCTGCTTTAACTCCAAAATATTTGAGGCATATTAAATTTTTAAAGTATGAAAAGTGGAGTCTAAATCTTGGCTTCACTGTTTAATTTCCTACTAGGGCTTGAAGAACTTGCAATGATTGCTTTAAACGACAAGGCAAACTACAGCTAAATGTCCAAGAGCTGGGAATGACAGATAGGCCTATAATTTATTATTTAAGAAAGTAAAATTATATTTTGAGGCAGACACAGTGAAATTTTAACGTGACAGCCCAGTGCTGGTGTACCAGGAATGCTCTGCTGTGATAACATGACTGGTCTTTAATCATCCCAGGACAACTCTCTCCCCTCAGCATCACCTTCTCTTGCTCAATAATTATCGCTGGCCTTGTGCAGAATGGCCCTGCAGATTACACCCTGCTGGGGCTGCTCATCTCCCTCTTCAGCCACCCACCTCTGTCCCGTGTCCCTGGGGGGACTGCAGAGCAAAACCCAGAGTGGGGATATCTCAGAGTGCCCAAGCATCTGAATAGTGCAGTGAAATACAGAAGGATTTGCATAAAACCCCAGGGCATCCTCAAATATAATTACTGATAACTTCTAATCTCAGTTAAACAAAAAAAATACAAAGGCACCAAGACTGCTGCCAGGGGAGTAATGTCACCCTTCCTAATCCAGAGGCGGGAGTAAAAGCACAGGAACCATAGGCAGGGTGTACTGAACTGTGAACATGAGCAACAAGCCCAGCCTTTCCATGAGCACGGGGAGCCCACAGGTCTGATTTCCACAGCTGCAGCCACCCTGGTATTACAGAATTGTTAAGGCTGGAAAAGCTCCCTGCAATCAGCTAGTCCAACCATTAAACCAGCACTGCCAAGCCCACCACTAAACCATGTCCCAAAGTGCCACATCCACATGTTTATTGAGTATTTCCAGGGATTACGATTCTCCCACTGCCCTGGGCAGTTGCAGTGCCTGTCCACTCTTTCCATGAGGATGATAACCTCTGGGGGTCTGGGCTGGGGGAGATGATGAGCCCTCGCTGCTCTTTGCTACCAGCTCTCAGGAAAGTTCTGGAGATAATGACTAAGCTGTCTGGAAGCCCACAAATGACTCAAAGTGGCCAACTAACAGTAGTGGGCAGTCCAGGATCCCTGTGGAGGGGTCCAGGGCTGGGGTCACCATGCACTGTCTGGGTACCAGGCTGAAATGGGGGTGCTGGGCCATGCTGGGGACACTGGGCTGAGCTGGAAGGTGCTGCTTGCAGGCACGTGAAGCACTGGAGTAAACTGGGAGTAAACTGGGAGTGTGTGGAACAGGGAGTGCTGTTGGGACACTGGGATGATTGAGAGAAAGTAGGTGTCAGGTGCTGATCTGAACCGAGGCCCTGGGCTGTACTGGGGATGGGGCTGTGTGTGAAGCGGGGTCTGAACTGGGAGCACTGGGCTGTACTGGGAACAGGGCTGTGGGTGAGGTGCTGGTGTGAACTGGGAGCACTGGGCTGTACTGGGAATGAGCTGTGGGGGCATGAATTAATGGTCGGAACTAGGGGCACCTGCCTATATTGGGGATGGGGCTGTGTGTGAGGTGCTGTTCAGAACTGGGGGCACCGGGCTGTACTGGGGATAGCGCTATGGGGTACGAGGTGCTGGTCAGAACTGGGAGCACTGGGCTGCACTGGTGATGGGGCTGTATGTGAGGTGCCGGTCAGAACTGGGGGCACTGGGCTGCACTGGGCACGGGCCGTGGGGTCGAGGGGCAGGGCCACACCGGGCAGCGGCCCCGGCCCCGGGCATCAGCCGCGCTGTCCCCGCCGGGGCCGGTCGCGGCGGCCGCGCCGTGTGCCGGCGGAAGCGGAAGGCGCCGCGGCCGGGCCCTTCCTGCGGGAAGCCCGAGCCGAGCCGGCATGGGCGAGAGCACCAGCCCCATCAGCGTGATCCTGGTGAGCTCGGGCAGCCGCGGCAACAAACTGCTGTTCCGCTTCCCGTTCCAGCGCGGCGCCGAGCACCCCGCCGCGCAGGACAGTAAGTGCCGACACCGGGAGCTGCGGCTGCCCCGCGCCCGCAGCAGCCTCAGCCGGGGCCTGGCATCATCCCCTGGGGGCCACACGGACCCCTCACACACCCTGTGGGGGCCCGGAACCCCCTCACATCCTTCACACTGTCCGTGGGGGCTGGCACCCCTCACAATGTGTCTGGGCACCTGTCACTCCGCACCCCTCACACTCTCTATGGGTACCTGTCACCCCCCCCGCCACACCCTCACAGTCTCTCGTGTCTGTCATCCCACACACCCCTCACACTCTCTATGGGTACCTGGCACCCCCCCCCACCACACCCTCACAGTCTCTTGTGCCTGTCATCCCACACACCCCTCACACTCTGTGGGTACCTGGCACCCCCCCCGCCACACCCTCACACTGTCTCTGGTGTCTGTCATCCCACACACCCCTCACACTCTCTGTGGGTACCTGGCACCCCTCCCTCACATGGGCCATGAGAACCTGGCATGCCTCCCAGCTCCCCATGGGACTCTGCACCTCTCAACCCTTGCCCTGCAGGTGCCCCGGGCCCCCTCCCATCTCACCTCAATTGAACCACATTCCTGCCAGGTGTCATTATCCACCTGGTGCCTTACTGCTGTCCCCGGGGCAGGTGAAGCCCGTGGGTTTTGGGAGCTGCAGGGGAAGGAGGAGGCAGGGTGAGAAGGAAGGCACTGATTTTGAAGAAGGGGTTCAGTAAACACTATAAGCTTTAACCAATAATGGGTAGAAATGACAAAACTTTAGTCTGTGGTCTTGAATAGTGTGCTGGAGGAGATTTAATTTCTCCTGGAAAACAGGACCGTGACTATTCAGGTACCAGCAGTGGTAGCACCTTTGCTTGGAGGCACGCGATTTGGGACAGTGCCTGTGGCTGGGCTGGGGCCAGTATCAGAGCCTAAAGGTGCTGCAGGGTGATGAAGCTGTGTGATTTGGGCTGTGTGCTAATGGCTGTGTCAGGAGAAGTTTGACTCCCCTGCTTAGGCTGTGAGTAGGTTTATGAGGAATCATCTCTAATTCCCTTTCCATTTTTATAGATAAAATCTGAAAGATTACTTGTTTTTTTTTTCCTTTGCTGACTGTTTTTCTGCCACCCCACTCCTGCTTTTTGTTGGTAAAGGATTTCCCTTCCTGTGACTGTTGGGAGCATTATAATTGTCCCAAAACCTGAGCAACAAGGAGGGAAATTACATTGATCAGAATTTTACTTTTCACTCTTGAACTGCAAACTGTTACCTGTGTCAGTTTCTGTGAATGTTTCACTTTCTCCTCTTCATCATCCCCTGTAGGATAAAAAATTTCTCCTATCTTTTTTATGTTCTTTTGAGTGAGAATAGAAAAATATGCAAACACACATTAAGCAGATTTTTCCTGGGTAAATTTATCTTTATTCTTTGCTTCAGACAAGCCAAGGAGTCGATATGCTGTGAATGGTTCTGGTGACACCACAGAAGATCAAGATGGGGACTCCAGGTAGGAGGGAAAACATTTCTTCTGGCCTAAGAGGTTGAAATGAAGGAGAGACAGCCTCCTGCTCTCTTGCCTCCTACTTCCTAGGCACATTCTCTTGGACTGTATAGAAGACAACCTGGCAAAAAATGCTTTAATATCAAATTATGAGCAACTTAGTGCTTACTAAAGAGGACTGTCTCATGAGGGAATACTGCTGAATCTGTTGTTTTCTGGGCGAGGTATAGGTTAGCTATTCTGTGATCATAAGAAAGGCAATATTACCTTTTCAAAACTAGGAGTATTAATCCTTTGGCAAAATTCCTCTTTTCTTTACCTGCCTACTTCTAATTGGATATATTTTTCATTTGCCTCAACTTCTTTCCTAGCTCATGTAATAGTCATATGGAATTGCTGTGCACTAGTGAATAACTAATTTTGTTTCTCCAGACAGAGCTGCTGTTGTGTCAGTGGAGTGACACAGTGGCTCAAAAGGAAACTGAGACTTGAAGAGAGTTTTTTAAGTACAGGAAATCAGAGGGTAACAAAGACACTGAAAATAGGCAGTGTTCAGCATGTATGGATGGATGGACCTTCTAATTAGTTTTTGTTGAGCATTTGAAATCTGCTGTGTAGTTCTAAATTTATCACTACTAGATACGGGAGAAATCTGGGAGAGAAAAAGATTTTTTTAGTCTGCTAGCCCATAGTTCACTTGCAGATCTTTTTTGTGATATGTAGTTTAATCTGCAGTATTAATAAAAAAGGGGTAGTTGCTGCTCTTCTCTTTTATAAGAGTACTAAGGAAGTAATCATCACTTTCCCCCAACCAAAAAAAAAAAAAGTAAGGTTGCTGTTACCTCTGTGGCAGAGAATGGTTTACCTGAAATTGAAATCACCTACATGACTGTAAACATCATCAGTTAATTTGGTTTTCCAGGGCTGGGATCTTATGAAAACACATTTTACTTGAGATCATTTATATCTCCTGCCTCTTCTGATGCCTTTGAAACCTTCCAATGCAACCTTTGGTTGTGTGTCCAGTGAGTGCAGTGTGGACAGTGCACAGCTCCAGGGGGAGCAAACCATTTGTGTGTTTGGGAACTGGTGACTGGCTTTTCAGACAGGGTTGTGGATGGCAGGAGGGCTCAGTGGACACGTTTGCTGGTTATCCCAGGGATTAAGAAGATGTTGGAATGATCCCAACTTCTGTCTGACACTGATTCTTGTTGCCTCTGCCATTCTGGCAGGTTGGACAAAGCACTTAATGTGTGGCTGTGTTTATTGTATGTTGCCTATGTTGCTGAATTAGTGTGAGACAATATATGGTTACTGCAGTGATGTAGGAAAAGCTTTTATCATTTCAAATGATGGTCAGGTGAGAAAACTGCTGGTGTTTTCCTGAAACCTACACTAAACAAATATTTAGATTGTCTCATTGTAGTGATGCCCAGAACATTGGGCATGAAAGTTCATGCTTAATCTCCTGGTCAGGTATTTGTTACTAATAAAAGTTTTCAGATCTGTCTGTATCTCCCATGCATGTGAAAGGGAAATAGAAGAGCAGCAGAATTTCTGTTGCTCTGAAAGCTTATTTCTTCTAGATGCTGGATATTGGAGTCCAGCCCACTGCTGGTGCTGCTTACATGGCTGGGCATTTGATTTCTGAAATTAAAAATCCCTTTCAAAATGGTGTTTGTTTCCAGTTTGATTGTTGAATGCTTTTTCCCAGCAGCAGTGCAGTCATCACTCCTAAGTCCCCTGCATCACACACAAGTGTTGTAGCAGTTAAATGTGTCCTCTTCAGTGGTACCTGTTAGTAGAAGAACATGCTGATGCTCTTTATATACTGAGTGCTGTCAATTTAAATTAGACAAGAGGAGCTGTGTTGGCAGAGTTCATATTTTTCACTGACTGATATGGGTGGAAGAAATATTCAAGTTTTAAGTACACAGATGCTTCTTCCAGCAGAAGACAAAAGGGCATCTTCAAAACTGTGCAATGGATTGCTCCAACTTTGATTTGTATCAGGTAATTTTGGTGCCTTGGAACAGAAGAGATTCTAAGGGGAGATTTGACACAGAAAAGTGCAGATCCCCTGGAGGGAGGGAGATGCATTTGCCTTGTAAGCTGGGAAAGGAAGGGAGTTTAACTTTCATATGCCATGACACCAGTATCATCACTGATTGTTTTCTCACCAACATTATGAATTTTTGCTTCAGTTTGTGTGTTTCTATTGAAGATCAGAGACTAGGAATGGAGCAGCTGGTTTTGTGAGAGCCATTCCTTCAGTGGCAGCTCTATCCCTGTAAGATCCTTCAGCAGCACAGCAGTTCCCTTCCTGGACACTCAGTGCACTCAGTCTATGGAGAGAGTTCATCTGCATCAAGTCCAGTCTGTTTTCTGATGGTGATGATTTTCTGTCTGAAATTGTCCACAATAAAAGTAATTTATGAAGTGATTTTGTATTATTTTTGGAAGACTTTGTTGAGGAAGAGTTGGAAAGAGGTTCCTTTCAATCCCTGTGTGTCAGGAGCACCCATGGGTGTTTTTGGTGGCACAGACTGAGGCTGTGGGTGGGCAGACCAGTAGGTTGAGTTGGTGGTGGTGGTGTATGGCAGGTTCAGTAATGTTGTAGGGCTGGGTTTTTCCCACTGCATGCTCAGTACAAAGGTTATTTCAGATTTATCTTGTAGCTGCAATGGTTCCTAAGAGGGTTGGTCATCCTTCTTTATATTGTGTGTCTGTCTTCAATTTATTAGCAATCTAGCACCAATTGTGTCCTAGGTAAGATTTACTGTTGCTTTTTTCCCTCTGAGCTGTTGGAACCCAGATCAATTACTTTGGAGCTGACCTTTCCTAGAGCAGTTCAGGTGGATGTATTTCTTAATACTCTCAGGAAGGACAAAATTAGATCAGTTTAGGTGCCTTAACTCCATTTCCATGTGGCATATTTGTATAGATAATTGGATTTCTTTTAGCCTCTAGGCTCAATTTCCTGGTCATTGTTCTGCTTTTTGGTTTTCTTAGAGACAATGGCAGGCTATTCATGATAATCCTTCCTCTGGGTTACTGGGGTGTGTTTGCCTGTATTAATTTCTGCTCAATGGAGCTGTGTTTGGGTTCTCAGAATACATGTTTTATTTCCTGCTGAAAGCAAGCTGAGCAGCAAAAGTGTTTGAGGTGTGTTGATCATGGCCATGCAACAAAAAGGTATTCAGAAGACTGTCACTGTCAAAACAAATTGCTTGTCAAGTGTCTCTCTTCGTTGGCTTCTTCTCAGCCTTTCATCATTTGCACTTTTCAAAAACATCCTTCATTTTCTGAATTTTCTACCAGGAATACACCCCCTCACAATGTTTATGGACATGCCTGCCAGTTGTTTTTCTTTCTCCTGAAAGAATATGAGGCAATTACCCCTCTGAAGCCATAAGATAATGCTATGCTAAATTGGTTTGAAATAGAGGTTTTTTTTGGTAATTTTTCTGAAGGTGGTATAGCCAGCAAGCAAATATTCTAATGAGGAAGCACATATAGTAACATATGTTACAGCAGACTTTGCATTTTTTAGTAGCAGAGCTGACTGACTGAAAGAATTTTAGCAAATTTTCTGTTATAAAAAACCCACGTTACTGACAAACAAGGATTTGAATGTCTCTTTCTAACAAACAGTAGTTCTCCTGTGATAACATTTGTTTCCTCTGTCCCTCTTTCACTGGACTCCAATGTTCTTCCTTGTATTTGTTCTGAAAGGCTTCCTTTCTGTAAGCCTGTGCTTTTCCATTCATCCACCCATTCCTTGAAACACCCTTCCTGTAATATCACCCCATTGTGTAGTGTGTCATTTAGTTTCTCTAGGTTCTCTTTTCAATGTGACTGGCAGAAATCTGTGTTTTGTAGTAAGAAATTGTTGGAGGTTTTCAGTTTGTCTCCCCTTTCTCCTGTGAGATAGTATAAGGTTTTTATCAGATTCATTTTTCAGTACATTTATGAAGTTGTTTCAGGAAACAAGGCCTTTTTTTATCTTGAGGGAAAAAGTGGCAGTTGACTGTTAAAATGGAAATAGGTGCTTCTGATACAAAAGTGAGTACCAGTGCTAACAGAGTCCTGCTCTGTACACCTGTTGTAAAGAAGGGTTTAGGATTCTTTGCCTTGGAAGCTTTTTCAGCCTCCACTTCCTAAGCTGTGTTTATTGCCTGGGGCATGGAGCAGGGCAGAGAAGGACTTTATGTGTGTGCTAAGAGTCTGCAGCCTTGTGCCTGCTGTGTGGATCCCTGCAGGAGCAGTGGTGGCTGTGTGTGCCAGGCCCTTCACAGAATCCTGCAACAATAACCCTTGGCATCCTCTTTTCCTAAGTCTTGTGGGTATGGAAGCACTAGAACCAAGTGGGAAGAGTTGTGGGTCATTTGGGGCTACATGGGAGGTTCTTTGGTAGAAATGATAGTAATAGTCTAGGAAAGAAACTGAGATTTAGAATCTGCTCTAAATCAGGCTGCAACCTCTTCTGTTTCACTTAAGGTAAGCATGAATTTAGAAGTGCCATGGAAATCAGCTCCATGAATGCTGTGTACTGTGGGAATACACATGGCAGCAGCCACTGCTAGTGCAAGGACTAAATTACCTTAGCCTGCTTTCTCCATGTTGTCAAACAGCCTGCAATATATCCCTGGAATTCACCTTCCATTAACTTTTGACTCTCCTCAACAGTTATATTTCCTTTACAGGACTTTAACCCTCAATAGTCCATCCTAGTTTTTAATATTATCTCTTTTTTTTTTCTTTTGTATTTTGTGTACTTGCCTCGTTTATTTTCTTTTGTTGTGTTTTGTTTTGTGTTTATGGCCATGTTCCCATTTCAGAGACCAATGTCCTCTAACTGATGAGCAATTGGTTTCAGGGTAAGACCAAATGTTCTAAACAATCACTTTTGTCTAGAATGGCTTTCTTTTCTCACCATCCTTTTAATTGTGCTTTTGTTTCTGGTTTCTGTTTTACACTGAATGATAAGAAAATGATATGCTAAATCACAGTGTCTGTAGGAAATGTGTTGCTAAAGGTTTGTGCCAGGATAATTACCAAGGTCCTACTAACATCTCTGTGCTTCCTGTAGGGAATCCAGAATGGGTGTGGCACTGTCCCGTCTGTGAATTGGGAAAAGCTGGGAGACTCTGGGAAAGCAACAAGTATGGCCTTGGCATTGTAGTTATTCCAACAATGAGCCCTAAATCAAATTGTTTTTTGAGGAGAAATGACTTGAAAGTACAGATCAGTGAGTAAACTATTTAATCCCAGGGTAATGATGGAGAGCTCTTTAGAGGACCCAGGTTTGTGGGTGGTTGCTTGTTCTTGGTGCCCCACTCAGCTAAATGGGATGATTACACACATGGAGGGAAAAGTGCTTAACTCCAGGCCTCAGAAGGAAAAAAAATAATGCATCCCTAGTCCCCGCTTAACACAAGCCTCACCTACATACTCAGATCCTGATCTAAACTACTTCAAAGAAAAATTCTTTATAAAAAGCTTGCTTTGAATTCCTGTGGCATATAAAAAGTTATGATCCATTCTTGGGGGAAGAAATGAATTAGTGTTTGAAACTTCCCCCCTTCTCTTCAGTGTGCTGTTGCTATGTTGTGCTCAGGAGACAAGAGTTAGAATATTTTGGACAAATCAAAGCTTTTTGTTTATTGTTTATTCTTTCTGCCTGCTGAATTCCTTAATACAGAAGAGGTTTGCTTTCCCCTGGAATTCACAATGCTCAGACTAATCTCATAAAAGGAGAAGGGTTACTACCCAACTGCAAAAGCTAATCTGCTTCTAACAAATTCTTGGGCTCTCAGAAGCCAGTGTTTTTAGGTCATCTTAATGTACCCCAGAGGTGGGAAAACATGTACTGAAATATTTACAGTAAAAGAGTTACTTTCTAAGCTGAGGTCACAAATTGAAGTAATGGGAATAACACATCTGTTCCTTGATTTCTCTATTGTCCTGAGACCTATGGAATGTCAAAATTATGTAGAGCACTGGGGATTAAAAAAACTCAGAGAGCAAAAACTATTAATCCAGGCAGTCAGAGGAGGAGAATGGGGCTGGAGTCCAGGTGACTCTTGGGAGAACCTATGGTGATAGGAGGTGCACCTGTGTCAGGATTATCTGTCCCTGATCATATCCTCTGGCTGCAATTCCAGTACTCTCCCAGACAGAGAAGTACTGGATGTCTGTCACTTCTGCTAGTGAGAAGATTCTGAGGACTTTCCAAATTCAGCCTTTTAATCTCTTCCTCCCCAGAAAGCCACATGCAAGGTAGGGCAGACAGGGGCTGTTGGTGTCAAGAGCTGTCCTGGGAAACTGCCAAATTCCTATGTTTAGCACCACATTTATCTGTTAAAGGATCTGCTGGTGTAATTCCTTGTGGAAGTTATCAGAATGATCAGTTTATCAGCTCCCAGGTATCCTTTGCCAAGGCTGGAGGAGGGAAGGGTAACTAATTTCTTATTAGGAAGCCGACATTTTCTAGTTTGCCCTCCTTCTCCCTTCACCCCCCAAAACATATGCTCCTTTTGGATCCACTGCTATTCCCATCTTCCTGGCTCCATGAGGAGCCTATTAACGAGCAGCTGAACAGGACAAAAAGAGAAGGAGAAGCTCACTGCTGTCATGGTGACTTTTTTTCCTATTTTGAATGTTATCTCCAGGGACTGGCAGTCCAGGTCCTGTTCCAGGTTGCTTTGCCCTTTCCTCCCAAACTTCCCAAGCTGTGCAGCCCAGTGGCTGAGGAGCATGGGCTCAGTGGCCCCAGGAGTCTCTGGCTAGTCTCTGCTTGCCCTTAGTTTGGAGTTTGGAGCACAGCAGTCATGGATTTGCAAATTTGTACACAGCTGCTCCTTCCATAAACCAAACATAAGCAGTGTGCTGTGGTCAGAGTGACCTGTTTGTACAAGCACCAGGGCCTTTGGCAGTTTTGACCTGTGTGGTCCTTCATCTCCAGTATTTGTAAATAAAAGAAATTTCCCATGTCCTTGAGTGCATTTGTCTTAATTTCTGTAGTACTCCATGACTCAGAGGGAAGCAGGACTAAGGTACATTAATTGCCTCTCTGGGTATGGAGGGCTCACTTGTGGCCAAGAGATAAGGTGAGCACAGCACACACCCATGCCTGCCCTCCTCTCTGAGTGATACTGGGTTATCTGGGATACCTGCCTGCTGTGGGGGGGTGGTCTGGCAGGGACACACATCCCTGGGTGTAAATACACAAAACAAAATAAACATTTTCATTCTTAAAAACCGACTCTTGTCAGAAAGTAGTTTGAAATTCATTTGCTTAAATAGGAGCCTCTGGGAAATCAGATGAGGAGAGGACTTGTTAATAACAAGCCTTGCACTGCTCCTATTCTTGAGCAACAAGGATACTCTAACAGCTGAGGTTCTCTTCCCTGTGGGTTTGGGCTTCACTGTCCCAGGGGACACCTTGAGGAGAACAAGTGTTGGTGGAGACCAGACCAATGTTGCCAGGTCACCGGAGAGAGCAGTTGTGGAAATCCTCCCTTGTCACACTGGATTTTTAGCTGTTTTTGCAGCAGTGGCTGTGTTTCACAGGGCAGACCCCTTGTAGAGACCTGCCCTCCTGTCTCTCAGCTGCTGCCTTGCCCCCACAAGTCCAGAGCAATTCAGTAACCCCATGGCTGGCATTGGGAAGGGCCTGCCCTGTATGAATGTGATTTATCAAATAAGAAAGCCCAGGTGAGGCCAGGCAGCTCTTGGAAGGTGCCAGTGGTCTGCTGAGCACGGCTTGAGATCTGTTAAGTGAGGAACTTGAAATGTCACTGATGAGCTTTGGGAAAGGAAGGACAAGCATTGGTTGTGTTTCTTCTAATTGAATCAGCTCTTTCTTGCCTTCCCCTCTGCCATACTGGGTGGCTTAAAGATCTCTGTTGTGCTTGAGTGACAGGCTGTGTCAATATGTAGTTGCTTAGTGAGTTCATTAACCTGCAGCTAAATCCAGACAATGGCTAACTCCAGCTGTTTTTATATTTAAGCAAACTGCATCTAATCTTTTCAATGTATTTTGCTGAGCATGTAATTAAATGAGCATGACCCTGCAGTCTTTGTTGTGAATGCTTCGTGTTTTATAATTGTGATGATCTGAGTGATGTAATTTAGGGGTCCTTAATTTTCCATAATTGGTGGTACTCCAGGTACAGCAATCTAGTCACAATTTACAACGCCTTAAAATCTTTGGAGTTAAATATATCCATATTTGGAGGAATATTTTGGGGGGATGCTTTTTGAAAACTGTAATAACTTCTGTTTCTGCTCTTCAAGGTTTTCGGATGTCATCCTGGCAACAATTTTGGCTACCAAGTCAGATATGTGTGGCAAAAAGTTTGAATTGAAGATTGATAATGTTCGCTTTGTTGGCCATCCCACCTTGCTCCAGCATGCTCTCGGGCAGGTACAGTGTGAGATCCCCTCTGGGGACCTGCATTCTTCACAAACTGCCTGGCTTTAGTGGGGAAACCTGGAATTCAGAATGTGCATGTTGGCTCTTGGTCCTGGTTTTACTTCCTGATGCTCCAAGCTGTCTTTTGCTTACTTGTGTGTTAATGGAGTGAGTGACAAACTGAGGGAGCTGTCAGTGATCACAGAAACTCTTCTGGTTACTGTAGGGAAGTAGTGTGAGTAAAGAGAATTAAAATTGGGCACTCCAGCTTGAAAAGCTGTTTCTCACTATTTTAGTTACTGCAAGTTAGCTTTTAGCACCTCTAATTAGTGTGGTAGTTAAAAAAACACACTGAAAACCTTCACAAATGCTAAAAGCTGCGTCAGCCTTGTTTGACTTTTAACTTTTCCCGAGGCTGAAGATGATCCACAAGACTTAGATGGAACATGTAGGGTGTTGAAAGAGATCTAAGGTTTTCTTGTGGGACCAGGTCAGGCTGCTGTTTGCATTGAGACCTTCTTCCATGGCCTATGTTTTAGGAGCTCAGAATGAGAGCAGTTCTCTACCTGGGCTATGTAAAATGCCCTGCTTAAATCCAGGAAAGAGTTCATGTGCCTCTGTATCCTCATATTCTGTATCCTATTCCTTCTTCCTGATCAACTGTAGGAACGAACTAGGTTTTGGTAATTTCTGAATCCACACTGATCCCTGTCACTGAACTGCTTTGGTCTCATTTTTCATCAAATTTGCTAAGTCATTCCTTTTTTTCAGGGGAAAAAGAAGTCTGCTTGCCAATTCTGTCCTGCTTTCTAGCTATAATTAGAGGTGGAAACAGCTTTTTGGTAACTGCTTCTTGATATTTAGAGGACCAGACTGCTTTAAACCCAGCAAGGAGCTGGCCTAAAGCATCAAAAGATGCTACTTTGGGAACTCAGTTGTGAGTCTACAGGAAATGTCATGGAGGATCACCAAGATTCAGTCCTGAAAAGGTTAAACTGTTTTGGAAGACAGGATTCAAGTGTGCCCAAACTGTGCAAATCCATCAGCAGCCCCAGACAGGGCAAATGGTGAGCCAGGCCCAGGGTCTGTACTGGGACCTGAGACAGGACAAGGGTGGCATGTACTGGACCAAGGGTCCATCCTGGAGACAGGCACAGCTCCAGGCCCTGGGCTGAGCTTAACTGGGGCTCCCAGCTGTGTGACTGGGGGTAGGGGTGTGTGTGGGAACCCAGCTGGGACTGGCCAGGGACATGAAGACCTTTTGGTGCCCTCAAGGCTCTGACAGCAGTGGTCTGTTCTCCCTCAGATAATTTTCCTTTATTTTACTAATCTCATCTAAAAGGCCCAACTTCCTAAATGTGCTGTAAATGAGGTTGAAAATTTGTATTTGCATTTTTTTCACCACTTATTATTGTACATTCTTTCCAGTCAGTTTAATCCTAATTGCATGAAATGTCACTTCTAAATAAAATTGCATCTTGGCAAATAAAGTTATAAAGAGCTGTAAACAATTCCTTTGTTACTTCAGAAGGAACTTCTTTTTGAGTGTGTCTTATCACCCCAGGAGGCACCCCAGAACTTTCTAGAGTCAAGAATCTTCTAGATGTGGCAGCCATCTCTCCTGGTTTGTGTCAGTCTAAATTTGGGACCTTCCTGCAGTTAGGAGGAAGCCAGATGGAGCTGCTTTTCCATGGAGCTCAGGCAGTGTCTGGAGTAACCCAGCAGCCTCTGCTTTACATTTCCTCAAAGTTCATACTGCAGTAAATTAATCCACAGGACAGCTCAGCAAATTCTTACTCTGATGAGATTCAGGAGTTACAAGAGCACAAACATTTAATCCTGTGTGCCAGATTGCTTTTTTCTGTAGCAATGCTCTGAATTCTTCAAATTCCTTCAGCATTTTCTTTCCCATCTCAGTCTTCTTTTTTTCTGGTCATGAGGTGATATGAAATCTAGCCTCTAAATCATCCCAACTGATGTTAGTGGTGGTGTAGTTTCTTTGATTTTAAGGAAGGGACAGGATCAGTCATTACACTTGGGAATTCACAAGAGATCCTGGAACCTGTAACTCCAGAACAGATAAACACAGTAACTGCCTTTACCACTCTCCCATCACTGCCTTTCTGACAGAATGTAATTTTCACTTTAGGGAACAAAAGAAAAACCAAAAAATACCTACCACCTCTTAGTTTTCTAAATTTTGAGATTCCTGAGTGCAGGCAGTCAGATTTTGGAGTTCAGTCCCAAGCAGTGCCCTGCTGGTGCTCAGAATCTGTGGGGAAGAGCAGATGCTGTTCTGTATTTGCCCTGGCTCAGGTATTGCACACACTTTAGGTAGAGACCAACTATTGTTTGGCCTGGCAGGTTCCAGCTGTTTGCACTTGGGATTGGGTGGGTGTTGAGCAGGGAGCTGCAGGGGAGGTGGGAATGTCCTCTGCATTTTGTGCTCCATCTTGTGGTGACACGTGCTCCCTTTGGAGTTGGTCTCGCTGTGCAAATTCCACTTGCTTGTCTAAACTGTTTCTTCTCACTGGAAAGTTTGAATCTGCCTTAGAGATGGAGCTCTCTGCTACAAAGAGGATAGAGAGGCTGGATAATGTGTTTGAAATCCTGCAGGAAGGGGAAAATCAAACCTTTTATTTTAGAACTGCTGTTCTAGAACATATTTTGTCTATAAAAGCAGCAGCTTGTAACAGGATGCTACAGGAATTTAGGAAAGAAAGGAATAGGTGTGGCCTGAGATGAGAAATCTGCGGAATTCTGTTGACAGTATATCTGACACCTGTGCTAAAGAATTTAAACCCAAGGCCCTTAATGATGCTAAATATATTAACAAAGACACTAAGTAAGAATGCTGTCTTAACTGACACTCATTTCCATGCTTGTGACCAAAAGGCTTTGGTTTAATTCTTCACAGCTTGCTCAGCAAAGGCAGTGTTACAGAGTAACTGTGACACTCCAATAAAACACAAAATCATAGTTCTAGTTTTTGCAAGTCACATTTGATGTTATAAATTGGTTTGTCTGCTCTCTTTTCACAGCTTGTTATTTAACTTGGGCTTTTTAATGTTTTTTTTTTTATTACTTTCCCTTTGTTACTGTCTCCAACTGACAATAGCTGATGGGATTTTCTAAAAAATATTTTTCAGGTATCCAAAACTGACCCCTCACCAAAGAGAGAGATGCCCACCATGATTCTGTTCAATGTGGTGTTTGCACTAAGGGTAAGGACTGTCTCCATTCCATCTGACAGTGGAATGTGCCTTGGATCCATGAGAGAATGCAGTGGGCTCACACTCCAGGCTTGTTCTATGATTAATGGCCAGTGTTTGAAAGCTGCCTCCTCTCAGCAGTGAGGTCACTGTAAAGGGAGAGTGCCAGGGAGCAGCAGCTGAGCAGCTAAATGAGAAGAAGGTACAAGAATAAAGAGGTTTCAATGCTCAGCAAAAACCTGGAACAAACACATAGTTTCTGCCTGGAATTTTTTCAGGCTTCCTCTATTAATGAGATGCTGGTGTTAAGGGATCCTGGCTTGACTAATTAAGTGTATAAAGCCCTAGAAATTTCATTATGTTCAAGCATTACTTGATTTTTGAGCTCTGGCTTTCTTTTCCCAGTCCACAGGTCATTTAAAAATAAAAGAGGGAGCTGGAATAGTCTTTATGGTTGATTTTTGCTTGACTGGATGTAATGCCATGGTTTAAAAAGCTCCAGCTCCCTGCTGGTGAAAGGAACTTTTTTTCCTTTTTAGCACTAGTACATTTCTTACCACTGACTTTGCAGTGGTGACATGGACATGGCCCCAGCCTGCATGGCTTGTCCTGAGATGAGGAGCAAGGTTTCACACAACTACCCAAATCAAGCAAGAAATTGTTTACAGAGCTCTGCTGGGAATCCAGTGTTCTGGTGCTTTAGGACACTCCTGGGTCATGGAGTGCTGAATTTGCAGTGGAGGAGTTGATTTTAGATTTCACATGTTAAGAGATGTTGTTTTGGTGAATTGTTAAAGCCCTGTTCTTTGCTTGCAGGGAGATGTGTGCAGATGCACCTGCAAACACACACATTGATGCACACTGAGCCCTGTGGCAGCAGAAGAGTTGAAACCAATGCTCTTTCATTCACAGTGAAGACTAGCCTATATTTTTCTGGAATCTAATTTCTGGTGTTTCTAGGAAAGCTTGCTTTCTTTGCCCTTCAGCCATGTGATGATACCGATGTAACTGTGTGTGTGATGCAGCACCAGATCCATTTGCCAAATGAGACTCTCTTAGTTCACAGGGAACAGTCAGGTTTCTGGAAAGCAATGGGCAAGAAGCAAGTGGAAATTTTTTCCTAGGATGGAGTAGTGCAGTGCAGGAGATGGGTGGAGGCCCTCAGAGATAAAGATGAGTGCCCATCTGCAGTGGGCAGACAGAGCAGGCAAAGGCCCAAGTGTGATAATCAGCTCTGCTCCTGCTGTGTTTGAGCTTCAGGGCTACCGACGTGGCGTGACTCAGCAAGAACAGTGGAGTCAAAAAACTGATGAGTCACGCTTTGCTGGTTTCTCTGCCAAGTGGTCACTTGCCAGAACTTTAAATTCCTTTAAATGTCTTAACAAACATGAAGCAGTTGCTGACTCATGCTGGAGCTACTGAATTCCCCCCACCCCCCCTTGGCAGCTGTACTGATGTGATAGATTTTTCCAGCACTTTCTTTCTGGGGCTTTCATAAATGCAGTGTCAGTAATAAGCCATATTTGTGAATTTTTTGGGAGCGTAGATCCAAATTAATTCAGATTTGGGATGAGAATGTTGGTCATGAACTGGTAATTGTTACCTAGTTGCTGCCTTGTCTGTACATAGGACAAACACCAGTGTGGCAATGTGGAGTGAGTGGGACATGTTAGAGCACTGCAGCCCCTGTGCTGCCAGTGAGTTTAACCTGAACTTTGGGATATTCTGCCTTTTCAAATAGCTTGACACTTTCTTGTCTCACTGTGTGAAGTTGAGGTCTTTGCTCTCTTCTAGTAAAAGGCCTACTAACAACTGGAAAAACAAACCAGATGGGATTATCCTGCTCCAGGTGTGGTGCTCCTTTGATGCACATAGACAAGCTTAGAAATCCAGATTACATTTGGATATTGCTGAGCTTCTGCTTGGTTGTGGGTAGAGAAAATTCTGTTCTTATTCTGTTCTTATTCCAGTCTGATTTTTGGTGTCAATGGAAACCCATTTGCCTGTTCCCCATCATCCCTGTAGCTCCACGTGGCCGTGGCTCAGTGTCTGCCCGTGTTCCCCGCAGGCCAACGCGGACCCGTCCGTGATCAGCTGCCTGCACAACCTGTCGCGCAGGATCGCCATCGTCCTGCAGCACGAGGAGCGCCGCTGCCAGTACCTCACCCGCGAGGCCAAGCTCATCCTGGCCATCCAGGACGAGGTGTCTGCCATGTCAGAGAGTGAGTGCTTGCAGCAGCAGTGGCTCTGGCCTGAGCACTCCCTCAGGGAGGTGCTGATTGTGCCTGGGATCACTGTGAACAAGTTTTGGTGCTCTGTAGCATTCTGACAGCTTTTCCCTGCATTCTCCCTCAGCCAAGTTCACTGTCTGTATGCAGAGATGTGAGTTTCAGAGGTGGAGTAGTTTGCTTTCTTTGCCAGTTAAGTTCAGCACAGTCCCTGGAGACTGTGCACTGAGCCATGATGTTTGCCTGTCCCTGTCAGGCTGACATGGAAGAGCTCCTGGGTGGCCTGCTTCACCCAACCCAGAACAAGTTTTGCATGCTTTAATGCTGTCTGCTGAGTCACCAGACTCCTCATGTGGAAGCTTTGGTCTTACATGCTGTTACTTGGCCACCAAACAGTTGCAGAGCATTTTTATATGGAAAATGTTCTGTAACAATATGCACTGTTTAAGGTGAACTTTGACAGTGATGCATCATCTTGCTGCAAGCATTAAAAATTAAAGCTAACATCTAGAAAAACAAAGCATTTAAAGTCATCACTTGTCAAATTTGGTTACATGTACTTAACTGAGTTGAGATTTAGCAGAAGCTGACAATAATTCACTATTATTATCTTAACGTGTAACTTGAATTATTGTAAAAGCTTTGAAAGATAATTGTAGATTAAAATGGTACAAATTCTGTCCCTAAGATACAGGTTGATACCTAGTGGGTGAAGAGGAAACTCTTTGAAGTCAGTTATTTACTTTCTTGTTTTGAATCTTTCTGTAGCCACAGAAGGGCCCCAGTCACCTTTTCATCACATCCTACCCAAGTGCAAGCTGGCCAGAGATCTCAAAGAGACATATGACAGGTAAGTTGGATTTTAATCCTAGCTCACAGAATGCTGTGAGAATTTCTCACTGAAACCCCTTAGCTTTGTTCCTAAGGATATTACCCACTTCTTCATGCTGTTAATCATTGGAATTTGGGTTTTAAACCAGGTAGAGCAATGTGGAGCCTGGCAGTCAGGTGAAATGTTTGCAGAACTGCTACCCTAATCATTACCTTGGTCTGTCTTTGGCATCTTGTGATTAAAAGCTGATGATGTCTGTCACAGCTTTAAGTATTATTTTTTCCTTCCTTAGCTCAGGGGCATTAATAACAAGTGAACTGTAGAACTGACAAGTGTCATAACAGGAATATCACAGCACTGGAGAAGTGCTCTTAACCTGCAGTTAAGGGGAAAGTGCTGCAGGAGCACTGATCACAAGTCAGCTACTGCCCTGGCCCCATTTGTGCATGTCTGGACTGCAAATTTGGATGAGATGCTGAGACTTCCAGCAGAATGGAAAATGTAACATGCTGTTTCTTGACTGGATTAGAAGTTCTGGCAAAGATTTCAAAGCAGTGTGGGGCTGGAGTTGAACTTGAGCAGGGGCCTGTGCCTGTCAGTGCTGCCTGCTCAGGCCCAGGGTACCCTGCAGCCAGGAAATGTGCTTGGGGAAGGGTCTGGACAGAGGGACACAGAACCTCTGTGTGAGAGGGAAGATGCTGTGTCCCTTGCTTGGGGTGTTTGTCAGGGATTCAGGGAATCAGGCTGGAGTTCTTCAGGGAACCCTTTACCCTCCCTGGGTTGTGGCTTCTCGTGTACAAAGATGATCAGAGCCCTGTGAGGTAAGGCACTGGGAGCCTAAATAATACTATGGTTGCAAAGAGCATCAGAAAACTGCTAAGGTGCTCTTTGTGTTCAAGAGCTGTGAATTTCATCTCGTTTGAAGGAGTGTGATATACGGCTCCACACACCTTGCACAAAACCTGTACTAAACTTCTAAGTAAGGCAGTATTTATGCAGCGTGTAATTCTAATATTGCAATTATATTTTTCTGTTCCTCCAGGGCTATGTATTTATGACTGGGCAAACCCTGATCGTGTTTCCAAATATTCTAGGGACACAGTGACATCTTGTGGCATTTAGCTGTGACTGTAGCAACACGGAGCTCGTGGACTCTGCTGACATGAGCCTTCCCAGAGATAAGGAGGAATAGACAGACCATGGAGAAATACACTTTGGTGCTGCTCCCAGCTGTAAAACAAGGCAGTTTCTTCCTCATTTAGGCATTGTAAGTGGGGAAGAACTGGTGCAAGTTGGATTTTGACACTTTTGTATGACACTGTCAAAAGCAAATGTAAGAAATAAGGTATTGGTAAAAATCTGAAGTGCCTGTGTGCTTGGTTGGAAAGTGGTACTTGAAAAGGAGCTGACAGTGTTGTTGGGTGATAAGATGTTCTGCAGGGTTTTTCTATTAATACTTCATATGGAGCACAGGAAATATGCTTGTTGTACTGGCAGTCAGATCAACTGAGAGGAGCTGCAGCACTTTGCCACGCAGGCATAGATTTGAAATTATTTTTTAGTAAGGTAGAAAAAGGGTTCTAGAAATACAATTTTTTTCTGCAAGTCCAGGATGAATTAATCATTCCTGTGTGGTAGCAGCTCTGGGTGAAGTCTGTGTGGCCTTCTGTGAAGTGAGGGTTAGTCATAAGTGACATGGGGTTACAAAAAAGAGGAGATAGACAGGAATGCATAAAATAAGTCTCGTCTGTAAGATAGGCACCAGTCCTGCTCACAGTTGTAAAACTTCTGCTGCAAGGAATATTTTATCCAGTTTGGACACCATATTTCAAGAGGGATTTAGGCCACCTAGAGAGTGTGGAGGAGTGTGAATGACCTCAGAGGGAAGATGGAAAGATTTGCTCTGTTGTTTTAAAGGATAAAGGACTGCTGGGAAGGGTAAACCTTCGGATGCAGGCGGTGACAACGTGCTGCTCTAAATTTACAGAGACTTTGGATGTAGGGGAACAGCCATTGGAGTGGAGAGAGCACTTTGAATTGCAGATGGAGCCCAGCTCTCTGTTTGAGGTTTGCTCCAACCAGCATTTCCAAGTGCCTGCTGATTTCTGCAATTCCAGCCCAATTTCCAGGGTTGCTCCAGAGGTGCTGTTGAGCCCTTGGCTTCCTGTAGATGGTGCTGAGGTATTTCAGGCAAGAACCTACACATCCCTGAGCAGGTTGGTTTGTGCAAAACCACAAGTAGAGGAATATTTTTGTCATTCAAAGTGTTCCTTGGTTTTGAATGATATGCCTGTGTTCCATAAGGCAGGATCAGTACCAAGGACATCTTGACTAGAAATGGAGTGATATTGCACTCAGACAGCTCAGAGGCTTTCAGCATCTAAGTCCTGGGACATTTTGTCTCTAATGAAGAGAACTAGAATGTTTCCTTTGGATTAATTCAGAAAGTTGAGAGTCTTCATTCATCTTGTCCTGAAGCTGAAGCATTGGTGTGGAACAGAAAGCGATGAGTTTTAGGCCCAAGAAAGTTTTCAGGACTTCTAGTGCTGAAAAACTTACAGCTGTTACAATATGTGTCTCTTTTAAGAAGCTTTCACATAGTTTTATCTGCAGCTGCAGATAATATGTGAGCTTGATACTTACTAACTGCCTGTCTGGTTCTAGCAAACCTCTCTTAGCTTTGCACTGGAATAAAAGTGAAAGTATGGAGAGGTTTTGGGGGAGGTTTGGATTGTTTGTTTCTTCTTTTTAATACAGAAGAGCCTAATTATCTTTTAGCCTAGTGGGACTTGAACTTAGTGGTAGATTTAGCCCATCTCAGCAGCTTAGGGAATAATTCTGTGAGACTTAATGAATTATTAGATGTGACTTCTGTGGCTGTGCTATAAAATACAATCCAACTACAGTTATTTATCAAAGGATAGCCCTTTGTCCTTTATAAGGAAATGTGAAATCATTTCAAAACTCTGAGTAGTCACAACCTGTAGGAAAAACAAACTGCAAAGCTACAAGCCCACCTCCACCACACTGGAAAACATGGGGTTAATTTCTGATACAAACAGGACAGACGTGATATGAAGTGTGTATATGTAAAAGTTCATAACTCTTTTATAAATGTGAAGTGGGATTTCTTTGTTTTGCCAATAATTATGGAAAAGGCTGCAGTTCTGGGAGATACTGCCAAACTTTCAGGCTCTCATTTTGGGGCAGTAGCTCACAGTTGAGGACACAGCAGAACAGAGCAAAAGAGCAGTGATAGTCCCTAAAATATTCCCCAGCTTCCTGCAGCTCTGGAGGGGTTTCTGTACATTCAGCAGCTTTCAGCTGATCTCACTTCCCGGAATTAGCCCACAGTCCTGTGAGCCAGAGTAAATATTTAACAACCACAGCATCCTCTGATAAAGAGGTCCATGGCTTAACTACTTTCTGTGTTTCTTTCTATTTCTTCTGAACTTTGCTCCTTTTTGTATCATGAGATGTCTCATGGGCCTTATGATGGAGAGACATTAAACAGCTTTTTCCTGCTTGCCTCTCCCTGTCTCAGTTTTAAACTTTGTTATCTGATCATCCTGATCCTTGCCCATGTATCCCTCAGATCACTCACCAGGTGTTATCAAACCAGAGAGTAAAAAAAAAAAAAGAATGTTGAAACTTAAGTTTTTATGGAATAAAATGTCTTGGAGGCTTTAATATCCTATTGCCTGAATCTTTGTGTCTGTATTGGGGACATTATTTAACCCTGCTGTCTGGCTAAGGGCAGTTGCAGGTGTTGCTGCTGGAGGGTGTAGCTTGTTCCTTGTCAAATTACAAGCACTTAAATTATTTTCCTTCCAAGGAGGGGCAGGTGAAAGAGGAATTGTGTGCATAAAGCTGTAATGAAGGCTGGAAATTGTACAGCTGAATGCAAATGCAGAAGAATGAAATTAAGATCCAGATCAGAACTGAAAATCTGGTTTTCTTGTTGTCTTTAATTCTAGGCTCTTGTTGTATAGTGCACTGTAGACAAAATTATGCTGTGGAGAGCGTAATTATGTAATTAAAGCTTTTGCCTTAGTGCACTTAGACCAAAGAATGAAAGGAGCCAACTGGATCTTCTTCTGAATGTTAAACTCCGCAGGAAAATGTCTCTGCAAGTATTTCATGCTTTCATGTATCTCTGCTGGTCTTGGGTAACCTGTTTCTACAACCCCACCAGCTTTCAGGTGGTCTCTGAATTTTCTTGTCTCATTTCTTTATTGCCATGTTTCTTCTTGGGGGGATTTGGCCTGGGAGATGATGTGGATAACCACAGCTTCAGCCCTTTTCCCTGATGTATTTTGAGGGAATCCAGCTTTATCTGTCAGTTGTTCTGTGGTGGGATAAGCAGTGTTACTGGAGCTGCAGCATTTAGTGAACTAAAGCAGAGGTGTTTGTGCTTTGCATGTTCCTTCAGGGCTGGGAGCCTCTGGGCAGATGAGAGCTGGGGGGACCAGAGAGACACTGGATTCACCCTCTCAGTTCCTTTTAAAAAGAGGAAAACACACAGTATCTGCTCCATTTGCAGCTTGAAAAATCAGCATTTTCCAGAGTTCAATGCAAGATTTGAGAACAGAATCTTTTGAAAAGTGTTGTCTGCAGTGAGATGTTCCCCAATGAGTCTGATCATGTACAAGGCAGGAGGGGATGGAGTTTGCTCCCTCACCACTCTGTTGTGGTTTGGTGAGTAGTTGCACCAGCAGCCAAAGCTACCCAATGTTTTTGTTTAAAACTGGAATTTCAGCTCTCTCCAAACCTCTACACAAGCCAGATGAGCTTGAAAAAGAGCATGTTAGTTTGTGACCTGCAGTTGGATGCTGGTCATAAATGGTTAAATCACTGCATAAAGACTTTTCCAAGACTTTTATTTGGTCCCAGCCTGTTTCTGGCATGTTTTTAAATCTGTTTTGTGTAGAGGGGGAAATTCATGGCAGTTATTGACACAAAAGTCAAATTGTGAGCCTCAAAACACTTTGAATTTAAAATTCAGGCTGGAATTTTTCAGAGTGCATACTTTGAAATTTGATTTTAAGCCAAAAAGCATTGTCTGGTAAAAAAGTTTAAATCAAAGGGCAATGAGAAATACAGTTTTCCAGTGTGTACAAGATTAGCTGTTGCTTGAGATTGATCAGCAAGGTTATGTGTTCCTAACTCAAGAAGAGGTGTGGTGAGCCTTGCTGCTTCCTCCCAGCACAGCTGTTCCAGGCCAGCATTCCCTGCCCGTGGAATGGGAATATTGTGAGGGTTTGCAGGGTGGTGCTGGCTTAGCTCCTTATGGTACATTACCCATTTCAAGTAAATATAGTTCCCTCCTGAGGTGTATTCCACCTCTTGTCTAGATTTGCAGACTTCTGTAAAAGCACCTGAATGATGTTCCTGGCTCTAATCTCCAGCTTTTCTGTTTTTTTTCAGTAAAAGAGGCTTATTGTTGCTTTCAGGCTGAGCACCAGGGTCAGACTTTATTGTCTTCATTATTCCTGAGACATCCATCACTTCCACTCTGGTCCTGTTGTCTGGAGTCAGCTTAAGGGCTTAGCTCAGTCCCTGTGGTTTCCTAGAATGAAGAAACCATGTAAGAAGCACGTTTGTGATTTCATGTGACAAGCAGGAACAGGTTTGTAAGGAAACAAACAACCTAAGCAGAGCCCAAGGAGGCTGTTACTGTGGAAATGTGCTGCCTGGAACAGCCCTTGCCCAGTACAGGCATCCTCCTCTCCCTTGGAGGGGAAGATGGAAATTGGAGGTGAAAACAGTGTGCCCAGTTCATCTTTGCCCTTTGCAGCTTTGGCCTAGGGAATTTTCCTTTGCCTTGCAGTAGATCTTGAATAAACTTCTTTGACTTGAGACACTGCTGCAATGTTAAGAGCAGAGGGAATAGAAGGTCAGTGGTGAAGTGTTTCAAATCTCCCTCAAAATGCTACAGGGGATGGTGCTCTGTAAGTCCAAGTGTAGGAGGCCCTTGCAGGTAGGAGTCAGCTGTTCCTCAGCCAGCCTGGGGACAGACAGGTGTATTCAGTCTTTTCCTGTCCTGATCTGGTTTCTCTGCAGGGGTGACCTGGACCACTGTTTTAATTTGTAATACAGGGTAAATGCTGTATGCATTTATTGCCTTCCTGTTTTAGTCTCTGCACGACAGGGGTGGTTCGTTTACACATCAACAACTGGCTGGAAGTGAGTTTCTGCCTTCCTCACAAAATCCACTATGTCGCCACCAACTTCATCCCCCCAGAGGCAATCGAGAGAAGTCTGAAATCTATCAGGTAAGAGCAAGCTCTGCCCCTCAGAGTGTGGCTCGTCCGTGCTCCTGTTCCCAGGGTGATGGTGGAGATGTGTGAGGTGGCACAGGCAGGGGGATGGTGTGGCTGGGCTGGGCAGGAGGGGGCCCTGGGCTCAGGCAGGAGCTTCTGCTGTGGCTCTGGGCTGTGCTGGATTCATGGTGGTGGGAAGCCACAGCCTTGGTGTTCACTTTAGATGGTTGTACTGAGGGGATGCTGCAGGAGTGGCTTGCACTGTTTGCAGCCAGGAATTGTGTGTTCATTTTAATCTGTTGACCCAGAAGTAATTCTGCTTTTGGAAGAAAGAGAGCCCAAGTCCTTATTTCCTGTGTTTGTTTACCTGCAAAATTAACTGACTTCTGCTTTCTTCCTTTCTTCTGTTCCATCTTGTATTTCAGTAATGCAGATGAGCAGTTTTCAGACTTGCTCTCAATTGTGTGCCAATACAGTGCAGCCTTTTTTCCTTGTCACTGGGGTATCCAGTTACCATATAACCCTCTGTCTTCTTTTTACAGGAAGCATCTTATGCTGTGACATAAAAATAAGCTAATTTTGAACCCAATTAGAGCAAAAGGATTATATTAGAAATTCTTTTTTTACCATTACGATGACCCCAGGTATCGTGGTGTGGGAATAACAAAGCCTTCAGGAGAAGCTGCAGTTTACTGTGCAAATGTATTCTATTTTTCTGCAGGCCTTACCATGCCTTATTACTTTTAAATGATGAGAAGTCATTGCTTAATGAGCTCCCGTTGGACTGCTCTCCTGCCCTGGTGAGAGTAATTAAAACTACCTCTGCTGTGAAGAATTTGCAGCAACTGGCTCAGGATGCTGACTTGGCATTGCTGCAGGTATGGGGAGCTGTCAGCAGCTGCTGAGAGCCTTTTCAGCCACGAGGTGTGTTCTCCTGTGGGTTCTGTGGGGCAGGAGCACTGCAGCTCCCTTGGTGTGAGCAGAGAGAAGGGACAAAGTACCAGCCCTGGAGCCTGGGGAAAGGCTGGGGAAACAAAGGGCAGGGCTGCAGGGACAGTGCTGGGCAGCCCTGCAGCCACGTCCTGTCTGGGATGGGAGTCCCCATCCTGGGGGTCTCTAATCATCACCACTGCTCAGGACAAGTCCATTAATGCCCGATGAAAAACTTCTCTTCAAATTGTGAGCACCTCCAAGGGTGCCTCCCACAGCTTCTGTGGTCCAGCACCTGACCAGCATCAGAGTGAAACCTTTCCTCATTTCTAACGGGAATTTCCCATTGTTCTCCTTGTGTATGTTGCCTCAGGACCTGTCCCTGTGTCCCTCTGAGAACGGTGGCTCTGTCTTCTCTGTGCCTCCTGTTTGGTAGCTAAAACCAGAGCAAATTGTACTCCTGACTGGTACCACAGTGGCCTGTCTTGGTCCTGCCATGTTGATGTCTACATGCAAATGAAGCACCCAAAATGCAAGTGAAGGTTTACAGCTGCCATGGCCAAATACACTGCCCCTCCTGGAGCTGCCAAGATCTTTTCTACCAAAGACTTGTGGATGCCTGTAGAACCTTCCCATCCATTTCCCTCAGTCCATCAGTGCTCAGACTTGGCAGTCATGGGAAGAAGATTTAGTTTAGGCTTGGGCAAAGATTTTGAGCCAGTGTCCCCAAGCCAGCAGCTCTTTCCAAATGCCTTTCCAGTAGTGACAACCAGCTCTCAAATCTGAATTGCTGGAGGTGATGAGATGAGCCCTTGGAAAGAGAAGTTTGTGTCAGTGAAAGGACAAGACTCTGGCACTCATGTAAGTTGTGAGGCCACTGAGAGACCCCTGTGGATGACTGATGATTTGGGATGATTTTATGAGATGATCCCAGAGAAGGAAGAGCCACTCCATGCTCCTAAGGGTAGATGCAGACCCAGGAACACAACCTGTGCTCTGTGTGACAGGGGAAACACAGCTCATCATCACATGTTCATAGGTCAGAGCCTTCTCTTGTTCCAAGGGAAAGGTCCTGCTTTGTAATAAAACTCCAGGTCTGCCTGCAGTGCTCTGTGGTGTTACTTGGCTATGGGATGAACTCTGGAAATTCCCTACTGCTTCTGTAGTTTTGCTCTCCACAAAAAAGCACAGTTAAATGCATCTAATGATACAGGCTGGATTTTATGTCTTGTAGACACTATTTATGTGGCTTTTGCAGAGCCATTAGCAACCACTGACTTGTTTAACATATTAAAATACTTTGTGTAGCTCATTACTGAAATGCCTCTATGCAGTAAAAAGGCAGTGTTGGTTTCCTTTATGTTTCTGTCATGATTCTTTTGTTTTATTTCTCACACATTTTATTTTTCATGTATAACACAATGCATTTTGTGCATAAGAAAAAAAAGTTTGGGGGGCATGAAAAGAAGCGAAACTTTTATTGATAGAGTTTGAAGGAATTCCTTTGAGGCAGGAAATACTAAGTTGCTTAGAAATGTGAAGCGAATCTCTGGAAATTCATAACCTTGTCAAATGCTTTTTGATCTGCCACATGTTATATTAAACCATGAATTTATTCTGAAGGCAGGGTGAAAGGATGGAACATTTTTCTTTCATTTCAGCTCAAACAAGACTCTTTTTGTTGTTGTATGGAACGCTTGCTGAGCGTTTGTATATTGATTTTGCTCCCCTAATTTTCCCCTGTTTTCTTAATACAGGTTTTCCAGCTTGCAGCACATCTTGTTTACTGGGGCAAAGCAATTATTATTTATCCTCTTTGTGAAAACAACGTCTACATGCTTTCTCCAAATGCCAGTGTCTGCCTGTAAGTAGAAGGAAAAGGTGTTGATGGCAGCACAGTGCTGAGGAGTGCAGATGCACTTTCCTTCCCTGACTGGATACAGAGTGGGATCTTTCTTCATGAATTTGTTGAGACTGTGCAAAACACAAACCATTACATGAGCCTGAACTTGCACAGCCAGTGTGGGCAGGGAGGAGCAGCAGGGCAGATCAATATTCCTCTGTGGTGGTGAGGGCCCTGGAAGCAATATTTACCCTGTGGAGCTGCTGTCAGTATTTTTAATACTCCTGCTCACTGAATGTCCAATATGGGAACATTTACAAACCAAAATACTTTATGATTAAGTTAAATGAATGGTTTGTAGGGCTCTCTGTGTAGCTGGCACACCTGAAATGAATCAAAAGTAGCAAAAGTTGCCATTATGTTGTTTCATGTGCTGGCATTCCATACTGTGTGCCCTGTCACAGACAAGAGGGCAGCATGGCCATTTGGAGAGCAGGCAGAACCACTGCAAGGAAGATGTGGAGGCAGGGTGGGTATTTTTGCTCTGCTGAAGATTGGCAACCCTTCCTCTGTTGGATTTTGAGATGCTTTTAGACTCTGTGTTGGAACTCAGTTATAGGAAAATAGTTTTAAATCAAAACTTTGGTGATGGAAATATAAAAATAGGGCTGGAAGGGACCTTGAGGTCATTCAGCAACAACTGTGCCTGTGTCAAATATGGCAGTGCTGGTCTTGAAGACCTTTGGAGATGGAAATGCTAAGGCACTTTTCCTGATATTTACTTTACTTCTGCTCAGTCCTGTTTCTTGTCCTGTCAGCACGGGGAGGGGGCACAACCACATCTGCGGCTGCAGTTGGCACATTCAGAGGTGGTGTGTGCATCCTGCCCAGCCCTGCCCAGGCTCTGTCCCTTTGATCAGAGCCTGCACAGGTCTGGACTTTTTATCACCTTCATTTTTCTCCTCTGGATTCCCTCCATGCCTTGAACAAAATGCTGGAGCTGAATGTAAGGCTGAGGTGAAAGTGGATGAGCTGCTGGCTGCCTTCTGCAGGACACAACATGCCATCAACTATGCTCAGGGGTTTTCTAGATCACAGGGAATATTACATTTGGGAATTGGATCAGAGTTACCCTGAGCAGCACTAGAGAGCTGATCTGTGCCTTTTTCTCTCTCCTGCAGTTACTCTCCCCTGGCAGATGCCTTCTCCTGTCAGTTCCGGGGTCACAACCTGCCCTCCATGCTGGCCAAGTTCTCCCTCCCTGTGTCCCTGTCCGAGTTCAAGAACCCTCTGGCGCCGCCTGTGCAGGAGGTGAGCTGGGCACTGCTCCTTGTTCTGCTGCTCCTGGAGCACTCAGCCAGGAACCTGCTCTTGCACATTTATGAGTTCCCAATTACTGTGTTTCCAGCCTTATGATTTATTGTTTCATGTCTTTATGCCAAAAAGCTGTGGGGATGTTCAAGGTGAGAGGATGCTCTGTGCTGGCAAAGCACAGTCCTAAAATAAGTGTTAGAATGTTTCTTTTCATGGAGTGATGTAGTAGGGAAACTGAAACTCCATTTGGTCTGTTCCAAATTGTCATTAGTTGGTAGGGCTGAATCAAGTTTGTGGATTCCTCACAATCACATTTGATTTTATTCTATTCCATCTGCTCCAAGTTCACAATCTATTTTTAAAAGCAATCTGTCTGTTCACTTGGTTTTGCTGTAAAACTGGAATTGTTTAAAGGCTTGTGGAGGAAGTAGGCTCAGCATGGGGTCAGCAGAAGTCCATGTGTCACTGCATTAGCTTCTTAGTGCTCAGATCTGTGTTAATAAAATATGGATTTGGGATTTGTGAGCTGTTCTGCTTGTGCATCGATCATGGCTTGTGGCATTTCTGGGAACTGGTGGAACACAGGAAGGAGCTCAGTAACCTGAGGTCTCCTGGCTGATACTGTTCTGTTCCCAGATGGAACAGCCTGGACCTCTGACTGTGGCTCAGGGTGGCAAAGGAAGCATAGGCAGAGTTCTTTGCCTGGTTTCTTGTGTTTGCTTCTGGCCTTCAGACTTGGGTGCCTTGGAGGCTCCATGGGTTTAGCCCCTGCTCAGATACAGAGATTACCATCCCCTTGCACTCCAGCACAGCTGTAATTACAGGCTGGCAGAGATAATGGTCAGATATAAAGATAATTAATGATGTAGGTCTAATCCCAGTAGCATGTACTGGTCAGCTGCCACCTTGGGAGGCAGGGGAAGAGCAGGACCCCACTGTAGTTACAGATAAATAAGTGTCCTGAAAATTGAAGCTGAAGTCATAGCATTAATTTTATTCTAGCTGCAGTAGCTTCAGGAGACATTCTCAGTAATCCTTTTAAAATTAATTACTTGCCTTAATACTTCTCCTTTAATAGTTCTGGTTGTTCTCAGATGTCCTACTTTTGTTAAAAATACATAAATAAAAGTCTGCCACTTACTGCTGCAGTTATGCCTTGAAACAAGGGTGCAATAAATGCTTTCCAGAGCTGATGGAGTGCTAAAGTGTGTTTTTAGTGTGAACCTTCCCCTGCTGTTCACCTGTCTGTGGTGGGGTCCTAAGGGTCAGCAGCACAGCTTGCTTTCATCATCCTTTCAGCTTTATTGGAAGGATGAAGGGTGATACTGTGAAAAGCTGTGTTTTTTTTGATAAAGCAAAGTGTGACAGTTCTTAGGGGAGTTTAGAGCGAATTTTTATGTATTTTTGTATCAGTACATTTTCTTCCACTTTGATTTACCTATGTAGCACTTCCTGTATTATTTTTTGGTTTTTTAGTCTTTTAAGAGAAGTGACTCCAATCCTTGCCCTGAAGTGGTCAGGCTCCAGTTGTAGTTCACAGAGATCTAATCAATACAACAATTAATCTAATGAAATGTGGGTGGGTTTTTGTTAAGCTTTTCTGTGATAAAAGATGTTGTACTCTGAACTGTAAATATTGTCAAAATGTATTCGCTTTGCCTTTGAAAAAAATTAGCAAAGGTGGGACTTCCCTCTGTAGTTTTGTTCTTTGTGTGCACAGGAGGGGATGTGAGGTTTTTTAGCTTTAAAGATTGCCAGTTATCTTGTGCTTTTCATCGGGCTGAGGGCACTGTCTGTGCTCCTGAAGGTCACTGTGCTGAGGGTCAGTACTGTGGGAGGAGGTGTACCTTCTACAGAAACTGCTGTGGCCTCATGGCATCCAGGGTATCCATCCCATTTCATTCTTCTCTCGAGCATGGGACTGGCTCCCTGCTTTTGGCATGTGATTCTGGATGGGTAAAAAATACAGAAGGCATTAAAGCCCACCATAGGAAACAGGAGAGCTCTCAGAGCCCTTCCTGTTTTTTTGTATAAAAATATTGCTTGATTTGAAAGCAGACCAAGTTATTTTTGTTCAATTACCATTACATAAGTGGAATTCCTGTATTCCTTTGGGTAGATGAGAAAACAAAGTGACACTCATCTTTCTGCTTGGTGTGCTGTGGTATTTTTTGGCTGGTACAAGACATGAACAATGTGAGCAAGGACAGGACTGCCTTGGGAGTGCAAGGCTGTGTTCTGCTTTTGGTGTCTGCCTGTAGGTAGGAGGTGTCAGATGAGTGGTGTGTGCCAGGCCTGCCAGGGCTCTCAGCTGTGCCCTGTGCCAGGGACTGAAACTCTTGATTTTGTCATCTTGATCTCTTTTCTTGCCTGAGATGAGGAGCAGTGTATTGCAGTGGAACCCTGGCCAGTGTGTATCTGTCAGTTGAGAAGATTTTGGTATCCCTGCAGTGCTCCCTGCTGCTTCCCTTTCTCTGTGTTTCCCTTGGATTCCCTGGGACAGCAGCAGGGTGAGGATGAGCCCATGCCCTCAGCTCTGCTGACCTCAAGAGATTTCGGTGCTGTTGAGCCAAGGCTCTGCTTTTCCTTCCCCCTCCCAGGTGTGTGCACACAGGAGCCTTCCTCCCTTCCCTCTTCCCTTTCCTAGGGCTCTGGCTCCTGTCCAGCCTGACTCTGTTCATTTAACTTGTTTCAGCTGCACAAGTTTTCTGCCAGGTTAGCAGGTGGAATTCACTCAGGGAGATGCAGCGAGCTCCAGGGCTGGCACAGAGTGAGGAAGGTGATGTCTGCAGAGCTTGTGCACCTGGGGGGTGAGGGAAGCAGAAGCTGTTCTCCCCATTTCCCAGTGAGTTGTCCCTTAGCTCCACAGTGACTTGTAATGTCACCAGGACTTGCTGCAGTGCCTGGGTTTGTCCTGGATCTCACCAGGGTGCAGCCACGGGGTGGGGACATCCTGTGGGTTCACACCAAAGGGAACTCATCTTGCCTTTTGGTGTTTTTGCTGGAAAAGAAGCAGTTTGCATCTCCTCTCTCCCAGCCCCAAAGAAGCTGTCCTTGTTCTGCTGCCTGTGGCTGTTGGCTCGTGTCCCTGTGCTCTCCTCTCGAGTGGCACAGCCTTGCTGTGAGTGCAGGGCACGCTGGGGTGGAGCTCTGGGGTTGCTCAGTGGGTTGCACACCCCTTCCAGACCTCCTGGGAAAGCACAGGAGCACCTGGTGACCCAAAGCCTTCAGGACATGCTGACTGGCAGGATCTGTACCAGGCACTGCTGCTGGTGCAGGAGAAGGCTTTGATCTGCTGTTCAGGATAAGGATTTCCTTGTCCAGCATCACATTTCTTTACCCAGCTATTCTGCACAAAGTTGCTTTGCAAACCAAGAGTTAGGGATGATGTTTGTGGCTTCCCCTCCTCTGCACTGTAACCTCAGCCAATTTATCTGCTTCAGAAGCTGTAACACCTCTCTGCCCTGGCTTGAACAGACATGGACTAGCAGGAGGGATCTTCTCACCTGTAAGGAGTGTTCCTAGGTGAATTAGACATCTCATTTCCTTCCTGCACCCCTTTATCATAATGCACATTGTCATTATTATTGTGGTTCTTTAATTCTCCCTTGATGGGATGTGGATAACTGCAGGAAAAAAACCCCAAAACCATATGGGAAAGCAGGACAGCTGCTCCTTCTGAGCAAAATCTGTTTAACTTTTCACATTTGTTTTAGTCTGGGCCATCCTGCTGGGAGTCAGGCACAGGGAGATGAAGCCCCTGCCTTTGCCTGCAGAAAACATGCTGAGCTTTGTGCAGGGCTCATGGAAAATGAGGCAGGAAAATGTGTCAGGGGATGGAGTGGGAGGGGAGCTGAGCTGCCTGCACACCCTGAATGGGCAGCTGTGTCTTCAGGGAGCCACACTGCACATGGGGCTGCTCTGCTGGAAGGCATTAGGAGCCACAGGAGCTTTTGTTGGCAGAAGTTGGGAAGTGGGATTAAGATGCATTTATATTCAGTTGGACTGGGTATAAAATCAGGGGTTTAGCACAGTAAGTTAAAAGACTATGTCATGCTAGGCCTGAATGGAGGGAATGGTTAAGCTGGGAATTCAGAGCTGTTCCCTAATGATTAAAATGGCAATATTAGACAGTAAATGTTTCATCCTACATCAGTAGGAGTTTTCAGAGTCTGTTTCCTGTAAGATAGGGAGAAGTTTTCATAGCTTATGTGTTTTCCATGCAACACCATGGTTTGAATGCTGAAGGAAGGTAATACATTTCAGCAAACATCCCTGCACCCCAGTGGCTTTGAAGGTGTCATCATCCTGAGCCAAGGCAGCCCTCAGTTCTCCAGTCAGACCTTGAAGAGGATTTATATCAAATAACTGGATAATCCAGGCTGGAGAAAGGGGGCTTGTGTGCTTCAGCAGGCAAAACAAGCTGTGTTTTCACTATCTCCTCACACAGTGAGAACCAAGCTGGGATTCAGTGCTTCTAGGCTGCTGTTTTCCCTTCCCTTTCCTGACCCTGTTGCTGCTCCCAGTTATCCTTAACATTTTAGGCCTGGGAAAGAAAACAGCCTTAAAGAATCCTTGCAGGAAATTTAACACATTTGTTCTCAAGAGTTTTACAAATGGTCCCAGAGAATAAGGAATGTTGGATCTTTTCTCTTCAAGACTTGGGGCTGAGCTTTCCTCTGGCCATCCCAGAGTGCTCAGCTGGGCAGTGCAGTGCTGTGTTTTTGGAAGCCAGTGCAGCATCTTTGCTTGTGCCAGTGAGCACAGAGCAGGGCATTGTACCAGTGCCTTGCATGACAACACCCTGGCACTGCTCTGGGGATGGCCCTGGGCTGCTCTGTGCCAGCAGGAGCAAGCCAGATGTGGCTGCTGCAGCAGACAGGACCCCCCCAGAGCAGGCTGGAAAGAGGCAGCAGGGGCAGACAGGAAGCATGAAAGGAACATGGATAAAATTTAGATTGAATTGGTAGTTAAATTAAGCAATAGAAAATGTTTCACTTTATGTTTCCATCACAATCCTGGTGTTTCAGCCAAAAAAATCTGGATTCCTGCTGTGCCAGAGCATGACTGAGGCAAGCAGTCCTGGGATGAAGTATATCCCTGCCTGGGAAGCTGCTCCCAGCCTGTTTGGCTTCAGCAAGGAGCTCATCTCTAATGAAATGCCCTGAGAGCAGGCACAGAGAGAACCCTGCACCTCTGGGGAAGGAGCAGCATTTGCAGCCAGCACAGCACAGATGGTGCAGGGAAGCCTCTGCTCCTGCAGCTCTGGGTGAGCTCCGTGGGAGCTTGGGAGGAGCAGATGGAGAATGGATGGAAATGCAGTGCTGGTGTCCAGAAGCACAGGCAGCAGAATGTGTTAGCAAAGCCTTTGCTAGAGCTGATCTGTGAAAACACTTCTGCCTTTGGTAAGAAATGGGTCTAAACCTGGAGGAAGTGGGAATGGTGTGAGGCACTTGCAGTGGTGGCACAAGGCTCATCACATGGACAGGGGCCAGTGCAGGATGCTGCAGCACTTGGGCTTTTTCTAGGACTGGGTTTTAAGAGGTACCAAATTCCTGCTGAAGTTTGGCTAGTACAGAGAAATGTCAGGGATCATCAGTGTCTGGTCTAGGGATGATTGTTCAGGTCACTTCAGGATGGAAGAGTTTCCTCTGGCTCTCAGATGTCCAGCTCTCCCACCCAGAGGAGGCACAGAGGTGTTTGGCAGGGGCTGTTTGCACAAGGCTGTGGCTGTAAAGCTGTAACCCCACTGCTGCCTGGCTTCTTGTTCCACTGGGCCATGGCTGCTGCCTTGGGGTGGCTTTCTAGGTGTCTCCATGGAGTGTGGAGATGATGGTGCTCATGCAGGATTAGAGAGGGATGGATGAGGCTCTCCATGCACATGGGGCTGCAGCAAAAGAAACTGGCTGTTTTTGTAATTCATGGAACCACCAGAGTGCCCATGGGAGGCTGGTCTGGGTCAGGCCCTACCCACCGCTTCTGTAGGTCTGGCAGAGCCTGTCTTCCCGACTCCTTGGATTTTTCCAGGGTTGTTTTGTTCTCTGAAATGTGCAGACCTCTTTCATTTGCTAATCAGGTGTCACTGTGTGCCAACAGGTTGGAAATTTAAGTAAAATAAATGAGCCATCTTTCCATCCAGGCCTGCAACTGGAAGGAAGGATTTCAGCAACGTAATCGCTGGAGTAAACCTCGCTCTCCCAGGCTGGCTTCAGATGTTAGCAAAGCATTTATGTCTTTGGTGTCTTTTGCCAACCTTCCTCTTCTGTAAATTTTCTGTTAAACATGTGAAATGAATTATGACTTTTCCAAAAAATGCATGTTTGAAGGTGATCCCAGATATGTTTTAAGATTAAAACCGACTGAGCCCCCAGAAGTGGTAATCCCTGAAAAGACAGGGTGTGGGTCTGTCTGCAAACAGAAGAGGTTTCTTCTGTGGTTTGATAGCAGAGGAGGAACTGAGAATTACCAGATTTATGGAAAAAGGAAAATTATGTGGGCTGATGAACTTGGGTTTGGGGCTTTTATTGTGATTTGGCCTGTTACCCTGATGATTAATGCAGCAGAGTGAGCTTCCTTCTGAGCCTGAGCTCATGCTGCATGTGTTTGTCTCACCAAAACAGTGGTGGTTGCTATGAAATCCCCAAACAGCCTTGTCAGTGACTGTGTTCTGAGCCCTTTGCTACAAGAGTTGCCTACAGTGATATGAAAAGGCTTTTTATGCAGAAATCAAGACACAATGATGCATTTTGAAGGCTCTTCCTCCCAGACTTCTGAAAACAAACCCTGCAAACTCTTGTCCCTCGCTCTGCTCGTGGTGTGGGTGTCCAGCAGGTGTTGGGCAATATTTAATGCAGCTCGTTGCTTTTGAATCTGTTGCCTGCCTGAAAAACGCAGGGGTCTTTATTAGCTTGGCCCTGTGTGTAGCAGAGGGAGGTGAAATGATGGTGACTGTGCATTGAGAGGGGACTCCTTGGCAGCTCAGGCTGCTGTCCCCTG
This sequence comes from Cyanistes caeruleus, assembly GCF_971803275.1. Taxonomy (NCBI): domain Eukaryota; kingdom Metazoa; phylum Chordata; class Aves; order Passeriformes; family Paridae; genus Cyanistes; species Cyanistes caeruleus. The sequence continues at coordinate 3,453,088 of NC_141717.1, forward strand.
CCAGGGCTGGTGCTGCTGGTTCTATATTGCCCAGCCCTGTCAGGCTCCGATCCCCAGAGCCTCTCCCATGGCTGAACAGCAGTTCCCCATCTGACAGCAAAGGGCTCCTATTCCTGGCCACCTCCCAGGTGCTTCAGCTCTGCCCCATGACCCTGCCCTCTCTCTGGCTCTCCAGAGGAGCCTGCACTTCAGTCTGACCATCTGGGATTAACCCTTCAGTGATTTATTTTAGTGGCCCTTGTGTAGAAACCAGCAAACTGTTCTGGAGCTGAGGCAGGGGCAGGGCAGGTTCCTTGGAGGCTGTGCTGGTCAGTGTTGCATGAAGATGTGGATAATGAAAGGCTCCACTGCAGCCTAAACAGCCACAGAGGCTCTGAGTGTGATGAAGGTTTGTGTCTGGTCACCTTTTTGTGATTGGAAAAGAGATAAACTCTTGTGTGGGGAGAGAAGCATTTCTCCATGTGACTCATTACTCACCAAGCGAGTCCTTTGTGTGCTGTTTTCCTCCTGTATCTCACTTCCCAGATGCTTAACCCCTTGTTTCTCCCCCTGCAGACCCAGCTGATCCAGATGGTGATCTGGATGCTCCAGCACCGGCTCCTGATCCAGCTCCACACCTACGTGTGCCTGATGGTGCCCCCGAACGAGGAGGAGTTCCGAGCCCAGGATGAGGACATGCCCTTCACTGCCAGGGTTGGGGGACGAAGTTTGAGCACCCCCAACGCTCTCAGCTTTGGCTCTCCAAGTATGAACAGACTTTTCTCTGCTGTTCAGACTCCACCTCACTTCTAGAGCTTCCCTTAGTGCTGCCAAGGGCCTTCAGGCCTTGGTAATGACACATCTCCTCTTGCTGCAGTACTTGCTAATTAGGTCCAGCCTTTCCTAAATTTAGAGCTGGGCACTGGTGAAAGTCCTAGAGGCTATTAGACTTCTTTTTAGAAAGAAGTAATGCTTTGCAATTTGCCAAATTCTCATTTGGTTCTGTAAAATATTTTTATGTGAGGTACTTATTTGTTTTTTAAAGTAACTTTGTCCTCCCTTGCTGCACTCAGAAGTATCCCCTGTGCTCCTCTGGCAGATTGTGGTTTTCAGGACAGAAAGAAAATGTGAGAATTTGTTCAAGCAGCATTGGTTTCTGTGGGCTGTAGAGCCATTAGAGCCACCTGAGGAGACACAGAACTGGCTTTGCTGTCACAAATGATTGATTTTTGTTTATATCCCCTGATCTCTTTAATCTCCCCAGTGCCATTCTTCAGGGTGATTCCAGGAAAGCATTCTTTCAAGAGAATGAGTCAGATAGGATGCTGAAATCACCAAACTCTCCTGCCAATGCTGTTCTGAGCAGCCTTCTCAGAGCACCACTGGGCTTGGATATGGGGAGTGATCCTCTGTATAACTTTGAGCTTTACAGGAGTCATGAATTAGGGCAGAAATCTTGGAACTTGAGTCAGATGAGTCTGTGATCTGCTTTTTCTGGCTCTCTCACAAGAGGATATTGCTTCTTGGCCTCTCTGCCTGCTCCCACCTTCTGTGCTGTTAGGCTTTTCATGTTACCACTTCATGGTATTCCAGCACAGCTGTCTGGGAATTCTCTTTTCAAATGCTTTTTATGGACTGTTTATGGTCTCCAGAAATACAATTTTTGACACAAATTGATGACTCTGTTGAAAAATTTGAATTTCCCGTTGAGAAAATTGCTGTGTTGTCATATGACTAATTGCAGATTCATGGAGTACTTGGAGAACCACTTTCTCTGCTCTCCAGAGAAGAGGGATTAGTTGGAAAGGCTGCACAAAAATAGCCTGAACTGATAAACTTCACATCTTTATGCTGAGGAATATAAAAACTCAGTGTGTATGTGTGTCTCTCTCTTGCCCTGATAGCCAGTAGTGATGACATGACTCTGACAAGCCCTAGCATGGATAATTCCAGTGCTGAGCTGATACCTGGTGGGGACTCACCCCTAAATAAGAGGATGACAGAGAATCTCCTGGCAAGCCTGCTGGAACACGAGCGGGAAGCCATCCTGAATGTCCCAGCTGCCCAGAATCCAGAAGATCTCCGCATGTTTGCAAGGTGAGCAGTGCAGGATGCTCATTGTTTCTTATCCTCCCTGCTTTATGGAAGGATTGGTGTGCAGTCTGAGAAAATCCTGTTAGCCTGGGGATTTGGAGGAGAAATTCTTTTGGCTTTGCTCCTGTGTTTCATCTGTAATACAAACTAATATTTGTGGCACAAGAACACGTGGTAACAAAGAGTCCTGGGCGTGTGAAGGAGTGTCAGGGGGTATGGTTGGACTTCAGTGTTTGTCTGCCAGTTTTCCTTGTCCACACATGGCAGACACAAAACTGCATCAGCCTAAAAAAACACTGTAAGCAGGCAAGGCTGAGACCCAGTGATACTGATGCTTCCATTTTGTGTCCATTGGTATTTCCAAGCCAGCTCTCCTTAATTTTACAGTTTGTAAACTCCATGGAAACATGATACACAGAGCCAGCCTGAATACTTTCACAGTGTCCCAAGGTGTCTTTGGCAGTGATGAGAGCTCACTGCTTAGGTCAGTTAAGCTAAAGGCATTAGGGTGTGTGATCAGTGGCACACGTTTTGTTGTTACAAATTTGCACTCCACAAAACCAGGCACTCTGTGGTTCTACACGTGGTGAAAGCAGAATGACTTCCAGAGCAGCCATCTGGGAAGAAGGAAGGGGAGGAAATACTTTTTCTTCCAAAGGATTTCAAAACTCATTGGAATCACTGGAATGCAACTTTCACTGGTTTTCATACTTGTGGAGAAGAAAACCACCTGAGGCAAGGACTGCAGCTGTTCCATATTCTGGATTCAGTTGGTAATCCCCTGAAAACCTGGTTCTTGCCCTAGGATGGATACAGGCAGGTAGCCCAGGGAAGCTGTAGTAGCAGAAAGATGCTTTCCTTGTCTGTGGCAGAGTACAGCTCAGGGACTTTGACAGAGCTCTCAAAACATGTGGGTAGTTACTGCTCTCTGAATTATTTGTCTTCTTCATCTTCTGCAGCTCTTCAGAGAATATGCTCTGACTGGGAGGCAACATTGGCCACTTGAGAACTCTGAAGTGTTTTTTTCTTTATTACCAGCTAAGTCATTACAAAACCACTGAGAAAGAAAAGTAACAACAAAATCATATTTAATATCTTAAGACAGAATTTGTGGGGGACTCCTTGGACCAGTTCAGTGGTGATGCAGATTCTCAGTTATCCTAGTGAGAGGAAAGGATATTGTGATTGCTCCTCTCTCATACCCTCAGCTGGGTAAAAGATCCATTTGGAAGCTTTGGAATTGCAGATGCAAGAAATGTCTCTGATTTCTTTGTGAAACCAGTTGAGTGATGTTTATTGTGCAGTTTTCTCCTGCCCCAGGTTCTTTTGCAGATCCCCAGGCCTTACCAGGTCAGAATTTCCAGTCTACTACAGATTGAATTGGCAAATGCAGCGTGCTCTGAGGCACAAGTGAGGAACAAACAGATTAACAGTAAATAAACAATAAACAGATGGGTCCTGTGGGCAGATGCTGCAGTCTACATGTAGGAATGTTCATGCCAGACCCTCTTGGTTACTGCTGGTTTTATGAGACACCACAACTTGTAGGTTGTAGTGTATTTTCTCTCTTTTTGTGTCATAACCATCAGAGATGAGTGAGTAAATCTCTTGCTCTCAGTGAAAGAGAAAAAGCCATGCTGAAGCTGCCTGAAGGAGCTGATCTCCCTCATTACCCTCATGCAGGTACTGCTCCAGCCCTGCTCTGCTCTCACAGCTGCCTCCAGAGCAAAGTGCTATAAATGCACAACCGGTGCCCTAAATATCCTGTGGAATTTGTCCTTCCCAGGATGCTGTGTGTGCACTCAGAGGGATGGGCTATTTCCAGCACAGAGTGCTGGTGCCTGTCCAGGGCTCTGCACAGCCTGTGTTTGAAGGCAGAAACCTTAAGGGGAAGTAAGGAATTACTAAATCTTGGCTCCAGCATTGGCTGCATTAACCCTCATAACACTGAATTGGAATTTAAATCCAAGTTCTTTCCTAAGGTGCAGCTAAAAGAAGGTGGGTATGTCCTTCCAGGAGCAAGCTTGAGAAGGAGCCAAGTTCTTTTTGAGCTAGGTTCTGAGTAATGTACACCAAGCCTTGCTCACTGCACATTAAGCAGCGCTTTTGAAACCTGAAGAAGTTGGAGGCTGCACTCATGGCTTCTCTCCCAAGCCATGGGTGTGGAGCTGCTTTCAGGGCTTATTTGGGTGAGAGATTCTGAGATTGGGAGGTGAGATCCTTCCCTCCACTGAGGAATGCTTGTGGACAGTTCTGCTCTGGTTTCAAGCAGTGCTGTGGCAGGGATGTCTCCTTAGCCAGAAATAAACGAATTTTGTTTCAATTGCTAGTCTGAGAGAATCCTTTTCTTTTTAGTCTGTGGGAACACCCCGGTGCTGTTAGAGGGGCAGCTCTTGCAACCTGAGGAGGGGAAAACAGTGATGAGCAATGGAAAGCAATGATCTTCCATCGCTGCATCTGGATGTGCACATGTCAGCAGACACACCTGTGCAGCTTCAGAGCGACTCAAACACGGTGTCACTGCCCCAGGAAGTGCCATCTCATGCTGATTGTGTCCAGAAATGTTCATTGCCCAAAAAGATGGAGGCAGTGCCCACCTTCTCTGGAGCTGTGAGTCCTGAGGACAGCCTTGTAGATTCTAGTTGGACTTTTGGGAAAACCTCCTCCCCGGGAGTGTGGTGCAGCCCAGGACAGATTGCCCAAACACGTGGAGGGATCTCCATCTCTGAAGGGCTGGAAAAAGCTCCACAGCATTAGCAATAGTCCTGCTGGAGCAGGATGCTTGGCTACACTTTGGGGGTGTCTTCCAGCTGGCTTTTTTGTGATATTCTTTAATATCCTCTCTAGCTTTTACTGGAGTGGAAAATATGTAGTCTTGACCAGTTACAAATCCAGACTCTTTCTGAATATAAGATGGATTTATTTATTGGCAAACTGCTCAGTCTGTGCTGCTGTGGAAAGCCCAGGCTGTACCATTTGCATGGAAGAGAGCTGAGGCAGGGTATGAGCACATGGGCACAAGAGCCTGGCACAGGGAAGGGAATCCCCAGAATCACTTTGTGAACTGTGAGATGAGTTGTAAGATACAAGTATTTTGTTCATATCTGCAAGAACAGTCTGGCTTTGAGTCTGCCACCCAAGAGCTGGCACTGTCCCTGTGGGCGACCACTTCTCAGTGCTCACAGTTGCCATTGGCCATGGGGAGGTGGCCAAGGAGCCTCAGGCCAATACCCAGTGGGAGACAGTGTAAAAGGCAGATGCACAGCCCAGGTGTGGAAAGACTGGAGCTTGTCTCTGTTGTTTGCTGCAGGTACAGAGGCACAGTTGTGTTCTCCATGCTGGTGCCAGCTCGAGATCTGGCAGGGGAACAGCAGGAGGGAGCTGGCAGCGAGCTGGGGCTGCCCAGCCTGGGGCTGCCAGTGAGGATCCTGCTCTGAGCCCGCAGAGCTCATGGGGGAGAGGAGGGACATGGCAAGTTGGGAAGCAGAGAAACACCAGTGGCACTGGGCTGCCTCTGTCACAGTGGGGCATGTGATGGGGGGACCCTTGTTACACGGTGACTCCTTTCCTGTGAGGCTGGTGGGTGACAGGAGCACCCACCCTGAGCAGCCAGGCAAGTGTTGGTCCTGCAGGGGAAGCAGGAGCCACTCCATCCTCCAAAACAGGCCGGAGTGCCCAAGTGGCTCTTGGGTGTATTTTGAGGGCTGTTCCTGCATGGGGGCTGTGTGAATGGATTGGAAAACAGATCATGTCATCTGCACTCATTTTTATGGTCAGTTGGCACGAAGCTGCAGATGGGTAATGGAACATGAGCAAAGGCTGCTGGAGCACAGAATGTGATGTGGAGGCACAGCTGGCTGTGGAGCTGGGAAGGGACTCTGGCCTTGGGGCCTTCACGGGGTGGGGAGTATTTGAGTCACACGTGGGGCATGGCTGTGACATTTGGGAGGGTGTTGAGACAGACTGAGCAGCGAACTCAGGCTTCATGTGAGGGGCTGGCTCAGAGGGAACTCTGGGGAGGGGCCACTGGGGACTTCTGCTGTTTGTCGTGGGCCCTGCTGTGATTGACTGTGCAGGGCCAAGGTTTTCTGATGGCTGTAGCATGTTGGTGGCCAGCAAAGGGGTATCTGTGCTGTCTTTGTTTAAAGAGAATAGGGAATTTAGGAAGCCAGCATGGTTTGAGCTTGGGCTTCAGGGGATTTTTAACTCCCACAGCTCCTCTCTGGTGCCTACCACCAAAATTTCCATCTCCCTGTTGTGACTGCTCCACCCAACCCAAGCTGGTCAAACCCTGAGTGCAGGACCTGTAGTTACAAAGCCCCTTGGGCTGCTGTGAGGGAAAATTGCTCTTAATTCTAAAAGGCAGTGCAGGTACCCAGGCCCCTGGTGCAGAGCTGTGACAAAGGGCAGTTGTAGGCTTAGCTAAGAGAGCATAGGATAAATCTGCCATGTCCTGACTTTTCAAGGCTTGTTGGCACTTGAGTTTGTTCACATTCTGAAATTAACTAAGTTGAAAATTGACAGTCTTGGGAAATGCCCCAGACTGAGAAATCTCTTGATCCAAGGAAGACCTTGGCAAAGTGCCACAGTGGATGAGTCCCATCCTTTTCCAGGGGATTTCTGTGCTAGGCATGATATAATTCCTTTTTCATGCAAATGAGGGACAAAACCCAAACAACCTTCTGCTTTGCATCCCATGGGAGAGGAGACCTTGGGGGTGGTACTGTGAGTTTGAGCTGCTTTTGGCCCACGTGCTCCCTTGCTCTGCTCCCTGCAGGCTGCTGCACTACTTCCGAGGCCGGCACCACCTGGAGGAGATCATGTACAACGAGAACATGCGGCGCTCCCAGCTGCTGATGCTGTTTGACAAGTTCCGCAGCGTGCTGGTGGTCACCAGCCACGAGGACCCCGTCATCTCAGTGTTCCAGTCCCTGCTGAAGTGACTCTGCTGCCACAGGAGGGAGGAGCCTGCTGAGAGTCTAAAGGATGACTTAAAACTGCAGGAGGTGGTTTCAGTTCCTTCTTGCTGTGTGACACGCAGCAGTGGTTGTGCCCCTCGGTGCCTCGATGTCCCAGCTGCTCCCCGAGGCTCCGGGGCCTGCTGCAGGACAGCACGTGCTTGCTCAGCCTGGATTCCTGCCCTGCCACCTTCACAGCCCTTCCCTGGCCCTGCTGCTCCCCAGGGATCATCAGAGTGGGACAAGAGGGTTCTGCTGTGGCGCTGCTGGCAGAACGTCACCTTTGAGGGGACACTGGTGCCCTGGGAGTGCTTCCTCTGCTCTCCAGCGTGACTGCTGGGACACTCAGCCAGGAGAGGCTGGCCCCAGGGCACAGCATGCATGGCCCTGCTCCAGGGCTCAGGGGAGCTGGCCTGGCTCTGAGGGAAATGACCCTGGGCACCCAGGAATTCTGTTTGATCTCGCAGCAGCGAGGACAGGGGTGGGAAGGCAAAGTATCACAAGTAAATGAAATTGTGAATGAATGACTCAGTGTGTCACAGCTCATTATTTCCTCACCCCAATTCCCTTATTCCCAAGTGTCTGTTGGAGCAGGGCTGTCACCAAGCAGCCTCTGTGCTCCTGGGTTTCCATGTTTCCCAGTTTGTGCCTGGGGGTGGGAGCTTGGTGAGCAGGACTGAAAGGTGCTGGCCAAGCTGCAAGTTCAGGGACGTGTTCCATCCAGAGGCTGCTGCTGAGGGCACTCAGGCTTGTCCCCCAGGGCTGGTTTTGTCCCTCCAGTTCCCCTCCCACAAGCATGGCTGTGGCTGCAGAGAACCAGACAGGGATCCTGGCCTGGGTTAAAGCTATCCAGCAGGAAAATGAGATACAGGGCTGTGTTTCCTGCTCTGGTTTGGACTGCTCCTCCAGCCATGCCAGGGCCAGAGGAGGTGACAGCCCTGGGACATGCCAGGGCCTGGGGACAGCAGGAGCTTGTGCCAGCTCACCCCTGCCTGTGTGTGAGGTCACTGTCCCCCAGAGCTGCTCATGCTCTGTGCTGCACGCCCAGGGGAAGAGAGGGGGAACTTTACCTCCATGGTGGTGTGGCTCCTCGGGGTTTGTTGTTAAAGATTGTCAGGTGCCCTCTGACGACCTTCCCTTACACCACACATGGCAGCTGGAGCTTTCCCAGAGCTGCAGGCTCTCAGCAGCTTCTGTTGCCCACACAAACTGGGTGAAACTGGGACCTTTAGCTGACTTACCTCCCCCTTCTATGGGAAGCTACTCCATAACAGCTTCTTTGGGGTCCCTTCACTGAGTCTGGCACTGCAGCTGCAACAGGGATGGTAGAGAAGAGCAAAAAACCACATCTCACCTAAAAATCAGATAAACATCACTGTAGGCCCTATCTCAACCAGCCCCAGCATCTGAGCATCAAGGTGAGCTACTGCAATCAGAAAAAAGGCTGCCCAGAAGGGGCTAAACCAAATTATTTCATGGGATGGGGACAAGAATATTTAAAAACTTGAGCTTTTTTATTGTTTGTGAACCGTAAGGTGGGGATGGAAGTGGGGGGTGTATCCCTGTCACCTACCCAGTGTGGCTGCAGTCCTGCAGGTCCTGCCCCGAATCCTGGAGGTCTTTCCTCTCTGCACCTCAAGTCAGGCTGCTGCACCAGTGCTTCCTCACACAGTGCCAAGTTCTGAACTGCTTTCAGAAACAGCTGGGAAAGTGAACAAAACCCATTCTTGTTCTGTCTTGTCTTCTGGACATTAGAGAAAAGTAGATGTTGGAAGGGGTCTCTGCTCAAAGGAAAGGTGTTAACTCAGGTCACTCAGGACCTGTCTGTGGAGGTGTGAATGGCCCACAGCTTCTCTGGGGCCCTGTTCCAGTGTTTGACCATTCTGTGGGGAAAATTTTTTCCGTAAGAGCTAATGAAAACTTCCTGTTTTCCAGCTGGGGGCCCATTGCCTCTCATCCTGTCTGACAGCAGCCTGGCTCTGTCTTCTCTACCCCCCCGCCTGACGTAGCTGCAGACAAGATCCTCCCTTTACATCCTTCTTTCCCAGCTCCCATCCTTTCAGTCTGCTCTGCTGCCACCCCATTTTTTGGCTATTTCCCTGTAGCAATCAAGCACTGGCCACTGCTGGGGGCTGAAGCTCTGGGAGCAGCCCAGAGCTGTGATCCTTCTCTCACCCACCCTAATTAAGTCTGGATCTGCTGGCAAGGGAGAAAGTGGCCTTCAGTGTCCAAAGTGTCCAAAACCAGTCTCAGTTCTGGCTGGGAGGCCCAGGCTAGTCTCCTACAAATAAAACTCCACCTTGCCCCATTCATTGTGACAAAGTACATTTATTGTTAAAAACCCCCCAAGCCCCTCTATCTGCCATGATGCAGCCTGAGGCCATTGTACAGAGCATAGCTCAAGTCCTGGTCCCTGGGACACATTCAAGACTAGTCAGCTGCCAGGGGAGTGTCCCCTTGCTGCCATCTCTCTCTCAATTTTCTTGTCTACAACACTCACAAATCTGTTTCCTCGTAAATAAAACCTGAGTGGTTTCTGTGCCCATTCTCCCCTGTTGCCAATGCCAATCCTGGTGGTGGCCACCACGTCCTGCTCCCCCGGTGGGTCCTGTCCAGGCACCATCCAGATGGCAGCATCCTGAGTCAGGTCCCTTTGGTCAAAAGTCTTGTCGATGCCAAAGGCCTGGCAGAGCTTGGAGGGCCCATTGCAGAGCTGCCAGTCCTTGAGCAGCCTGGTGGGTGCTTTCCTGGAGGTCCTGCGCAGCTCTCTCATGGCATCCAAGCCCTGCAGAGGTTCCAAGGAACGCAGCAGCACTGCAGCCCCTTCTCCTGTGCAGAACAAGAGCTGGGTTTAGTATGGGGTTGTTTTTTGGGAATGCCTCACCTTTCAGCCCACTGCCGGCAGCACTTCAGCTCTGAGCCTGTGGCTCAGCCCGATGGAGGAGGGAATGGCCTGGGGCACCCAACCATGAGTGTCCTTTGATCCAAGGGCACTCCCTTCCCTCCTCCACATCTCCAGTGTCCTGTAGCTCTGTGCCCTTCATTCTGCAGTGCTGACTTGCTCTTCCCAGCTCCGCCTGATGTTGCTAAGTCTGGCTGCTGCTTCAAGGCTTGCCAGAGGGCAAGAGCTTTTTCTTAGGTCAGCACAATGTTCAGGAATAAATGTACATCTGGTTCAGTTTTGGCAGAGGTATCCAAAGCTGCTCCCAAACCCAGTGGATTTCTAATAAACTCTGATTACAGGAACTCCAGCTAACAAAGGAGAGGAGGAATGAGAGTGGATGCTGCCAGCAGGAAGAGGCAGCTTGCAGAGGGAAACTGGACAAAGAGAAACCTGGGAAGGAGCTGCAGGCACTGGGAGCAGGCACTGCGGAGGGAGCCTGGGCTGGTACCAATCCAAACTCCCCCTGGAGGTGTAACAGGTGGGATGAGCACAGCCTTGGGTCACTGCACAGCTCCAGCAGTGTGATTTGGATGTGCCAGGGAAGCTCTCCCAAGGCAGGGACCTGGGGCAGGACAGGGCTGCACAGTCTGGCTGTGGGATGTACAGCCTGGGAGCACCACTTAGAGAGGACCTTTCTATGACAAAAACTGAACAAAATGGACAAATTCTTTTCTCAAATGGGATTTGCCACCCTGTCAGAAGACTAGGTCTCCTGCCCTCCCAGCTGCTGCAGTCAGATGACAGTGAAACAAAGACACAGCTCAGAGCAGACATTCCCTGTCTGACAAGGAAACATTTCCCTGGTGTTTTCCAGTGGCCAGCAGGGAGGTCTTCTCCTGCTCCTGAGTGGGTGAGGAGAGCACTGGCACAGGGCCTGTGTGCAGCCCCACACAGAACTCCCCTTGTGCTGGCTGCCCTCCTGCCAGCATCTGTGCCGTGCTGTTCCCCCAGAATTCCCTCTCCAGCCTCAAACATCTGGATGCTCATGCCTGGCAAAGGCTTTCTTTGTAGGCACTGGCAGATCCCTAAGGACCTGTGATTTCCCAAAATAGAATCCCTCTCATGTTTTGTACAAATCCCACACTAAATTACCCCTCTGGGCTCCCAGTGAGGTCCTGGCTCTCTGAGGTGTGCCAGCTGCCCCCACTACAGCTCGGTGAAATCAACAGCCTGAATTCCAACAGCTGTCAGCAATCTGTTCCCAGGCACTCCCATCTCCAAGGAGAGGGGGATTGATGCTAATCTGGCAGCCAAAAGCCACTTCCCTGGCCTAACAGTGATTTAGAGCTCAAAGGTCATTTTAGAGTTTTAAGAACATGTTCCATGTCCTAATTCTGCTTTTTATCGATGCACAAAGAAATATCCTTCTCATCATGTTGCTGCCTCCCTTGCCAGGAACAACTGTGGGATTCTGAGCAATCACTCATTACACTACTTGCTTTCATCCATCTCAAATGCAAGTGGAAACTGTGGTCACACTTGAATTGAACTGAGTCCTTGGGAGTTCACATGAAGAGAGACGAGCACTTCATGTGGAAACTGCAGGTGCTCCCAGAGCAGCACAGAACTCAGCCAGGGGTACTGGGAATTTCTGTCTCTGGCTGCTTTTTCTGCATTTCCAGCTGGAAGTTTCCAGGTTCTTTCTAGCTGTGTGCAACACATACCCCACTCTGCCCAAAAAGTAGCCTTGGGAAGAGATGGAGGCAGCAGGCAGGACAACAGTGCAGGGATACCATGATGAGCTACTGCCTTCTTCCCCTCACACCTTTGGGTCCTCCCGTGCAAACTTCCACATTAGAAATTTAATTTTAATTCTCAAAGAGTAGCTGAATCCTTTTGACTCAACTCCAGAGCGCTTCAGCCTGACTTCATCCCCCTCCCAGCCTGCAGCAGGTCACTCTCAAGGGCACCTGGGATCAGCATCTTCCCAGTGTGCACACACCAGCAGCAGCAGGGCCAGCTGGGAATGTGAGATTTATCTCCCCTGCTAAGAGTCACTCTGTATGATGAGCAGCATTCAGGGCTAAAAGCTGGGATCTAACAACACTACAGAGGACAATTCTCTCCCTGAGCAGCCAGAAATCATAACATGGCAGTGAAGTCCCACAGCACAGCTTCCTGCTCCTTCCCCAGAACAACTCCAGCTCCCAGGCTTGGAAACAGCTCTTGGCCACTGGAGAGAAGAGAATTTTCTCCTCCATTCCCCCACCTGACTCAGTGCTCCTCGACACTCCCTTCAAAATCCTACTCTAGGTGCTGAAAGTTAGGGAGAAGTCCCTGCAGTGTGACCCTGGGCTGAGCATCGCTGGGCTCTCGATTGTACAGACTATTCCTTCAGATCTGGCAGCAAAACACAGTCCTCAGCAAATTCTAGAGAAATGGATCACAGCTAAGTGAAAGAGAAGCATGAGTGGCATTCATCCTCTTCCTGAGGCAAGGGAAGCCCCACATGTCTCTTAACTCTAGGGAAAGCTCTTAGTACTGAGATAATTGTGCTGCTCAGGATATACTGTAGGATTCATGCACACTAAAAGACTTTGGCTATATTTTTTTATAAGCTCTTCTCTACCACCCATGATTTCTTCAAATGTAGTGATGCCTGCCGTGGCTTCAGGCACTTGCAGCATTTCACTCAGTGATGGGAAGACCTCTCACAGTAAAATTCCCCATGATGATGTGCACAAAGATTTCCCCTTCCTCACTGACAAAGAACCTGGAGCCCTCCCATATCTCATTATGGTTTTATGAACACAGAGCTGTGGGTGACACACTCTTTCCATCCCTAAGTGATACTGGAGCCTGAACCCCAGCATAAACCAATGAACAGAGAAGGTTTATTCCACCTGGAGTCAGAGGCTGTGAGGTTGTGTATCAGAACAAATGATCCCTAAAAAGCCAGAGCTCCACTGATTCAGAGGATACACTTGTCTCGGAGCTGTTTATCTTCAGAGTGTGGTCTGTGCTATGAATAAGGACCAAGCTATGCCACAAGAGATGTTGTTTTTGGTTTTTCTTTGCCAGGGTTCTTTGTGTTTTTTCACAGCCAGAGTCAAAACAAAGTTTCCAAGATCTATCCTATATCCAGAAATGCTTTTGCCTTTTACCCAGGTACTACCATGAAGATGACTCCCTCAATCCTTCCCTCAGACTAAACAACAGCAGAATTAAACAACTCCTTCTCCCTCTAACTGAAGAAAAACAACTCAGGTGTGATTGTTCCCCATATTCTTTCTTTCAACACTCCTGCATGTGAGCAAATACACAGAAGGAGCAGCTCCTGTTTTGTAGCTGCCATCAGTGAGGCACAACATGCACAGCCATGGTATTGACTGCATTGCTGTGACAAAGCTGGCAGCGACAGCTCTGCCTGGTGTCACTCGTGTAACATGACAGGGAGGAAGTTTGTAACAAAAAAATCCAATGAATTCCAACACCACAGGGAGCCCTTTAACTGCTTTGCTACAAAACAAAATATAAATAAATATAAATAAAAATTTCCCAAATTGTGTTTTTCAACAAAATCTTTCTAGAATTCAAAGGCTAAACTTTTTTTAAATAGAAAGTATTAATCTTAGTATTTCAAACACAGAGAATCCCATCCTGACAAATGAACCATGTGCTTTCATTATCTGAACATATTTGGCAGAGCCAATGTAATGAAGTTCACATGTGTTCATCCACCAGACTCCAGACCCCCATTTGAAAGTCAGGCTCTTCCCCAACACTATAACCTGGCACTTTTTTCTGCTTGGTTTCTGTCCAAAGGCCAAAACCTGAGCATTAATGGTCACAGTTACAGTTGTTTTCCATTTAGGAATACAAAGGCTTTTTAACATTTATCACTGAAATAGTGAAAAAGAAAGTAAATTGGGTTTGATATTTTTTTCTAACAGCGAGTAGTTACCTAGGAAACACTTGCTGCCATTTCAAGGTGTGTAATTAAACAACAGCTTCATTGCAAGGCACATACTGTCATTCTTACAGGAAAGGAAAAAAAAGAAATTTTCAGTAATGCTTGTTAAGAGTCTAGAAATATGGAAGGACAGTTTCAGTAAATTCCAAAATAATTTAATTAGAGCTTGATTATTTTTTCTTGAGAATAATAAACTATTGGAGATTCTGTAACAGTCTGGGTATTTTGATTTTGATTGGGTGGGTTTTTTTGCTTTTAGATACAGCTAGACAGCTAAAATGCTCCTACTAACTCCTTGCTTAAGCTTAGGATATCTCAGACTCTTTGTTTTCCCCAACATTTCCTTAAGCCTCAGAAGATAAAGGTAAGAGACAGAGGAGTTTCCTGCCATGGCAACAGACACCAAGATTTAGGCTGTCACTAATGACTCCAAATTTTTCTCTACATCACCACTTTTGAGGAACAAGGTTCACTGAATCACATGACTGAGGCAGCAGCCCAGGTAATCAAAACTGAAAGCTCCATCCTATCCAGATTCTCCCTTGTTTCTCAAAATCTGTGTGCCTGAACAGCTCCCATAGCTCCCAGCTGGGACAAACTGGGCAGCTGGAGATGGGCCCTGCCTGCTGTGCTGTGTCCACAGGTACACCATGATCACAGTGGCAAAGCCCAGGCCCCATGGGATGATGATGACAGCAAGTCACTGACACCACAGAGAGCTCACAAGTGACTTGCAGCACCACTGTAGCTTGAAATGTCAGCCCCATCCTGCTGGCATTGCATCTCTCTCAGCCTCAGCTTACCTTGGCTGGAAACATTCATGCAGAAATAAATCCCGTAGATCTGATACACGTACAGAGTTCCTGGTTTCATGAACATTGCTGCATTCCGCTGTGTTTGCTTCCCACCTTTTGAGTGGGAAGCTTCATCTTCCCCACCCAGATAAGCTTCTGTTTCAACAATCCTGCCCCAGAGCTCTCTGCCATCAGGAAGTTTGCGAACTAAAATCTGAAAGAGAGGTCAGAGTGCATCAGTTACCAGCCCTCAGTACAAAATAACCACAGCAAGAGCTGTGGAAACACAGAAGTGGGAAAGATAGGACCTGATGGTACTAAAGCCTCTCCAGTTAGCAGTCTGTAAGCCAACACTGACTTTTTCAGCTTCCAGTGCTCAGGCCACAGCCCAGTTCCAGGAGTTCCTACCTGTCACTCACCCCACAAAATGCCTGGAGTGTCTGGATAAAGCAGTATTAAAAAGAATCAGTTTATGATCCTACATATACTAAAGCCCACAGAGCTGCTTTTGTGGTTATTTTCTGTATTCTCCACTCCAATCCATCAGGTTTAAGGCAAAAATCACCGCTGACAACAACCTTGAAGCATCATGAATGTATAATCTTTAGATCAGAAGAAATATGACAGTGGCACAATTAAATAACTGCTATGATTAGACAGTTTCTCTCCCTAGAGATGTTTCAAACAAGTCCCAGTCCCAAATAACAAGAGATAATCAGCTCTAGAGAGAGCATCAATGCTATTTGAGTATTTTATGCAGCACAGAGAAGGGCAGTGTGGGAGAGCTGGGAATTGGCTTCAGGCACACAACAACAGAACTTTGTTATTACAGTGTGTTCTTGCTGCTGGTACCTCCTTAAATAAAACAAAGCAGATGCAGGGGAAACAAAACACGACAGTCAAGAGATTCTCTTTAAAAATAAAACAACCACTGAACTTTGTACAAAGGAATTTGTGGTTTGACCTGATTTCTAAACTTTGTGCTTTACTTAATGTGTATGAAATACTGCAGCAGGGTCTTGTTTGGGCACCAGCTATCTGTTTAATTATAACACTTTAATTATGCAGCTGTTCAAAAATGACCTTGAGAAAACCAAGCTTAATTCCTAACAGATGTTTGTGCTGGATTGCTAATGCAGATATTGATCTGATCCATAATGGATGCTCCAGGAGTTGGTTTCCAAAGCTGCAGCTCTGGTACACCACAGTTTCCCTACAGCACTTGTCAATCTGTTGAAAATAATCTGTTTATTATTTTTTATGAAAAAAAATAAAGCACTGGTGTTCAGCAAGTGCCTGGGAATGCCCCAAAACCAGACCCAAGTGGCCACATGTCTCCCTCAGTATGATGAAATGCAATGATTAGGTTATGGGTTTAAAAGCATCCAGGCATTTCCCTGTCTTCAGACACACCAAATATTCTTTTGAATAAAAAAGTTTAAAAACAGTGATCATTCCCAACACCTCAAAGTAAGCCACTTCATAAAGGTTATTTTTCTCATTGAGGATGGATCTTGATGTTTTGGCAGTTCCCTCTGAAAGGCCATTTACTGCATGTATCTTTTTTGTTTCCAAGAACTCAGGTATCATGAAGGTAAGCAAGATTAATATACCAGTTGTCTCCAAAATTTGGTAGAATTAAGGTAATGAAGGAAACACTAAACTACCTTTATGAGAGAATAGGCTGGGTCATGGGAGACTGGGGGTTGTACTTTAAAGAAAATGTAAAATTAAGATAGAAATCATGTGGTTTGGAATAGTAGGCCTAAGTAGGAAAAATACAGAATTAGAACTCAAAAATCATCTGCCTGGAATAACTGAATGCATGAGGGTGATGGAGCCATTAAGACAACAAAAATGTATCAGTAATGGGAGAATTCAGGCATCCTCAGATAGACCAGGACATGTGCAATGATTTCTTAGACACCATCAAATGCACAGAGCGAGGACTCAGGAACCTCATGAGAAGACTCACTTCTCAGATCTGGAGCAAAACACAAAGTCTTTTCCAAAGACTTATTCCTGAAAAACAACTTAGTATCATGACTGTGAAGGATAAAGTTCAGTGTCTTTTCACAAGCATTGAAGTCCAAAAATAATCTATCAGAGTCCTGCCTACCAGCAAAAAGAGGAAACTACGTGAAGTGAGGGAGCTTGTTGGGAAGAACTTTAGAGGCAGCCAAAGGTTAAGGCCTGAAAGGCAAGCCTCTAGCAGGATGTCTGCAAAGATAGCAGCACATGTGGAGTATCACAGAGAGGTGAAGGCAGACCAGAAAAAACTCAGCAGGGCTGAAAAGCAGAGCAAAGGCGTCACTTACAAGCAAGATATCCTTAGAAAATAAAAAAAGGCTGGATGCAGCAAAACAAGCCAAAACCAACAGCTTGTGGAACAAATTCCTGAAGTTATCTAAAGCCATGAGAACCCTGCAGACAATAAGGGTATAAAAAAGACTCAGAGAAGATAAGACCATAGCAGTGAAATGGAACACACATTTTACAGCTGAGTTTAGAAGGTCCCCGACTGGAACTTTTTATAGAGAAAAAACTGAGGGAACTCCCTCCCCTGGAAACAGCCAGAGTTTTCTGAAGGACTCACTAAGCAGAAGAGTGAATCTCTACCACTCTGATTTCCAAAGGCTCTCAGCAATGTCCAAAGACTCCTCAAAGTTTAGGCAATGGCCTAAGGGAGAAGTCCTTGCATGAACAGGTAATGAATTGGAAACTCAGAAACAAAAGATAGGAATAGCACTATTTGGAGTGAAGAGAGCTTAACTGTGAACTGTGCAATCCTTAGCATAACAAGACAGTAAAATGGAGGCAAAGAAGATGTTGCTGACTGCAGAGCATTACTTTCCACTGGGCTAAACAAGAAACAAAAAAAAAAAGTAAAGCAATTGCTGAAAGGAAAATAATGGGCCTGAAATAGCCTTCAAACCACAAGCAGCTAAGCACATTTTAGTAAATAGAAAAAGGGAGGAAAACTCCACCAAAAAAAAAAAACCTCAATTAAAAATGTGACAGACTAAACCTGAAAAATTACTCCTCTGACTTCATCTAGAATAGATTCGGCTACCGGTCTTTAAATTCCACTGCACTTAGCAAGAGAAGGAATGAGAGCTGTATTCCTAAAATAGCCAAGCCTGGGAGTCAAATGGCAAAGAAAGAATTTCATCCTTTTACACCAAGTTATTGGCTAGCACATGCTCCAGTACAAGAATCTTGGTGCTCATGTCCTACCTGTCCCAGAAACGACTTGGCCAGACTAACACAGGGCTGGTTGAAAAAATCTTCTTGTAGCTGAGGAGATGTTTTTTTCTCTATCACAAAATATTTGCTGCTTTTTGGAGAAGGATCTGTTCCAGGTGTAGTGTTCAGCTGCTCCACGGCATCGATCTGAGGGAAGCTGGTGTTGTTTTGAAGAGCACTTAATTGAGCCAACAGCTTTCTTTTTCTTGGCATAGCTCTAGAAAATAGATAGAAGTATAATTAGGATTATAAAACTTATTTGAAAGCAACTCATTTCCACAAACTTCTGTTTTTACACATCTCCCCACAACAATGGATCTGAAAGCTATGACTACACGGACAACCTATGCAAACTGCAGCAGCAGGTGACAGATTTAGCTGTGTTTGCACCAGGCTGGGCAAATATTGGGCTCTACTGATGAATAAACAGATTGAGTATTCATCTTTTAATGACTGCAGATAAAAGCAACTGTGCTCCACTAAGCATTGAAAATAAGTTTGCTGTTAGGTTAGAAAATTCAGAAAGTGAAAGCAGAGATGAACCAGTAGTATTGTACTTTTTACCTACAGCTAATGTAATCTTTTAAGCAGACAGAAAAAACAGAAAACAAGCACTTCAGAAATTGTGCTGCCACAGAAAGCCCACAGAAGTTGTGTATCAACCATTTTCAAAGGTAATGTAACAGGATCAGAATTTAAACCTCCACAGGAAATTTACAGCTGCCCTATTCCCAGTCACAAACTCGTTTATTGTGCTGCAGAAGTGTTTGTGTTAGAATCCCCCCAAAATGATTCAACTTACCAAGAAGATTCAACCCACTGCTCCAGCCCACAGCATGGACCCGAGGCAACTACATCACATGTTCTTCTGGTTTGTCAGCACTCTCTTATGTGAGCTCAAGAAAGCTGGTGTTATGTCTCCAGTGCTGCAGTCCTTATACCTGCTGAACAGACATAAGCATTTATTCACTGGATAAAGTGCTTTGAAACAGGCCAAGAGATTCTGGAGATCTGACAAAGAGTTGTGATGCCAAGAGTGCACCATTAGATCAAACTGCAGAATAATTTGCAGTTTTCTGTTGGTCCAGAAAAAGCCCATCTCCCAGTGCTGGAGATACTCTTTAGCCTTTGTTTTTCAGTGGGGAATGCAGTTTTCCTATACTGAATACACAGAAAGCTGAAATAAAACTTTTCAAATGCTCCCATTGGCACTAAATTTAGAAAGTGTCAGCCTCAAGAAAAGGACTTTTACAAGAGAATGCAAAGACACCTGTTCTACTTGAACCACATGTAGATGTAAGGGTTCAACATCATACAGATTTAGAAATGGAGAAAGAATCCTATACACATGTGAACCTGCAAGCAAGTATATACATCAGTAATTAGCTGTTTCCACTAATTTTTTATAGATCATCAGCTTTTAAAAATTATTACTAAAACTTTCAATATCAAAACCAATCTTTATTTTGGTCTGCTGATTCTCACAATGAAGTTCCATCAGCAACAGTTTCTTTTCACTACAGTGAAACAAATTCAGCATTGCTACAATCTGAATCACCAGTGCCAATTCCCCAACAGTGTTATGTTTCACTTCAGAAGAATCCAGACATACAAAAATAGGCAGGAAAAAAAAATCAAATCACATTGGCATGACTGGCAGAGAAGTAGGATGGTTTTATTTTTTTTCCTGAACACCTAATTCTTCATTGCAAAAATTTGATGGTGTCAGAGACTTGCCATAGAACCACCAGCTCCATGCCAGGTACTCTGCTCTGAATTGTGGCTCTTACCTGGTGGGAATTCTGAAAAATGTTGTCAGAACTCACTAGCTGCCTCAGACAAAACTGTCTGGTGAACTTGGCAAATGATTCCTGTCTAGGAGAAAGTGCTGCAGGAAGGAAGGGCCAGAGGAGGAACACTTCACCATTTCAGACTGACCCTCTGAAACACTCAGTCAAGGCAGCACTTCCCACTGAAGACAACACCTCCAGACTTCTCTGACACTTTTAACTGGAACTTCCAGCTCATCAGCCACACATAAAGACGTGCTGCAAACATGGCTGACTCGAGTGGAGCATTAACTCATTTGGTAATTTGTGCTCTTATGGAATGCGACACCAGAAACAGGATCTGAGCTGCCTGGCACCTACTGCACTTCCAATTAAATCATTCCTAAAAGCTGCAAGTGCTCTTATTGACATGTTACAGCAGCAGCCTCAGGGCACTTGTAACTTCATTGCTATGGGCTGATCCTTGACACATCTCAGCATCTTCAACAGAAACAGCAGCAGGAAATTGCCTTCCAGCCAGGAGAAATGGGTCATGTACAGAAACATGAGGGCAGAGTGAGGGGCTACAACACCAGCTTAGAAACCCAGAAAAAAAAAACATTCCACCCTCTGTCTCCCTGCTTGTTCACAGTAAGATCTGAAACACAAAGCTTTATGCCTCAAAGCCCATCTACACTTTCTGGAAAATATGTTGCTTGTAAATACAAATCTCTTCTTCCCAAGTAAAAACACATTGTAGAAGGTAACACATACCACAGATCCAAGCTCTGTGTATTTGGGAAGCAAAAGGCACAACCTCTTCTGTAAGTCTATATACAAATTTTGCAGCTCTTCATTTCTATCTAGATTTTCTTGCTTGTATAATAAACAAATTTTACTCCTGGGCCTCAAATAATGAGCTGTGTGTTTAATCACTTTTTACTAATCCTGTTGTAACCAAATTAACTACAAGTTACTAAGTACATCTGGGAAACACATAGGAAAAAAAAAAGGTATGGAAGTCAGAAAAAGAAGATCAAGAGCTGAATCAGCACAAGAGCCTAGAGTGTTCAGGGCTTCTGGGCTAATCTCAGGCAAGTGGTTCAGGAGCCTGCAAGCCAGAATTGGAGAGACACTGCAAATCTGTGTAAAATCCAGCTCAGCAGCAGATACACCCTGTAGTCAAGGCACAACAAAGTCTAGAGAGGATTCTTTAATCCTTCTAACAAGACTGCATTTGCAGACATTTCCTTAGCTATTTAATGAGTTTTCATGAAAAAAAAAAAAAAAAAAAAGAAACAGAAAAAAAATAAATCCTGCCAACAATTTGCATGTGCTTTTGGCTCCCAGGTCCAGATACCTGCTAAACCTTCCTCAGGTACATCAATTTTTCTGACAGAATAAAGAAGAGTACATAAAACACTGGAGAGACAGTTCCTCACAGCAATTCCCAGTTGTACAGATTTTAAGTGGAAATACATGCTAGGTCAATGCTGGGTCAGACCAAAGGATACCTCTCCCTGTATCCGGCTCTCCAGCCCAGGTCAAGAGCAGGAGCCTGGGGAAGAACAGAACAAACATCCAGTGCTCTTCCACACATCCTCCACGTCTCTGAACTGGAACCTTCTGATCCAGGCAGTCTTCCCTAGGCCTCAGTAAGAGTAGCCAAAGGGAGACCTTACCAGGGAAGAAAACTTCACAGCATTCGCTATTACTGCTCCAAAAACTCACTCATTTTGTGTGAGGAATCTGCACTGCTTCCCACCCACATGAATCAGTTTACACCTGCAATTCACCACCCTCAGCCTCTTCTTTATCACTTTAAATAAGGCAAAGCCAGCTGGAAACACTGATTTTCCATGTCATCTACAAACCATCCCTGCAGCTCCCCAACAGTGACCTCCAGCCACCAGGAGAGCTGCCCATTTACTCACATCCTCTTTCCTATCTCTGCAACAACTGTGTATTTATGACAGGGGAACTCCCTTATTATGCCCAAGGCAGCTCAGGTAAAGGGCTCCTGTATAAAACCTTTCTGAAATCTGAGTACAGACTATGAGCCAGAACTCAACATGCTTATTTAGACCTGCAGAAAATTCCAGCATTTATTTTAAGGTATGACTTTTAAGCCACATTCATTTTCCCCCCTAGATACTTCTGCAGCCATCCAATAACCCTACCTTGCTACATTTTCTATTAATTCACTTGTTAATGGTCAAACTTCCAGGTCTGCAGTCCTTGGATTTCCCCATGAACCCTCTTTAAAAATTAGTGAGACATTTGCTGCTGAAACCATCACTAGCAACACTGTCCTTGGGGGCTGCATCTGGTTTGATAGTTTATTCCTGCCTGTTTCTGCCAGTTTGGCAACTTATTCCTGCCTGTTATTACTGTCTTTTTTTTCCATAACCTTTTAAACAGACATTTTAAGGCAGATCCTTCAGTGAGTTCTCAGCATGAATGATGTCTCTCTGCCTTTCCTGTCTAGTCTACCTTATTAATAACCAGAAGTAATAATGGATAGTTTTCTGGACAAGTGTGAGAAGCGGGAAAAAGAAACCTTGAAAAAAAGAGTGCAGGCATGAGCTAACATAACCATAAATATAGAGTCAATTTCTCCACAGACAGATTCTGACAGCACATGCAATCCTAATACCTCAAATATATGCTAAAAGGGATCCTTTTATTCACCTTACTAAGTGCTGGGGATCTCATTTCCTTGCAATTCAAATCCTCCAGACTCCCTACCGGGCATCTTGAGGTTTTTTTGGGGATGAAACTTAACCCATGCTTCTGTAAAGAACAAAGAAGGTAACAACGAGCAATGACGAAAAACCAACAAACAGAAGCCTTCACAGCAGAATTACGCTCCGTTTTGGCTGAGGACACTCGTGTTTCGGAGCGGAATCCAGGGCCGCAGCGAGGGGCGTGCCCGGCAGTTCTGGGCAAAGCCGGCCGGGCCCGCTCGGGCGCTGCCGGCGACGCGGCCGCAGCCGAACCCCGGGAATCCGAGCTCCCTCCTCCGCCCGCCCCGGCCGATCCCGGTCGCTCCCGGCCGTTCCCGGTCGCTCCCGGCCATTCCCGGGCTCCCCCTCACGCACCTGCCGAGCCCGTTCCCGCCGCGGGCGGGGCGCGCGCAGCCCCTGCCGAGGCCCCGCGGAAACCCCGCAGCTGCCGTGAGGGGCGGGCCGGGGGTGGGAGAGGCGCGGCCGTGAGGGGGAAGAGCCGCCGGTAGCGCGGCGTTCGCAGCGGCGGCAGTTTACAGTTTCTTTTTCCTCAGCGGTGTCTCGTCGTGGGTGTTGTTTTCTGGAGCACAGACCCTCTGTAAAACCAGCGTTTGAACTCTCGCTGGTTTTCAGCATCCACTTCTCGGTCTTTGATGTTAATCATTAATTCATCAATACAAAGGCTAAGAGAATTGGGGGTGTTCCGCCTGGGTTAGAGAAGGTACACGGAGACCTTAGAGCCCCTTCCAGTGGCTAAAGGGCCTTCAAGAGAGCTGGAGAGTTGGATAAGGGCCTGGAGTGACAGGACAAGGGGGAATGGCTTCAAACTGACAGAGGGGGACTTTGGGAAGGAATTGTTCCCTGTGAGGGTGGGCAGGCCCTGGCACAGGGTGCCCACAGAAGCTGTGGCTGCCTCTGGATTCCTGGAAATGTCCAAGGCCAGGCTGGACAGGAACTGAGATAATGTGAGGTGCCCATGCCTATTTGAGGAGATGGAACTGAGTGATCTTTAAGGTCCCTTCCAACCCAAATTACTTTGCGATTCTTGTCCAAAGAGGCATGAACACACATTCTGATGAACAATGCATGGTCACAAGCTGGTTATATGGAGAGCTACATTAATTACTCCCTCAGTTCTCCAAACAAGTATCTGGCCTGCAGGAAAAAAATCTTGGCTTCAGCTTTTATCCAGATGGAGCATATGGTCAAAATGGGGTCAAAATATGATTTTTCCTCACAACATTCTGGGGACATGCAGTTGGGGCCATTGGTCCATAAACAAGTGTTTGCACAAAAGGTATGAGGGCAAGTCTGATGAATCCAAGTGGATTTATTCCCATTTGTGTAATAAAATACACCAGGATAGCACCAGCTAGGGTCCAGTGATGCAGAGAATAGGCAATTACTGTCTCTACCCCTTTTGTGAATTTGGAAGGGAGAAGGATAAATTACTGACTATAATTTTAGGGGACATTGACAGCTTTGGAGGTGCAGCCAGGAATATGAGTAGCCACAGGTTCTTATGGAGACAGAAATAGGAACCAATTCATTTGACCATGGATTCATACTCAAATGTGAATAGAGCAGATGAAAAACTCTGACATTCCTGTAAACCATGAACGAAGCCCAGAATTTCCAAATGTTACTATTCCAGTTTAATAAGAATGTGTAAAAAAATACCCAAACAAACCATGAATGGAGCAAACACAGAGTCTGTTACACAATATTCATTCTTTTTGACCGTGAAAAAACAGCTGATAGACTTTGGAACCCAAAGCAACTTCAAGAAGGCATTGAAAAGCCCTTAAATCATTGTAAAGCATGATAGCATTGCTACTGTAATGGTGTTAAAAAAAAGAAGGGAAGGAAACATGAATAAATCATAAAGGTATTGATACTGGAGATCTCTGTATGATGTTTTAGTTAAAATAGCTAAAAATGAGCTCACAAGAGAGGAATCCCTGGAGGGATGTTACCTGCTGGCTGCACAGATGTGTTTAGCTCTAGTCTGAAACGAGCCATTTGTGTATTAGCAAAGACAACAATCATTTAAAAATGATTAACAATGTTGACTGAGTGAGTGTCTTTGAAAGAGCATCTCGGACTTCCTGACTTGCATGGTTCATGTCCCAGCTTTAATGTGGTATTAATATAAAAGCGGAAGACCAAGAAAGTGCGTGAAAAGGAAGATAACCAAACATTAAACTGATCTTTCAGCAAATTATGAAACTTAAAGGAGAAATTGAGGAAGAATGAGAGCTGTGGGAAGGATTTCCTGGGGTCAGACTAGTTCAGCTCTGCAGACTTTTCCCCTGTGGGAGTCTGTGGGACAGGCACTCTCAGGAATGCTGGCTTCTTTGGCAGCAGATCTATTTCATGCCCAAAGGAAGTATTTAAAGCTTTTAGCACCTGAGGAATGCAAATTGCTCCAAGCGACAGCATATGCCATGTTCTTCATTTGTCCAGTAACTTCACTGTTACAGAATCAATGCCTAAAATAGCTTCCTGTAAAAGTAGATCTGTTTGAGAAGATTAAAGTTCCCTTCCCTGTGGGGCAAAAACTTTTTAATGTGAGAAGAATGACTTGGAATCTGCAGTTAGAAAATCTGGCTGATGGAGACCCTGGGGTCTGTGGCACAATGGCTTCATACAGCGCGCCAGGCTTTTCTTGGAGCAAAAACTGTTTGCAGAGTGGCTCCCAACAGCTCCCAGGCTGTGCAGAGCCCTGACTTATCATCCTTTTACAGCCAGGACAGCAGAGCAGTGTGGAAACAGGACAAAGCAGTAGGGGCAGATTTTCAAGTTTTCTCTTTGTAAGGTGCCAAATGAAGCTTCAGTGGTGTCTGCTGAAAGCCTCCTCTGTCCCGTTAGGAAGAGACACGGAATTCCCCAGCAGCCATCGCCTGGACACTTCACGTGGCCACGCTGCTCTTGCCAGCAGCGTGGGACAGCTGCAACACTTCATGAGCCAACTCTTGAAGAATTCCCATGGATGAAAGCACTCCAAACAGCACACGGTTTTTATGACATTCCCTCCTGGCCTCTCCTGACATCCAGTCTTGGCTGCAGCTTCCTACTTACCCGCAACTGCCAGTGTGTCTTATCCAGAGCTATTTCCAACCAGCATCTGAGGTACAAACAGCACTCCAATTAGTACCAGAACAAACCCACTGCTAGAAGGGAGAGGTGCTCATAGTTACTTTGGTATCTCCCACGCCCAAGCTGAGCCACAGGTCAAATGTCCAGTTCTGTAAACCAAGCCCATTCAATTCATTATGTAAGCAGATGTGTGTGTGTATTATCCTGAATTTGGGGATATCCTTGGTCGGTACTGGTCCACCCCCTTTGCACTCAGGGTGCAAGGAATCCTTCCAAGTATACTGCAAGCAATGGGAAAACCCAGTAAAGCAACACAGCTTCTGGGAGCCTCAGCTCTGGACCAGAGAGGGCAGGCATGTTCTATTTAGTAACCTATTAATGGATTCTACAGGGCTTTATTTGTTTGTTTGTTTTGTGTGAAAGACATTTTTGTTCTCTGACAAGACAGAAGTAGTTGGCTTCACAGGATTGCTCAATGCAGAGAAACAAATAGATTACATATTAGGAAGGAATTGTTCCCTGTGAGGGTGGTAGGCTTTGGCACAGGTTGCCCAGAGAAGCTGTGGCTACCCTGTTTTCCCTGGAAATGTCCAAGGGCAGGCTAGACAGGGCTTGGAGCAACCTGGGGTAGTGGAAGGTGTCCCTGCCCGTGGCAGAGGTGAAACTGAATGGGCTGTAAGGTTCCTTCCAATCCAAACTATTAAAAAAAAAACAAACCTCAAAAAACCCCAAAGAAACCAAAAGCTAAAACCCATGTGAGGAAGTCAAACTGTTGGGCTCTGGTCCCTATATCTGTAGGACTGACAGCTTACGTGGTATCCCTGGTGAAACTGGTTTTGGTGGTAGCATAGGACAGCCGTGCCTGGGAACCTCTCCCAGCTGCACGGGAGCAATGAGAAACTGGAGAGCGAAACCAAAGGCTCAGATGAACTAGCAGAAGGTGAGGAAGGATGAGATGGAGCTGCACCAACAATCAGCCAAGCTTTTTCAAATATGGTAGTTTCCTGTTCTGGAGGGGTTAACGACAGCTCATTCGGTATTTTCTAGATCAAGATGCAAGCATGCTTATAAATCAGTCAGAACAGAGAAAGGGTATACACGAGAATGCTGGAGAAATTTGTGGAGAAATATGTGTATATCTGTCCAGTCAGAGCATGGCAAGCCTCAGAGCTGTTAGCCATCTTCAGCTCTGCCCCTCTGCTGACAGTGCTCAGAATGTGCTGGATGCAGGGAAAAAGCCAATTAAAGAAATTCCTCTGGCTCCTTGCCCCCAACCACTTATTCTTGCCTCTCCTTCAGAACAGTTTCCTCTCCACTGTACCAGTACAGTAATGTGCAGAGCTGTGCTTAAACCAGCTCCCTGACCTGGAGGAGGTTCACATCCCTTCCTTCCCTGTGCCCCTGCTGAGTGCCCTCTGGACTGAGCAACACCTCACCTTTGACATGGATGGCCTGGAGCAAGAGCAGAAACAGGCATAAATGGGGTGCAAAGCTGAGGTCAGGGTAATACACTGTGGAATCACCAATTTTCTGCATCCTGTGCAATGTCAGCATGCCAGGAGATAGCAGCACTTCAGATAAGCTCCACCAGTGTCTCATAACAGATGAAAAATTGTACAAATTAGGATGCAGTTGAGCTGATGATGATAATTTGTTTTTACAGGAGTAATCCTGTGCCTTTTGCAATACAGAAATGCTGCTGGGAGGGAATTTTCAAAGGTGATGTGTATGTGTATGAGTGTACTGGGATAAAAATTGGTCACATACTTACTGGCTTCCCTGGGATAAAACATCAGAGCATTTTCCAAAAGAGACCAGAAGTTAAGTTGTGAGTAGGACTTGCTCACTCTCTGTCTTAGAGATTCATTACAAAACTTGGCATGGAGAGTGAACAAAGACTGAAAAGGAAAGAAAGTGGCCTAGAAAGTGCCAGGATAAAAAAGAGGGACAATTCACACATAGACTGAGGAGCTTATTTCCATAGGACACTGTGAGTACTAAAATGTTTGGGTTCAAGAACCTATTGAAGAAATATCAGGAAGAAAAGTCTGTCCAGGCTATTACACACAGACATAGCATCTCTGCTTCAGGAAGTCCCTGAGCCACAAACCACTGGGTCTGGTGGAGTATTTAAGAGAAATATTACTCCATACTTGACCTGTTTTCATACTGTCTGTAAGCTTTGACAGTTGGCTGCTGTAGGGGGTGGATATTTTCTGCTCTGTGGATCTGTTATCTGACTCATCCACCTCTTAGAAACGTTTTGCAGGAGTCACAATTGGTTTGCTCATCCTGCTTAGCTGATATCTTCTAGTAAATTTGAATTCATCCAGGAAATGCTCAGAAGGTGAAAGAGAATGCTCAAAGAGCAAAAATGCCCCAAATTCTTCTTTGGTGAAACAGGACTGCCCACCCAGACCCTGGTGTTCGCTATCACAGACATCCAAATTTAGGAAACATATGGGTGTGGGCATACTTAGAGTCATTGACCACAGGCATGACATAGCACTGGTTACTAAAACTGACCTGTTTGTCTTGCAGGATATGGTAAAGAGACTTGGATTGAATATCATTGAGTAGGGTCACAAGAGTTAAGCTTGAAATAGCAGAACTTGAGAACATTTGGGATGTAAACAGGTGACTGGAGGGAGTATGTCACAAGCTTTTTGCAAGGGATAATCATTGACCAGAACTGTTGGCACACAGGACCTGGTCTGAGAAAGGCTTTCTTGCCTGTATCGGTGCTGGCAATGCAAAGATTAGCTCTGTGTATTCTGCAAGTTAATTGTAGTTGGAGTAATTTGTAACTCCATTCTGCTTGTCCTCTTAGGTTAAAAGAAAAATTAAAATGCAGCAAGAGACAAGCTCATCTAAACTCACAAGGCAGAGCAGAAGACAGAGACCCCTTCTCTTGGGGTCTGCGTTTCAAGTTTAATTGTTCTAACTAAAACTGCTGCTACATTTCCCTGTTAACCTTATTTCTCAGGGTAAGGAAATTTACAAACTCACCTTGCTTATCTCCTCTTTTAAATCTGCAGGCTGAGTTCCTGTAGTTTCTGTAATAAAACCTGATTTCTGGATAGAGGGAAAAGATCTGGAATCATGCTCTCCTTCCAGAAAGAAACAAGAACGTGCTCAGCAGTTCCTTACACTGTTTGGAGTGTTCTGGGTGATTGGAACTGGCCAGCCAGAGCATGCAGTCTGTGGGACACAGGAGGTGGATGGTGTGGCGGGGCTGGGGACACAGGAGCTGTCAGCATCACCAGATCCTCAGGAAAAGCACTAGGAGACAGAGGTTATTGTAGAAAGGAAGGGAAAGGAAATGGGACAGAGGAGTCTAGGAAACTGTACTTTGTTCCGTTGCTCAAAGAGCAACTTAAACATGAAGGATCTCCAGTTTCTGTCTGAGGCCCCATTTAAACAAAAGCGTTCTTGAACCCTCAAATCTGTCTTCAAACAAATCCCTTAGGTTTGATGTGATTATTTGTTTCCCAGAAAAGCACAGGCAGCCAGAGCTCCAGGGTAAGAATTCAAGTAACTGGAAAGCAGCAGGGTGCACCCTCTGCATATCAATTTTTTAGTTGGCATCAGACTTAGTGTTCCAGTTCCAAGAACTGCCACTGAAAACAAACTCCTCCTTTTGAAGAGATGGGAACTCACATATTCCCAGGGAATAAAAAACGGTTTAGGGACATAAATACAATATAGGTAAAGTTTGCTTTTGCATGTAAATCACTAATGCTTTCTGCAGTGCTCACTCATTTTTAACGTCTCCATCCTCACCCGCTGCTTCAGTCAGCACCGGTCTGTGTTGCAGCTTTGCAACACCGCAAAGCTGTCTTTTCCTCTTACTTTAAAAATATAAAAAATAAATGAAAAAAAATAAGAAAGAAAATATACCAATCCTTACCAATAAAACTATGCTGGGAAAGCCCCAGCACAAATGTAATTGATAATGAAAAATAAGTTCCTTTGCTAAGAGATCTTACTCTCCTTGAGGTACTAATTCCTCCAAAGTAACCAAGAACAGTTCTTGGCAGTATAAGCCTGATCTCTGTGTAAGTGGTTTTTATCCAGCTTCAGGGGTAAATCAAGTGCCTAAGGAATCATCTCTGCTGAGCAGCAGCTCCTGAAATTGGGCAAAGATGGTGACTGGGCTCCAGCTCTTTTGGGACATCCAAGCCTCTCTGCAACCAACTTTCAAATAACCTTCTCCAGGTTATCAAGGTTAAATCCAGGACACCTTCATTGCGAAGCTATGGGTAAGGCAGCCTCTCCTGGCATTTCTGAGCAGTTTGGGGTTATTATACTGAAATCAGCAATTCCCTGGGGCACATCTACCCTAACTAAAGGTCTTGACGCACATGAAGCAGCCAATTTAACCAGTGCTGCTGAATCTGCTTCTGCCCCCTCTGCTTGTCCTTCCAGTGTCATGGGTGGCCAAAGAGGACATGTAAGAGCTGGCATCAGAGGCAGGTTTTATTCCCATAGCAGAATATGTGAATTTCCATAGGGGATGTAAACTGTGCTCTCTTTCCAAGCAGGAATCCCTTTTCCCTACTGCAGATTGCTGCCCATCAGAGCTTGGTTTCCCTTTCTGCTCTAGGAGCTGATTGAGATTGACACCACATCTGCTTGCAATGATCTGAAACTTTCTTGTTTTTCTCTGGGCAGCCCCACTGAAGGCAAATCATGTGTATACAATGTGCACATCTATGTTGCTTTAGTTGGAATATGAATCCCTTTTGGCCTTATGTTAAAATACATCATCATGTGGTGAGAAACAGAATTTTGACTGGAAAGATAGGAACACAGAGCCAATATAAATATTACTGAAAAAATAGGAATTACTTTCAAAAGACCTGAACTCCCAATTTATTTCTTCCTGCTTCCTGAAAATTTATCGTGCTTGCCTAGATCATGGCTTTTTCCTACTTACCTGTTTTCCCTCTGCTGATGTGTTTCTGAAAGTACAGCAGAAGCTGTGTCTTGCTACTTTTGTGAGCTGCAGTAGCTGTTTGAATTAAAACTTGCAGTTGTGTCTTTAGTGGGATTGTGGGTTAGTTCTACTCTTAACAAATTTGTAGTGACATAGGGTAAGCAAAGATACTTTGGAGTAAGTCAGAATTCCTGCATTCCTCCTTGTATAAATAAAATGACCAAAATTGGGGTTTTGGGTTTTTTTTTTTGGTGTGAACTGCTGAAGAATTCCTCAGCATGTCTACAGAGGAAAACATTAAATTTAAAACTGTCTTAGTGCAGTCAACACATTTGTTTCACTTTTCTCTCCACCTTTCTGAACAGTAAACCAACCAATAGTGGATAGACAAGGACAAAATTAGGAGTCCAGTGGCCACTGGCTTTGGTCACCCTGGAGGAGGTGAGGGAGGGGGATGAAATCATACCTTGAACTGCTCCTGGAGCTTACAAGGACCTCATAAATGCAGGTAGCCACTGGTAATAACCAAGGAATCTCTGGTTGCCATGCACCAGACAGGGCCTGGAATGGTGGTGGGACCTCCATCCTTGGAGATTTTTCATCTCAACTGGGCAAGGCACTGACCACCTTGCTCTGGATTTCCAGCTGGTCCTGCTCGGAGCAGGAGTTTGGAGAGGAGACCTCTGGAGCTCCTGTGCCACCAAAATCCTTCAGTTAACTTTTTGTATGACTTCAGGGTCAAGCAGTCCTTTGCTGCTGTCAGCCACAATCACCACTTTGCACAACTCAAAGCACACAAATTTGCAGAGTGCAGGCCCTTTGCTGCAAGAATCCCAGCAGCAATGGTTTCCTTCTTGATTTCACCAAAAAGGCAACTGCTGCTCCAGCAGAAATATTCATTTTTCAAAAGCCTGATGAGTACAGGTTTCTTACAAAGAATGCTCAGAAAATCTGCTCTTTTCTACCCATGGTGGAATTCAAAGAGCAGTTGCCTAATGCCTGAGGGACTATTCTAAGCCCTTCCTTGTGAAACTCCTCCTTAAAGGGGGTCTTCCTACCTCCATGCCCCATGTCCCCTGCCCACAGTCTCATCTCCTGAGATGACTAACCATCCAAAACACCATGGAGGAGGTATTTCAGGTGCAGAAATGGGATGCAAGGTGGTATTTCAGGTGCAAGGGATGAAAAGATGGGAGAGGACCAGGGTGGCTTAACAAGCATGTGGGAGTGAGGAGCAGAGAGAGGCACTGGAAATGTTGAGTGACTTGGGGGACTCAGATTGCAGTGTGCCTTTTTTCCAGAAACTGTGACTGGCCAGATGTCACATTCCTCCTGGGAGGGCTTGCAGTAAAACAAGGTTTCTTGCCTGTTTTTGCATTAGGAAACTCCTGACAGGCACTTTATCACTTATTGACTTGCATCTGGATGCCCATTAATTTTGTTCTGTCACTTCTGTCATTTTCATTTCCATAGCATATCCCATATTTGGCCTGCTGATGTGTAGCATTTCTACAACATCACTTCTCCAGATGTCAGCTTCAAACTGGAGATTGAAACATCTGGGGAGAGAAAAAAAAAAGGCAGAGGCTTTGGCAGCTGGGGTGGTACATGTGATGACAGATTTGGAAGGGAAGCACAATAGCTTGATGTATTTGCTGCAGTGACTACAGCCAAATAACGGAGGTGTTATTTACACACCTCACACTGGCATCCACACCAAATTCATTACAAGCCAGCTCCTATTGGAATTGAGTTTAGTTTTTTTGACTAAGAGGTTTAGAAGCTAAATGTATAACAAATTTTTGGAGTCAGTGCTGCCTGTCTGGAGTGATTTTTGTGGATTAGCTGAGCTCTCACAAATGCTTTCTACATGCAGTTTGCTGGACAGTTAGAGGAGCTGCCATCCTATTTTCCCAGGCTGACTGATTGAAGTTTAAAAACCCCTGTTCTAGTCAGAGATAAACGAAGTGATCATGAGAAAGGAAATGGTTCTGTGAGTAACTCCTCTGTCCTGCCCTGTCACCCTACAGCATGCTGTTTGTCTGCCCTTTCCCAAGAGAAGTACATCCACGTGGCTGATCCCACTATTTTGGGATAATGTATATTCCAGGGATTTGGTGTGGGTGGGAACAAGAGAAGCTGAGCTCCCATGCCAGCCCTCTCCCGTGGTCTCCTGGCCATGGCACATGGTGCTCCCAGGGTCTGCCTTCATCCTCTTACTTTGGCACCTGGGTCTCTGCTGCTGGAATTCACAACAGATTTTGAGTCTGATCTCTAAAAATGGAAAAGAGTTAAACTATTTTAAGGACTCCAGGGAGGGAGGTCAAGGGAGTTTCAGAGTTATGGGGAAAGAGCAGGATGCCAGCAAAGAGGGGTGGGACCAGTGATGTGAACTGCAGCCACAAAGCTGGGATGTGGAGATATTTCACAATGGGAAATAAATGAGCCACTGGCATAATGGGCTACAGTAGCCAAAAACCTGAGGCATTAAAGAAACTGCTGAGCAACATTTTACCCAGTTGGTGTCCATGGGAAGGGTCTTCCCAAAGCTAAAGGCAGGTGCTAAAGTGGCATTGCAGACCACAGGAAACTGAGCAAAACAACAAAAAACCCTCCAAAGATCCAAACTTTGTCTTTAACCATCCCAGTGCTGTCAGAATTGCTTGGTCCATCCACACTGTGATGTGTTCAGGAAAATCCCTTATGCCTGGGATCCCCTATGAGCTGTGCACACAGCAGGCCAGGGCTGGGGGCTTTCCAGGGCTGCTCTTGCATTAGCCAGCAGGTGTTTTCTAAGAGGTTTGCAAAATGGGCACTACAGGAGGATGTTACCTTGCACAGGTGAGGGTCACTTGTCTGGACAATATATTCTTTGAATTCCCAGTTTTCTGTGTGGAGCTGTGCTCAAGGTGAAACAAGTTTAACACTGGTGAAATGCATTGAAAGATATCTGCTCTGGGCTTTTGCAGCTGAGCATCCCAGGGGCTTTCTCAAGGAGCCTCTCTGCCCAAGCAGCTCTGGTAACCCAGGTGCGATTGATCCCCAGTGCCAGGGAGCTGTCCTGGGTGGTCCTGGGGAAGCACAATGGGCACATACCCAATCATCTGTCTGGAAAATTCATCCAGCATTCCAAACTGGACACAGGCCTTCATCTGGTGTGGTGCCATCACTCAGCTGGCTGCAGAGACAGCATCTCTGTGTCCCCTGGGGAACACCAGGCCCACACCTGAAAAGGGACAAGGTGCAGGGCAGTGGAAGGGCTTTGAGACTTAAACTGAGCTGGTATCCTGCAGCTGTAAAATCAGATGTAAACTCTGTGTACATTTGGAGCTAAGTTTAACCTCAGTCCTTCCAAACCTGTTCCCACACAATTGGAGATTTGCCATACTAGCCCACTGTGGAGCATGTGTGATATTTTGGGAAGAAGAAGGGATTTTTTTTCCCCCAGAGCTTTTGCCAAACCTCAGTTTCTGAGCATGATGGTGTAGCTTAGGCAGCAGGGTGCTGGTACAGGAGCTCTCCATGTGGCCTAGGAAAAGTAAACCAGGATGAAGCCCACTGGTGGATGGTTGCAGGCCCATGGCTTTCCCAGGCTTGCTGAGCTGCCCAGCACCACGGCACTGCGGGACTGTGGTCAGGCAGGACTCAGTGCTGCTCCTTCCTGCTCTGGTCCCAGCATGAGCTGTGAGGGAGCCCAGGATTCCCAAGCTACTCTGGGCACTAAGCCACTGGCCTCCTTCCCATTAGCCATAATCACTGGTTTGCTGGAAAATTTATGAGACCTGCTGTAGTGATATTCATGAATACAGAAGCTGTTGTAAATGTAATTTGTTTCTAGGATTTGAAACACTCTTTATCTGAGCCACTTCAGCCACCCATCATTTGCAGTGGTTATGACAGAGCCTCTGCTGATGGGCTTGGATAGCTGTGAGCTCCTGTCAAGGGTTGCAGGTTGATCCCTGACTCTCCCAGAGTCCAGCTTGTGCCAAGAAGCATGGCAATTATTCCCTCTGCTTTGGAGTTATTGCTGGAAATGTTGTTGTTAGCCATTAAAGTTGCTAACCCTATTTTCAAGGTTATTACAGTATTTAACTTGGCTGCTCCAGTGTGGTTTTAAAGTTGTATTTCAAACATATGATATGGGGTAAAAATAGCTGGTGTCTAATTAGAATAATCCCTGGAGAAACTCAGATTCTTCAATTGCACAATGAATTGTTCTCCTCACAACATGGCAGGCACATTTCAGTCAGTGACAGGGGGTCAGCCTGTATGAGGAGAGGCTGCAATCAGAGACCCCAGGAGAAAATTCCTGAGAGAAGCCCTGGGAGCATTTCATATCTCAGGAGACAGCAGCTTTTCCAGGCTGGATGCTTAGGTGGGACTTAGGTGACCATCATCAACAGCTTCTGCATATACATTTAGCTTTTCCTTTCCTAAGTTCCTGTGTGGGTGTGTGAGAAATATCCCCTGCCTCATCCATTGTTGGAATTTCTGGGAATCAGGCTGACTGTGGCTGCAGCATTACGGTCTGGGGTTTGGGATGGTGATAGTGCCAGAAATAGTATTTTGCGAGCAGCAGCAGCAGCGGTCAGGGGGGCAGTCAGATTCCACTGGGCTATCATTATCCCACAAAACATTCCTGTGTCTGCAGTGGGGCACGGGGCTGAGGGCTAGCAGCAGCCTTTAGCCTGCCCACCACCTCATCTCCATCCCAGCTCCACCCCAGCTCCATCCCAGCTCCACCCCAGCTCCATCCCAGCTCCACCCCAGCTCCATCCCAGCTCCACCCCAGCTCCACCCCAGCTCCACCCCAGCTCCACCCCAGCTCCACCCCAGCTCCACCCCAGCTCCATCCCAGCTCCATCCCAGCTCCACCCCAGCTCCACCCCAGCTCCACCCCAGCTCCACCCCAGCTCCACCCCAGCTCCACCCCAGCTCCATCCCAGCTCCACCCCAGCTCCACCCCAGCTCCACCCCAGCTCCATCCCAGCTCCATCCCAGCTCCATTCCAGCTCCATCCTGCAGAGGGAGATGAGTCATGCCCTCGGCTCTGCTGCTCTGGTAGCTGGAGAATGGTCCAGATCCTCCCATGATTCCCAAAGAGCAATCAGGGACTGTGCTCTGGGGAACTCTGGTGCAGGTGATGAAGTGTAAGAGGTCTGGATGAGCTGCTGGCTCTGCTGGGCAGTCCTCGATCCACAGGTGGCTTCTGAAGTCCTGCTAAATCCCACATCCATGTCCTTAGGGGCTCTGGGAATGTTCTGTTGGAGAAGATGAGGAGGCTGAGGAGCAGCTTAGCTTTCCCTCTCAAAGCCTGCCAAGTTGGCCTTACCATGGCTTTGCCCAGACACACTGAGCAAGTGCTCTCCAGGGCTCGGTCTTGTTTCATTTTTTTGTTCAAGACTGAAACCAGATACACAAACAAAAATGCAAGGCAGATGCTACCAAGTTAGCGGGAAATTGTTTGGGCATCTCCTCCCTGTGCTTCCCTGGGCACTGGGAAGTGTCCTCAGTTGGCCAGGACCCCCTGTCCTCCAGAGTGCCACCCTGGGGCTCAGAGCTGTTCTGGGATTATGCTCTGTGTGGGACATGTATTGCCTCTCTCCCCCAAATGGATGGAAATGCTTCTGTTGTTCAAAATTAGCTTCCAAATGTATTGGAATTTTCTTTCAGTATGAATTCTTGAAAATCTGGTCCTCGTTGTGAAGTGAAATGGCAACTTTTTCCAAACCCCCTTCTTTGGAATTTCTCACCGAAGGAAAACAGCAGATTTCAAGCATTTTGTCCCAGGGCAGCCCTCGGGATCACCCTGAGAGGCTGAGGCAGGGGTCCACTGGGTGCTCTGAGGCTGATTGGATTTTCACTCTAGCAGTGTTTTGAGTGTTAGAGCTAAAAAAAAAAAAATTCACTGTGCTGGTGTGGAAGATGCTTCTCATCTCCTCCAGTGAGACTGGGCTGCTTGGGGTGCATTCACAGAACCTGCACAAGTCCCTCATGACTTTACAAAGGACTGCAGAGCTTTGGGTCATGCACCCCAAACCCACACTGATACAATGAGAGTACTTTACAGCAGGGCAGAGTGCCACTAATCTTATTTAAGAATGACATATCTTATTTTCCATGTCTTTTTGTACCATCTGGACCTCTGGGGAAATATCTGGAGTGGCCTGGCAAATTCCCAACTGCACATCTGAAAGGAGTTATTTTCAAAAGGCCACAAAACCAACTGTTTGTGAGGGCTGATTTCAGAGTCTGACTTCACTTTGAGCAGTGGCTCCTCAGCAGTTTGGTTACCAGGGTCAGGCTTTTTTTTTAAATTTATGACAAAACTCAAGCTCGAGACAAAAGACACAACTGCCTTTCAATATTAAGATGGACTCTTTAGCCCTGAACAACAAGGGAGATAATTTTATTTGAAGCCTTGATTACAGAATCTCTTTGTTTGAAATCCTTCCAGAGAAGCATTATCTCATTGCATTAAACAACTGGCCTCAGTGGGCACCAAGGGAGCATCTATGTCCAGGCCTATTTTGGGATTCTGATCCCAATGTCTCTTTTGCTCAAAAGTAGGTCAGATTTTAGTCCTTTTCCAGCAGGAAAATTAAGAGCAAGTTCAAATACCAGATTTCCAGGAAACCAGAAGAAACTGCTGCTTCTATTTCTAGAAGCCCTGCCAGGGACAAGCTCCTTTGTACTCAGTCTAACTCCTAACTTTACCATATGATTGATGACTCAAATTATGAGGTTTCATTTCCCATTTCTACCTGAGATTTCTTGTTTGGGCCCTTCCCAGATGAGGAAGGTTACCACAAAGATATTTATGGACCTAGAACTAGAGCTGCTAAATTTGTAATTGCCCAGCCCCAGGGCGGAACATGCTTTTAGCTGAATCAGTAGCTGTAAGAATACAGCACATACCGTGAAAAACTGGCCTCACTTGCAACACCACTCACCTACCGAGGCTCCTTGGGGGTGATGATGTGCAACAAAATTATATTAGACTTGGGGAGGGCTGACTCTGAGTCAGCAGCGCTGGATGCTGTGGTCTCTCCATCTTCCCTGGCGACTGACATGCCCAGAGTGCTGTGCTGGCACTCTCTTGTCTTTCAAATGCTTCTCCTGGAAGAGTTGCTTAAGTGTTTGGTTTTGATGCTTCTGGGGATCGCTGATTTTTCCTTGGAAATGTCCATTTGGAATCAGAAGCAGCAGCTCCTGTGCACAGCACAGTGTTTATATCAGCCAGTGGTTTATAAGAGCAGTGTTTAAGATGCTGCAGGTGAATCTCAGCTCAGCACTAAGGCTGAAGAGCTTTTATGCTGAAGATGTGTCCCATCCAGGAGCTCTGTCCCAGTAGTCTGGGATCCCTTCCACATGTCCCAGCCATGCTGTTGTTGGAATGCCAGTGGGGCTGATGCCTTGAGCCCAAAGGACATGTGCACACCTGGGACTTGGAGCATTGCCCTTGGATCCACCAAGCAATGTAGCAAGTCACCTCTGCTAATCAATTCCTCTTGGAGCTAGATCCAAACTTAACTCAGGAAAGGCACAAAAACATTTATTCTCTCCATGGCAACCACACAGAAAGGATGATGGTGGTGATAGGCCCATTTCCAGAAAGGAGTGATGTACACTTTCCAAACTAACGGGGCTGGAGTGGCTCCTCTGCTGGGGCAGGAGACCTGATCCAGGAGATGTGAGTACCAACATGCCTTGGCTCTCTGTCTGCAGCACTCTGTCCTCATCTCTGGTGTCTGAGCTGTCATATCCTTCCACATTCCTGACCTAATCCACCCTCAGCAGTACTCGCTGCTCCTGCCAGGGGCATTTCTGCCCCTCGTCTCAGGAGCACACCGTGGCAGAGCGGGATGCAGCTGTGTGCCTGTCCCACTCTGTGACTGGAACAGAGAGCTCTGTGCAGGGAGCCCCAGGCTCCTCTGCCCCTGTCCCTGCTGCAGCAGGGCAGTGTTTATGGTCTGCAGCCAGGGTCAGGTGTGAACACTGCTGGCATGTACAAATAGCCTCTGCTGAAAGAACAAATGCTCAGTGAGCAGAAAGGGTCCCGTGCTGCCAGGAAACCACATCTGAGCTCATTTACCACTGCCCTGCCACTAATGATCGTCAATGGGCAGCTTTGGTGGTCAGCTTATCAGCACATTGCTGATTAAATAGCTCCATCTGAGACAGCCGAGCCAACCACAGATTCAATTAGCTTGGAAAAAACTTCTGAGATCATTGAGTCCAGCCTATGACCAAACACCACCTTGTCACCCATCCCTGAATACCAACTGCCACATCCAGTCTTTCTTTAAACACCTCCAGGGATGGTGACTCCACCACCCACCTGAGCAGCCCATTGCCATCTAATCATATTTTCTGTGAAAAAGTTCCTTCTTATGTCCAACCTAAACCTCCCCTAGTGCCACTTCAGACTGTGTCCTCTCATCCTGTTGCTGTTTGCCTGGGAGCAGAGCCCAACCCCTGTTTGGGTACCAGTGTGGTGTGTGCTCCTGTGAAAGAGCATGGGGCCGCTGGAGTGGAATCCTGCTGGCTCACAGCACCAGCCTCCTGGGAAAGGGCATGAGGACCCAGCTTGCTCAGTTACAACGCCTGAGTTGGAGAGATGTTGGCACTGTGGAAGAAATGTCTCTATCCACCAGCACAGCGATCCTTTGCCATGGGCTGTGGCCTGCTCCTGGGAAGGCTGTCCCTTGCAGGAGGTGACT
This sequence comes from Cyanistes caeruleus, assembly GCF_971803275.1. Classification (NCBI taxonomy): domain Eukaryota; kingdom Metazoa; phylum Chordata; class Aves; order Passeriformes; family Paridae; genus Cyanistes; species Cyanistes caeruleus. The sequence goes on from NC_141717.1 coordinate 3,492,272, forward strand.
TGTTTTACTGGAGATGTCATGGACATGAAGAAGTTTGAGGTTCCTCCCTGGGAGTTTAGCAATGAGCAATCCTGCAGACATTACCTGGGTGTTTTCCAGCAAAAAGCCATGCAGGAGGCTGAGAAGAGAAACCATACTGCTGGCAGTCACAGATCGTGAAAAAACACAGAACCAAAAGCCAGCCTTGAGAAAATATCCTGATCACCTTCCCCTGCAACCAGGAGTCTCCACTGACCCATTCACAGCAAGCACTCTCTTTTCCGTGGACTTGCACGGACCCAGGGGCTCCTCCTCCTTGGCAAACCCGTGGTGTGCCCAGCAGGGACACCCTGCCACCCCAAACCACTCCTGGGAGCTCAGCTCCCAGATAAAATCATCTGGACAGTCCTTATCCTGGTCTTTCCTACACTTCTCCAAAGCATGATGGAGCTGAGAGACTACGAGGAAGGATCTGTGGCTACCAGTATGAAGGTGGCATTGTGGTGAGCAAGGTTTGTCCATTTTTCCTGATTTCCCTGCTATAAATGAACCTATGAGCTGAAGGACAGCTTTGTCCCTGTTCCCTCAATGTCCTCCTGTAGGTTTTTAGACAAGACATTGAGTCTCTTGATCCCAGGGAGGATAATCACTTCCATGGCTGTTGGCAAGGGTAGGAGCTGGCTGCCCTTAGTACTCAGTAGCTTGAGGCTGAGCATTTGCTCCATTCCCTTGGTGAGAGGAGGAATTATTTACTAGGGAAAAGATCCTCATTAGAGCTGGAACATATCCCAGGGACCGGTGACCTCAAGAAAAAAGCAAATTTGGTGGTGAAACCAAGAGCAGAGGTGAAAAGGCCAGTCTGGTGATGGGGTCTCTGCCCAAGCTGAGCCCGGTCAGCAGTGGCTGATGCTGTGGCAGGCTCAGGGAGCAGCAGAGGCACAGGGTCCCCACGGCAGCGTGCCTGGTGTCAGGGCTCGTGCCCCTGCCCCAGCCCCCCTGCTCTGCAAACAGGAAACTGGCAAGCAGCTGCTGAATAAGTCATTTTGGGGAGTTCGTACCAAACTGGCTTTCAACTCCTGAATGTGTAGGAAGGAAAAAGCCATGAATACGCCTTTGTGGCCAAGTTTGGCACCAGTCACACTCTGCAAAAGGGACAAGAATGTGGCCATTTAGAGGGGATTCAGCTGCCCTTTACGAAATGAAATGATCCCTTCCCTTTCCTGCAAGGCTTTATTCGGGGGAGAATAGGACTGAGACAGTGAGCAGCTTCTTTCTCTTTCTGGCACTGAGGGCTGTGATGCAAACCATCCATGTTGGAGCACAGGAGAGACCCTGCTCCAGGGGAGCTGCAGAGCCCAGGGATGACCCGCTGCTCCCTCCTGCTGCAGCCTGGCTGGGAGGAAATTGGACTGGGGCAGCAGAAGTCCAGATCTGCCCTTTCCTGGCTGATCACGTGCGCCCTGAGGTGATTCCACTGGGACTCCAGCAAAATATCTGTCCACCTCCGCCACAGGGCTCAGAGGGCTTTTGGAAGCAAGCAGTTTGGAAGGTTTTGCCCTTTTCTGAAACAATTCCCCACCCAGTTTTTGAGAAGTTTCTGTATATTACATGTAAAAATGGACCGTGTCCAAGCACTTGCGGGATTTGTTTTGTGTTTTTTTTTGGAAAGGCTTGAATATTTCATACAGATCTTTCCTTTGTGAACAACTTGAAATCCAGGGGCTCTGTTGTAATTTGGAATGAAGACACACTCTGTTTTATTGAACCCTTTGGGATGCTGGCTGCCTGCCTTCTGCCTAGCTGAAGCTTTGACCATATTCACTGGTGCAATTGTCACGTCCTGTGGCAGAGGGAATGGGTTTCCAGGACAGTCTGATTTAGCTGAGGCTCCAAGAGAAAAGCTTGGTCACACATTCACCCAAAAGTTTTCCAAAGGGTGGCTTTGGAGTCTTCTGAATGACTGGTTTGGAACCTCATGAAGCAGTAGGAAGCTCAGATGATTTAAAAATGCTTCATGTGCCAGGAAAAAGGAAAACCAAGCAAGACAGATATTAGTAGGTTGGCTAGTGCTGAACCATGTTGCTCCACTGGGATCATTTGATCCACGTGGGGACTTTTTGTAAGAAATGTTTGTAATAAAATGTAATACATGCAGTAGGCTTGGGTGGGAGTCAAGATTAACAGTTGCTTTCTCTGGGCTTTCGTTCCTTTCTTGCCTTCCCCTTGTTCAACATCCTGCGACAATCATAAAAAGAGTATTTGTTAAAAACTGCTGGCAGATTCCTCTTTCTGCCATGTCCTGCAGAAGGTCTGGAAAGGCACAGACAGCTCCAGCAGTGCTTCCACAGCTAAGGGCAGCTACAGCTTCCTTAGCTCCTGCTCCGACAGTTCTGCTGGAAGAGCGAGCCTTTACAGCTCAGCGTGTTTGACAGATGTTTGTAGGCTCGCTGCTGATGGGGTTAAAGTACAAATAATCCTTCCGCTCCTGTTTGCATAGCACCAGTGCTTGAGTGCACACCAGGGCAGAGGCAGAGGAACTGGAGAGCCCAGGGAAGGGCCACTGGGAGCACTGGGGAGGAGAGCTGAGGGTGGCTTTGCTCTCCCTGCAGGATGAGGTGCTGAGGGTTGGAAGCCAGGGGCCACAGGAGTGACAGGGGGAGCAGCTGCATTGGGGTGGGATCTGTCCCTGGGAGAGTGGCCCAGCCTGGGGACAGGACCCAGGACCCACACAGGTGGTGGGAATTGTCCATGGAGGCCTTCGAAAAGCAGCAAAGCCCCTCTCCAGACATGCCAGACACAGAGCTCATAAAACCTTTGGCAGCTGGTAACCCCCTCTTCTTCCATGGCTACTGTTTCAACCTGAAAAATCAGGAATAGTGCAGAAGGAACAAACCAGCAAAGCAGTGACAGACTGAGAAGAGGAGCCATTTGCTGGCAGCACAGGGGGATTGACAAAGTCTGGATCAGAACCCATGAAATTAGATTGTTTGGAATAGTTTTTACACTAAATGTTATTGTTCCTTAAGTCTAACTAACTGAAGGGTGACATGATTAAATTGATTTTTGCTGGAGATAGGATCTCTGTTACTGACTCTCAGACAGAGTTGATTTTACTTTGAAATTTCAGCTTCTTACTTTGTTACTTGCCTATGCCAAAACTATTCTTACAGATTTGTATAAAGATTTGCTGGATTTATACAAAGCCCTGTTATTTTAGCTGAGCAAGTTCTTTACAAGCTTGTTGTCAGTAAGGGAATTATTTTTCTCCAATTACTGAATTCATATTTTTACATCAAGATAGCATATCTCTGCTCTTTCTTCAAAAGTGTAGCTTATTGACAGACAAACCAAAATTCCTCAGCTCATTTATGAACTCCTTCAGTTCATTTATGAGTAACTGAACTGGACATTTTGTTTTTATTTTTAATTTTTTTCAATTAAATTTCCTTTAAATACAGGAATTTAGGAGATGGAGAGCTTCACTGTGACTGATGCTGAGTTTGAATCCTATCTGCAGTGTTCAGTAATCACTCTTTATTGCCAATTTTCAATGTTCTCCTTCAAGGCTTGTCCCCTGCTGCAGTTTAGAAGCCACCTGGGCTAACCTGGAGGATGCCCTCACTGGCTGCAGGCTACCAAAGCTTGCTGCTCCACCTGGCAACCTCTCACAGTGCTTTTGGGGATTCTTTGGCACCTGCAGGCTGACTTGCATCTTCCTGCCTCTCGTGCTGCTCTTCTTCATCAACAGGAGCGACTCTTAGTGCTGGAATAAAGTGTGACACAGGTATCTGATAGCCAGCCTCGGGGAGGGGGACACAAACAAAGACCCCAAATGGCACCATGACATCCAGCTCACATCCCCTGGGGTTCATTTTTGCCTTCTGGCACCCCACCCTCCTGTTAATAGACCCTGGACATTTAAATGAAAGTCCCTGCTCAAAAGCCAGGCGCCCCAGAATTACAGATCAACAACTAAAAGGTAATTTGTGCAATTTGGATTCAGGCTCTTCCAGGCCTGCATTCCAACAGTGAAGGTTTGATCACACCCTTGGCCACTGCTCTCCGTATTTGACTGCTTTATAAGAGTCCTTGTGTGCCTCTTGGAAATAAATCTGCCCAGTTTTGAAATTCTGAAGCAATATTATTTCATCTCTTGCCAAGAGTGGATTGGAAAATGATAAGAGTCTTTCAGGCTACATAAGTGATATTTTGGGAGTTTTATCTTACTTCTTCCATGACATTTTTATTCCTTCCATATGAAACACACATATATATGTATGTTAAAAGCACCTTTTTGTGTTGAAGTAAACTGGGGAAAAGGAGGTTATTTTGCTAAGTGTCATTTCCTAAATATTTTGGAAATCATAGCTTGCTTTACACATGCTCTTTTCCTTTTTTTTTATTTTCTCTTTTTTTTTCTTGCCTTTGTTTTTGGCCAATTCTCTCAATGAGCTGACCAAGATGAAAATTGCCATTTTGATCCGAGTGGATTTTCTGTGTGAAATACAATTGAAAATAAATATTTCTGTATGGGCTAGCCATGAAATCCTAGTTGTATCTCATTTTCACTCCTCCACCTCCTCCTGGCACTGCAAGCACACACATTCCCTGTGGCTAAAGCCAGGAATGATCAATTGCAATTAATCTGGGCAGAAAATGAAGGGCTTGAATTTTGATGTGATTTCCTTGTGCTCTGCTGGGCAGCACCCCTATGGCTGTGAGTGGTCTGGGGTACCACCATCTTCCCAGATCAACATTTTGGCTCCTCTCCCTGCTTGTTTCCTGCTCCCCAGCCCCAGGCGGACTTGCTGATGAAGTCTGTGGAGGGAATTATCTGTCCTGATTTGGGCTGAATAAGCTACAGGCAGTAATGATGGAGCTTGGCTTTATTTTTGAACTTCTTCCATGGGCATAAACCTGCAGGTCTGCTGCCAGCTCAGCCACATCCAGCACCTGAGCAGGTGCATGGAACTGCCAGGCCAAAGTCACCTCTGTGTCCCTCCTTGCCACGGGTGTGACCCCACACAGTAAAGTCTGCACTGTCTGCTGCTGTCTGGGGGTGACAGAGGCTTCAAAAGACCTTCCACCCAGTTTGAGGTTTTTGAACTTCACGTAAATTGAGTGGCTTATAGGAAATCGATGTTGCGACATAGCTGCTTGTTAGGAGAAGTTGTTTGGTTCTTTGGGGTTTTTTTTGGGAAGTGAAAGGTTTACACTCAGAAAAATGTCAGTATTTTTTTTGCAGGTCAGCAGCACCCTCCCCGGCTTGGCATCCACTCTGGGGGCACCAACACTCCCACGGTGTGTGAGACAGGGCTCTGCTGAGGCTGGGTGCTCAGAGCAGCCCTCTCTGCTCTCCCTGGGGCAGAAAGCTGGGCCAGCTGCACACCAGGAGCTGCAGGTTAGTAAGGATCAGGGGGAGATATTTCTGTAGCAGCTCTGGTGAACAGATCCTGCTGTACCATCCACACTTCTCCTATCCCCAGGATCCCACACACCCATGTGCAGCTGGGGGTGAAAACCTGATCAGCTGCTGGTACCCAGAAACCTGGTTTGCTCCCCAGCAAGGGGCTGCAGGTCCAGCCCTCTGCCCTGGAAAGGCATTCCCCAAAGGGAATCCCCGTCCTTTCCCTCCTGGCAGTTCCCTCTCTGGCTCCTGGCCAGGCCACCTGCGTTTGAAACTCCGTGGGACTTCGCTTGGGTTTCTGTGTTATTAATCCTCCCCAGAAGAAATCCCAGGCCTTTCTGGACCTCTTCCCTGTTTGCTAGGACAGCTGCCAGGGCTGTGCTGCTGCTTCATGTCAGCACAGGAGGCACTGCAAAGCCCGTGTATTTCCAGAGGGCAAGGGGAGCTCTGTTTTTACTGGTCAAGGCTGCAATCTGATGCTCTCTGCTGTGCTTGCAGGTACTGGGATGCTTTCTTGGCCTAAACACTGAACAAAGCAGGTTGGAATTGAATCATCTGTCTAGGGAAACAGTGATCCTGATAAAAACAGACCTCTCTGCTCCTGGTATGTCCTAGCTGTCCTCACAAAACTGTCAGGCAGGGCACACAGGCTGTAACACCACCATTGCCCTGCTTGGATTATAATCCACATTCAGTAGAGCCACAATTTAACACTTGGTGACACAGGATCAGAGCTCCAGGGAGTGCTGCAGACAAATGTGCATGCAGGAGGGGATGCAGCTGGAGATGAGCTGTTGATCAGTTCTGTCCAGTACCTGAGGGCCATTCTGCACCCCTCCTGGCTGGTGCAGACCCAGCAGTGCCTGGCTGGAAGCAGGCAGGTGTGTGGCTCACCAGGCCTTGAAGCAGTTTTAGCAAGCTGCAGCAGTGAAAGTGCTGATGGATATCTATTTCATTGGGTCTTTAACCAAAGATCACACTTTCTCATGGGTTGCAAGTAGGGAGGAAATCCCAGTTCCAGCAGAGAAGAATGAAGCAAATTCATGTAATCACGTGTTCGCCTTAAACATAACAAGAAAGAGATCTCCTTCAGCTGGTCCTCAGAGGCCACATTTCAAATAGAAGTATTCCCTCAAGAGGGAGAAAACAAACAAGGTTTTTGGGCTAGATGACCTGCTCCAGGCCAGGAATAGTGGGTGGTCAACACTGAACTGCTGCCATTCACCATCTCGTGCTTGAGCAGTCAGAACCTGGCCTTAAGTCACCTCATTCCATCTATTTTAGGCTAGGAGGACTCAGTGCACCGAAGGAGAACCACCCTGGCTGGTGATGGCAGCAAGGTAGGTGTATTCTTTACCAACAGGGTAGATTTTATCCAGCTCTGCAGATTCCTGCAGCTTGGCTAAAAGAATCCAGAGTCTGGGAGCTGGGCAGGGAAGCACTGGGGAACAAGAATTTGTGGGATGGGGTTAGCAGCGGTGCCTGCAAGTGTTCTACAGGAGCAAGAAGTCACGTTTCAGTGACAGAGCTTTTGTTGCAAATTGCACATACTATTGGCAGGAGGCAAAGAACGAGCAGGGGTGGGTCAGATTCCTACTCCAGCTCCAGAGCGTTCCTCCCGGGAGATGCTGAAGGGCCCTGCATTACTCGATGCTTCTTTTCCTTGTTTATGTGGTAGAAACATCTGAAAATAATTTGTGCCTGCTAAGCTTTGCGGACAGTCAGGGTTCTGCGTGCGATTTGGTCTCCACCTCAGGCAGGACTAGCTGGGGCTGCTCTGTGTTTGCTCATTAGCTAACGAGACATGATATGGTTAGCAGGGCTCTCTGGGGGCTGCCTTCGATGCGTGGCCGCCGTGGGCACGCGCAGCGCTGGGTGCGGTACCGATGAGCTCAGCTCGTCTGGATCACGCAGGTCGGCGGGGAAGATGCAGTAAGATGGGAAAGGAACATCATCCCCCCAGTTATTACTAACATTGAAAGCATCTGGAGCTGTGGGTTGGGGACCCGCTCAAGAGGGATGTGCAGCCTGCGGGCCTCGCTGGAGCTCCAGCGAAGCTCTGCGTGAGCAATGCGTGCTGACTGATGCTCCTTGGAGGATGGATGGAGAAATCCTCCGCAGCGATCCCAGGACAAAGGCGAGGATGGCTGAGCAATCGAGGTGGGAGGATGCCCTCCAGAAGGGTAAAATGTTTAAACGGGGAGGAAAGAAACAGCTTAGAGGAGGGATGATACGCTAACCACATGGCTGGAAGAGGAGGTGTGAAAACTTGATGGGAAACACAGCCTTAAGTGTAGGGGAATGCGGCGGGGAGAAAGTAAAGTACAGTGAACCAGCGAGAAAGAGCGAGGGGAGAGGGGTCCCGGTCACCCCTAGTGTGCGGGAGGCTTAGCGGGGAAGGCTCCCGTGGGGGGCAGCGGGGCCAGGGCTCGGCAGCTCAGCGGTGCCCAGCCAAGGGCACTCCCGGCACGGGAATCGCGGCGGCTCCCGCAGCGTCGCCAGCAGCCGCGGGGCCGATGCTAACGGGAGCCGGCGGGGCTAAAGGGCGCTGCCCACCGCCGAGGCAGCGGGGAAAGGCGGGGGCCGCGGGGGCCGCGGGCGGGCCGGTGGCTTCCGCCCGGCGCGGCGCATTCCTACCCCGTGAGTCAGGGCGGCGCGGCGGGATGCGGCGTCCCGCGGCCCCGGGCGCTGGCAGCTCCCCGCCGGGACTCTCAGCGCCGAGCTCCGCTGGGCTCCCGGCTCCCATTTGCATGCCGAGGCTGTGAATGGCGTGCCCGCCCGGCCGGCCCCTGGCACGGGGGAGGAGTCTCCGCGCCCTCCGCGGGCCGAGCTCGGCGGCGCCGGTCCCTTAAGCCGCGCTGGGGGGGCGGCTGGAGCCGAGCGGCCGCTGCGCTTCGCCCGCCTGCACGGTGAGTGCGGGGCCGGGGGAACCGGGGGGGGCTGGCCGGGAGGGGCATCCCGCCGGGGCCGCTCCCTGCCCGGCTGAGGTACCGGCACCGCGCCGCTCAGCCGGGCAGGAGCGGCCTCGGCCGCCCGCGGGGGAACGGCGTCGCCGGAGGCAGGTGCCGCCCCCGACCCCCGTGTTTGGATGTTGGGAGCTTGGCGAGCTCAGGGCTTTGGGCTGTAGGTGGAGGTGCGCGTTCACGGCTTGTTTCAGCCCATCCGAGTCCAGCCCATCTCCGCGCTTTCCCACCCGTCCCTCCCCTGATGCTGGCACCCGCGCTTTTGGCAGCGACTTTGGGAGATGAGCCGGTGGAAAAGATATGGTTCTTTACGTGTAAAGGTTAGTTTTCCTGCCGGATCGAGTCCCTGAACTGAGTTCTCACACCGTGCACTGCTGGCACGAAGCGAGGGGATCAGGGCAGCCTGACGCGAGCAAAACCAAAGCTTTTGCAGGATTGCACCCGCAGTGCCGAGTCCTTTCGGGCTCCTCAGCGAGCAGCCCCATCCTGCCACACACATCCCCGCAGTGCCAAAGTGCCCCACGTGGATGTTTTGCGCTGTGTTTTTCTCCAGTGTAACTCAGGAGAGGTGGGTGGCAGCACAGATGAGTTTTGTCCGGTGCACGACTCGGTTCGCTTCTCTTGCAGGTTGGCTTCGTGGCGGGGTGCACGGAGCTGGTCAGGGATGTCTCCAAGCCGGGTCTTGGAGCAAGCAGGAAGTTGTTTCCTTTCTTCCTGTTTTTGTCCCCATGCCTGCTAATTTCCTCTGGGAAGAAAAGTGCATTCTGCAGTAAAGGGAAAAAATAGTCACACGTAACGGGAAGGGACAAGGCAGCAAAGCTTCTGAATGAAGCATGGGACAAGGAAGGAGCGCACAGCAAGGACAAATAGCTGCCTGTGGGCTGTGGCCACGGGGATAAAAACGGCCCACTTGGGACAAGCTGGGGAGCAGACCCTTGGAAGAATTGCATTTCCACTCCAGTGTATGGAAGGATGTTGCTCCTCAGCTCTTCCACCTCAGTGGTGCAGGTTTGCCGGAGAGGTGATGACTCGTGTTGGAGTGGTTGATATAGTTGGAAGAAAGAGGTGAACTTTAGATACTTCCTTTAAGCTTTGATTGTTAAATGGACTTTATGAAAGGGCTTGTGTGCCTTTCTTTTTAACCCTCAGTTGCTCTAATAACAGCTATTATCCCTCCCTCCTGCTGCATCCCTCATGTCCTTAAATCCTCATGGCTGCCCCTGCTCAGCCCAGGTCTCCCCTGTCTGTGTGCAGGCTCTTGGGGAGCCTGTGCCATTTCTGAGCTGGGATAATGCCAGGCTTCCAGGAGGTGCTGTGCATTTGGAACAGGTCCCCAGCTTTGTCCTGGTCTGAGTCCCAAGGAAGGAGCAGCTCTGGCATGTGGACGTGTGTCCGTGCTGTTCCTGCTTCTGTGCGTTCCCATGAAAGGAGGTTGATGCTGTGCAGTGTAAAAGCAACTCCCACAAAACTAGTTCTGCTCTGGGACTTCCCATGACAGGCCTTTTTTTTTTTTTTTTTTTTAAGCAATCCACTTGCAAGAGATCTGCCTACAAACTGGCTTTTCAGGTTCTGGGGAAAGCCATGGGCTGGCCCTGGTCTCGGGAATGTCTTGCTCTGTGCTGGGTAGGCTTCAGCCAGCAGGATGAGCTTTGAATGTGGAGAGTGCTGCTGGCCTGCAGAGCACAACAGGCACCTCTTCCAACAAGCTTGTCCTCTCTGTGTCCTGGTACTGAGACTGTGTGGCCCTGATGTGTCACCTCAGGCAGGAATTATGTCCCTCAGAGAGGGCCAGCACCTTGTCACTGGGCTTGGCAGCCAGCGCGTTTCACTTTCGTGGCAGGGACTGCAACCAGGCTGCAGCTGTGCGAGGTCGCCAGGCAGGAATAGGAATTCCTTTTGGGGTCATCAGTCCTGTTCCTCTGGAATCCAGCCCCGGAAAGTAGCCAGCAAGTCCCAACATGTTCCCTTGAAAGAGGCAGGGTCTGCTGAGTGTGGCATGATAGGACAGTTTATTCTGGGCACAGAGCCCTCATGCTCAGATATAATTAGTAAAGGTTTGATTCTCTTCAGTGTGTTGGATCCCTCTGCAGTGCAAACACAGCCTGGTTACTGCTGAAGGCCTGAGATGGGCAACATGACCAGGATTACCGGCTTGTTTTCCTCTTCCATTCCGTGTATCCAGCAAAAAGTTGAGCAGAGTGTGTGTTGTGTGAGCCCCGTGGTGCTGGGGATGTGCCTGCCAGGCAGGACTGGCTGTGAGCTGAAGATTCTGACATTTCTTTATCTGTTACTCTACAGCTTTTATCCAGCAGACCAGTCTTTTGATAAGATTCTTCCCTTGTGGTTGCTGCCTTTCTTCCATAGCTGTCTCTGGAGGCTTTGGCACCCTGTGGAGACCATGTGCCTTTCTCAGAGGTTCCAGCATTAATTGTGACCTGACGTGACACTTCTGTTAATTGCTGTTCCTGCAGCCACCAGCCTATAGCCTCTATATGACCCATTTCAGTAGAAATACTTGAAACTCAAGGATGGATTCCTTCCTTAACATTTTCCCTGAGCTCAGATGTGGATTAGTTTCCCTTTCTTTTCAGCTGAAGAGTTGCTGGACTTCAAGTTTGACATTTATCATCATCTAGTTGGAAAGAAAGGGACATGAACTGTGTAGATCTCACACTGTTGCTGTGAGGTTGCCTGCCAGCTGCTGGGTATGTACATGTTGGAGTTTTAAGGAACCCACGGAATGCATGTGCTGCCTGCCTGCTCAAGGAGCTGTGTTGCATCCTCTCTGCTGTGTGACAATATCTCAGTGTGTGCTGTGGGTGCTGCAGCTTGAATTTCCTGGGATTTGTGTCTGGGTCGTGGGTAAAACATCCTGGTAGGATGGAGATGGTTTCTTTCTTCAGAGCAGGGGAAGCCCTGGTGTCCAGGGTTGTGTAGGTAGTTCTCTCCCTGGTGGAAGGCTTTTTTTTAGCTTTGTGGTTGATTGCTTTGTTTTGCTTTCTCTTTGTTTGTTTATTTTTTGCCTTGTTCAGAACTAGTGGACCTGAATGGGCATCAGGTTGCTTACTCCAGTAGTGCTCAAGAAGTCCCCTCTGAGAGAATGGCATGTAAAAGGGACAGTCTTAGCCCTGCAGCTCTTAGTCCCAAGAGATTAGGCAGGCAACAGGCAGGATTTAACCTTGGAAGGAAATGGATCTGTTTGGCAGCATTTCCCATGGTCATGCTGGCAGCCCTGTTTCCATGTCCTCGAAGAACCCCAAGCTAATTTGGTGTGTGCTGTGTGCTCAGACCATCCAGGCCTGCTTACAGCGGGTTGTGGGGACCCTCCCTGCAGTGCACCCTGAGGTGGGCAGGGCTTGCCTGCCAACCTCTCTGTTTTCACAGGATGTCTCTTCCTCTGAGAAGTGAGGTTTCCACAGGGAGGAGTGGAAATTGTGTCTGTGCTGAGATTGCCTATTGTCATATCCTTGTTAGCTGAACTTCAGGGATTTCTGACTGTTTGCTCCTTTTTTTGGTCCTACTCATCTTGCCCAGGAGCAGCTTCAAATCACTCCTCTCACTCTTGTTTCAGTCCATGCTGCTGTAGAAATGAGGAGGTTTTATTTTATTTTTTTTTTCAATTTGTTTTGAGATGATGACGCAAAGAGCAAATTAGCAACTGAGTTTTTGACCAAATCATTCAAACTGTGGTCAAATTCTTTTGAGTAACAGTGTCTGTTTCCCACTGGGTGAAGACAGAGAGCTTATTCTTCACATTTACCTTAGCTGTCAAATCTCTTAAAGCTGTAAGAGTGCACGTTTTGTTGCTTGTGTGCTCTGCTTGCTGCACAGACAGCAAATGTCAGATTGACATAGGGCTTGTTTTTGCTGTAATTTCCTTTGAATACACTCTTCAACTATCTAGGTAAACAATTTATTTAAAATATAATTACAGCTCCTTTTTGCCTACCAAAGAAATGCTGGAACTGTGATGATACAGACCCGAGCAGCGGATATGTTCTTAAATTCTGGGGCCTTCAGCAACAAACAGACCTTGCCTTAGTAATCAGAGCATCTCTAAAGCACAATGTTTATTAAAGGAAATGTAATTTCTTCTCAGAGAAGTCTGAGGTGTCATTGCACAATACTTCCCTGGCACGTTAGAGCCTTCCCAGAGGGAGAAGAGATAGCAAGCCATGCCTGATCTTGCCTTTTCTGGAAAGCTTACCTTTGCCACCTCCTCCCCTTCCTGTTTCCACTGCTCAGAGCCAGCCCCTTGCTCTGCTGGTCAGCAGCGATCCCTGCTTTGAAGGTTTTCTTTCCTTTAAAAAGGAACAATCCCAATGAGGTCATCCTGAAACTGCACAGGATGCTGCATTTACAGTCCTTCAGGTCTGGCATTTACTTGGGTTTGGCTCAGTGAAGGTTAGAACTGATTTTAAAATCTGGGGGGCTCAGACAGCTGGGTTGACAAATGCAGCTTCTGTATTTTGGGAATCACTGCCCTGTAGCAAACACCACATGGGAGGTTTGTTACTCTTTTGCTTAAATTCAAAGCCTTAAAGTGAACTGTAGAAAACTCTTGAGTTGTTCTGCCAACAAGTGTGAGTGTACCTTCCTTTTCCCTGGCTGTTTTGGGACTATCATTTCAGGGAGAACAGTGAGCAAGAGTATGCTGTTCACTCAGACTGAAGAAGTGTGGTTCACTTAGAGTTTTAATATATTTTTTGCTAAACCAAACTAGAATTATGATTACTTCTATTTGCATTATGAATGAGTTGTTGCACTGGGCACACAGTGAATGTGCAGAGGTGTGCACACACCTGCAGAGCAAGGCAAGCTTTTCCTGCAGCTGTTTCCAGTTGGATACTGCAGGAGTTGGTGTGTGCCTGGCTATCAAGCACGAGCCAGGGAAGAAATCAGAGCACCAGTGGCTCTCCTGTGTCCTTGGCTACATCAGCTAATAGTGAGGAACAGCAGCTCCAGCCAAACCAGCTCTGCTCTGAATTCTTGGCTGTTTAACTGGTCCTTTGAAGGATCTCCCCTGGGCCTTGGCTGCTGTGGGCATTTTTTATTCTCTCACTTGCACCCAGGTGAGCAGAACTGTGGTGGTGCTGGAGAAAGCAGGTGTGTGATGGGGAGTGAGGATGCTCTGAGTTTCAAAGGAACATGCCAAGAAAGCTGTTCTGAATGGCTCTGTGGCTTCCATCCTTCCTGAATATAAAGTCTGTCTTCTGGTGGCTCCAGTGTTTGTTATTGTTATTTCCTCTAAGATTTTTTTAGGTTGCTATTCAGTGTGGTTTTATGTAACTTTCCATAGGAAATGTTGTCATTTGTGGCAGTTTTGATCTCTTTTGCCATTGAAACGTTTTTATTTAGAACAACAAACAGTGATTCTTAGCAGCTTTCAGTACCCGGAGTCTTTGCTGTAGAGGATGAGTAGCTTTTGGTCTAACATAATTTTTGGTTTGGCCTATTGCGATCTTCTTAGGCAAGGTTGCTTTTCCATCAGTTGTCCATTGATATTGTATTTTCTAAATGAACAATGTTGTAATCACTAAGACACATTACTTTACGAAGAAAATTGCTCTTGAGCTGGGTGCAGGGGCAGCAGCTGTTCCAAAATCAACCAGAGCCACTGTTTACTTCTGTCCTGAGTGTCATCCTAGTGCTCTGCTCCCAGCTTGCCTTGTGTCCTGAAGTCCTTACAGTACTTGTGATGCATGTGAGAGCTGGTAGAAAAAACTCAATAAATGCAGAATTTCAATGAAGATAATACCTTTTCTGGGGTTGTTTATTGCTTCCTAATATGGGGTCATGGCTGCACTGGCAAAAGTATTTTTGTGACTCTCACCTTGCTCTATAATTGAGGCAGTGACTGTGCCCATGGTACTTGGGGGCCAGCCAGAACTTAACTGAGCATCTGTTTTACTAGTGATGGTACTAGTGATGGAAATAAATCTGGAACAGGGTCCTCTGAAGTCCTGTTGAATTGTTTAAATGAGTTAAATGTGCACTGGAACAGTGTCTGGTCACTCTTTTCTGAAGAAGGTGCAGACCCGTGCAGAGCACTGAGACAACTGTGCTTTGTGTCTGCTGGGGACCCTGAGCAAAGGGCTCTGCTGGCTCAGCCCAGGCACCACTGAGCCAGCAGGCAGCTGTGGTTACCTTCAACCAGGGTGCAGGAACAAGGCTTGCACAGCTGATCCTTCCTCTGGTGGCTGACAATGGATCTCTTGGTGCAAACAGCTCCTTTGGAGGACCAGGCAGTGCTGACTCTGCTGGCTTCCCAAGGAATGGCAATGCTGCCACAAAAGAGCTTGGTGTGCCATCACTGGAGCTGTTGGCAGGTATCTCATCGTGCTGTGCCCTGATGCAGCTTGTGACAGGCTGTGACCAGGCTTTTAGGATGTGGCTGCTGGAAATGTGGCTATTGGATGTGGTGGCAAAGCCGCAGGGTGTGTTCACAGAGAAACATAAACAGGATGAAGGTGCCAAAGTGCTCCAGAAGGTTTCCACTGCCCCTCCTCGTTGTTGGATGGTTTATGTGCAGGCTGATGCCCTTGCTGGTATCTCAGGAGGTTGTAGAAGGCTCTGGGCTGGATTTGCTCTGGAAGGTGGAGTTGGAGATCGCTCATTGCTGGGCCCTGGGTGTGTTGGCTGGTGCTGCAGACCCGCCGGTCTCATCTGGGCCACACGTGGCAAGGACATGGGAAAGGCTCCTCTGTCCAGCCTGCTCTGCTTGGCTCCCTTCCACCTATTCCTTGTGGGTGCTCCAGGCCATGGGTGAGCAGGGGAAGCTCCTTCCTTGGGAGCCCCTCTGTGAGGCTTGGCTGTCAGCTCTGGAGAAATCTGTGGATGGTTTGGATGTTTCCCCATCTAATGACCCCACCAAAAAATTCACTCTGCCTCTGGCGACACAGTAGTGTTTTATTCCTGTTGCACTCAACACCTGCACTGAGGGTGCTTCTCAGAAGATTATTTAGGGATGCTGAACCCACCACCTTCCTGGGATAATTGTTGACTTCCCACAGTGCTACAAATCAGAGTTTTTGGCCATGTTTTCAACAATCATATCAAGCTATACTGCCTTGAGAAGCAGTCCAGTCATCTGACTCCAGCTGCTCTGTTTGTTCCTGCTTCTTCCCCTTTCCTTTTGCTGGCACAAGTGTTTGTGGAGCCATGTGGGAAGGAGCTGGGGCTGGAATGAGCCATTTTCTCTGCTGAGCTCATGTGGGTTGTTTCCCAGTGTGGATCACCCAACAGCTGTGGGGATGCTGGTGCCAGCAGCAGGAGGAGGGCAGCACACAGGGCTGGGTCACTGCTTTTTCTGTTGGCTTGCATCTCTTTCAAGTGTCTGAGACATCTTTTTAGCTCGAATTTTGAGCATTGGTTTCTGAGTTCTTGCTACTATTTTGCCCTTTGTCTGCTGCAACAAAAGGACCTTGAAGATCAGCCTGTTGTTTGTGAGTGTTTGCATGTTGCAGTTGGGGGTCATCTTTTAACCTGCATTTGAAGTTCAGCTACTGATCTGGGGACTAACAGAAACCAGAAGAGGTTTTGAAGCTTCCTGTTTTTCTTCTGTCTTGTATATGAGGGCATCACACCTTCAGGTCCCTGGTGAAGCTGCTTTGAAAGCTTTTAATGCTGGTGTTCAAATAGGAAGTAATTTTTTTTTTATTATTTCCATCATGACCTTCATGTTTTACTGAAAATCAAGAAAATCAGTTGCTCAAGGGGATATCAGGTCTCCTTTCTTGATCATGGAATTGGCTCATGTACATCCAGACTTCATTGGCAGGTATTTTCATTACCTGTACTTAAACCCCTCTGTTTCTGTATGCAGCTGAACCTTTCCCAAGTTCAGTGGGTCCCAGTGGAAACTTTGCCCTCCTGCTGAGCCATCACTGAATAGGCTGGTCCTACCCTCTCTCTCTGGGTTGAGCAGGGCTTATCTGAAATTGTCTGAGCCTCTTCAGGATGCCAGATCAACAGGAAATAACTTACTGGGGTTAGTTTGTGCTGGTAAAACACCTTGTAGTGTCTCAGTGGAGTAAGGCAAGCTGCTCCCTGGGCAGCACCATAGCTGGCAGATGGGTTTGCTTGCAAGCAGAAGCCTGAGCCCTGAGGAGCTGTTGCTGTGTGATTTGGTGCTGCAGCATCAGCCTGTACCAGCGCTCAGGCAGAGAGCAGCGAGAGGGACCGTGGGGTGTGTGTGGGAACAGCAGTGCTGCCAGCTCCCTGCGGGGCAGGGCTCAAAGGGCAGTGTGTCTGCACAGAGCTCTGCCAGCCTTGTGCTCAGAGCTGCCTGGACTGCTCAGACACAGCTTCTGCTGTCTGCAAAGCCTTGCAGCATTTCCCAGCTCAGCAGCCGGTGTTGGGAAAGCAGGAGAGGACCCTGGGCAGTGCTGATGGCCTGGTTTGGTTTCTCAGGTATTTTCTTAGGGTGTGCAGTGGTGGTGGTCTCGGCCAAAGCTTTGGTGTTTCTGTGCCCTTAGCAGCTTAACCGAGAGTGCAGGGCCACAGGCCTGTCCCACCTTCCCCGTCCCTGCCTGCCCCCAGCTCCTCCATCTGGCCTGTTTCAAAGGGCTGGCTCACGCCTGGTGTTTGGGATATTGTTTGTAACTCGCTGGGTCTGATCCATGCTGGATGGTTTTATTGGCAGCCACGAGACTGAAACCCAAGTGCTCCTCTTCTCCTTGGACTTCCTGCCTTTTCCCTGCTGTGCCAGCAGCGATCCTCCTGGAGAGGGAGGCACAGCCAGGAGCTGTCTGCTTTGGCTCGTCCTGTCTGGAGAACACTTTGAGGACCTCGGTTCCTTTGCTGTGTCCCCCTGGGTTCCTGTGCCTCAGCCAGAATAGCTGCGTGCACAGACCCCTTCAGGTACATGGGGCTTCCCTGGGACTTTGTGTAGCAGGCACTGTGAATACAATTGTTGCAGTGATGGGGTTTGAAAAGTGGAGGAAAACAGCTGGAGGCTGAGCACAGAAGGTGGCGATCGGATTGCAGTGGAATAACCCCGGTGTCTGTTACCTCCTGAGGGTGTCTGTAAGAACATGCACACACTACTGGAGAGGAGCAGTGGTGTTGGAAAAAGCAGATGCTGTTTGTTTGTGTGGTAGTGTTGAATTAAGCTGGGGTTTTGGTTTGGTTTGGTTTTTGTTTGGAATGTTTCTCGGGGGGGAAAAAAGCCAGCTTTATTTTAAGTGAGAGTGCTGGTAAAGTGGAGATTTTGGAAGAAAAGAAATCGACATGGGAATAGCTTCAGTTGTCTGTTTAAATGGAAAGATGGCCTTTCTTTGAAATGACAGTGTGAGCTTCTAAATGTATTTAGGATGCCTGTCAGTTTTAGGAACATGCTCAGGCTTCTGGACAAAGCTTTTTCTTTGCTCTTTGGGTCAGTAGATTTCACTAAGCAGCTTTGCTTGATCATGTGCCAACTTTGGTATTTAATGTGCTCTCCCCCTTCCTTAGTCTGACCCACAGCACAGTGGATTTGCCTTTCGTTCTGGTTCTGTGACCTTGCTCTGGCACAGACCTTCTGAAGATGAGTTTCCCAGACTATCTGGTATTGATACATTTTTTTTTTGTTTGTTTATTTTAATTGAAATGGACTTTATTAATAATTTTTATGCTGCTACCAGCTGATCAGTTAAAAGAAGCTGGATTTGCAAATACCCCTCATTTAGTCTTGTGTTTGCATATTCCTGAGCTTTGTGGTGCTGGTGGAACAGAGTCCAAACTCAACGAGTACAGGCAAGAGGTCTGAAACAGCCCCTGAATGAGGGCTGAGCTTCTGGATGTGGGTGTGGGAAGAGGGGGTGGTAGGAAGAACATGGAAGAGATCTGTAGAGTCAGGACTTGCATGGAGAAGGAGGATAGGGAAAAGCTGATCACTCTTCTAGTCCAAGAACTACAGAGCAGCAAGTGAACCCGGCAGGTTTGTAGGCGAGCTGGAGCAGGCTTGTCACACGGCACGTGCTTCAGCTCTAGAGCCTTGTCATGTGCAGTTAGGAATATTAGAAGTTTGCTTGGATTAAAAAATGATCTGGATAAATTCTGGAATAATAACCATTGGATGGATATAGAGATGTATACAGAACTGTTACATGCAAAGACATTTCTGGCACAAGAAGCCTGTGAGTTACTCGTAGCACGTGCCATGGCTCTGTCCTGGGAGATAGGACTGGGAGTGATCCTGTGCTCCTACCCCGTGCCAGGCATCCTCGGCTGAAAATGAGATAGTGGCTTTAGAGGGACCCTGAGCCTGACCTTGCATGGCTGTGCTCTGTGTGTTCCCATCCTGCTGCTGTTGGTGGCCTCTTGACAGTGCTGAGAAGTTGGAATTGATGGTTTGGGACCATTCAAACGAAATATGTATCAATGCCGTCAACTTTGAAACAAAGCCCACTGGCCTGATGAAATACATAAACACTGGACCCTGAAACTGACCCCTAAAAGTAACCAAGGGGTCAGTGTGAAACTCAGCAAATGCTTTCACTGCAGTGTTGAGACAGAAATTAGCAGCACTTGGAGTGAGGTCCAGGTGTAATACGGGGTGTTACCTGCTGTGCAAAGGCTGTTGGAGCGTGTTGCTGTACAGCTGTGCACACAGCTATGCATTGATGCTCATCTGGTCTATATATCCATATATTCAGCTGGATCCATGTTCAGGCTCCCCGTTAACCCCCTGGAGACCTGTCTCTCATGACCATATCCCAGACCTTTTTGTGCTGTGGCTGATTATTCATACAGAATTCACAGTGCTTGCCCTGGCAGAGCCTGATCCAGTCTTAGGTGTTTGCAGGGTTTATTTTTGGCCACCCCAAATGCACACAGGGAGTTGGGAATGCTGAACAACTCTGCCTTCACTGCACTCTTTTATTGGGAAGTGAACCTGTTAGTGAGTTAAGAAGGTTGAATTGGTAGAGGGATTTGCTCCTATGTCCTCTGTTTACAGCCACCCTGGAAACTCCTCACCTGAGGATTAAATACTGAATGCATTTAGACAATTATTATATATGCATTTTTATGCTTTGCTACTTAAAGAACTCTTTAACTGCTGAAGTGGAGAGAAAGCAGAGCAATCCATTGCTCTGTCAGAATGTGATTTTGATCTTGAGATCTTCACCTTACCTAATGTACAAAGTTGAGCCAACTTTGGGGGTAATTGTAAGGCCACAGGCTTGACCTCTGTGTGTGCCCTGTCCTCTTTGGCAGGTGTGTACACTCTGCAGATCCCATGTGCAGTCTGCAAGGGTGGCAAGGAAGCAAGTCAAGATACATGGACATCACTGTCTGTGGCAATTCAGGAGGGGAAACTCAAACCAGATTTAATCGGAAGTCTTTCACAGGGTTTCACGTTGTTGCAGCAACTTTTGGGCAATACAGGCATGATTCATCCTCTGCCTTCCTGGCTTGGCCTCACTGATTGATAAAGCTGCAAATCTTGCATGTTTGTATTCTTTACACCACAGCTCCTGCTCACAAAGGCAGCTCTGTAGGTAGACAGGAAGGATGTTGAGAGATGTTGGCTCAGTGGTGAGATGCTGAAAAAACCAGAGTTGCTACTTCAGAGGCTCTGAATTTGCCCTTGAAGGCACAAGAAGGAGGCTCTTGAGTAGTGTGAAATAGATTGTGTTTGGTCGTGCCAGAGTGGTGGCTCTGTCTCTCTCGGCTGATCTCTGATTAGGGCACCTCTTGGAGATGTTTGTGATCCTCGGGGGTAAATGCTGAAGCTGGAGCATTTCAGGTATGAGAAATCTGCTTTGCTTTCTGACCTCACCATGAAGACAAATTTGCAAGACCTTTTCCAGTAAATCATGTCTCACAGCAAGTTTACTCATACCAAGCACAGGCAGGAGTTTCCCTAATACTCTCACTGTTCTTATCTTATAGGAAGTCAGAACAGTTGTATTTACCACCCCTGCAGCTCGGCGGGGAGGGAAGGAAGGGTTTGTGTCCCTCTCATGCAGAGCGCTACATCTGTGCAACAGGACTGTGCTGCATGTATGGAGGGCATGTCTGTACAGGCTAGATCATGAATTCCCAGACTTTTGGGGGCCTGTGGTATTTGCTGAAACCCAACCTTCATCCACCTACAGCCGAGTCCTCCCTTTCTGTCGTTCCGGCTCAGCTGAGCACAGCGCTCCTGGCAGCTGGCCCAGCTCGCGCGACTGAACCAGCAGCTGGCCTTCAGCTCCTTTTAGATGAGATTCTCTCCTAATCCAATCCAGATCATCCCCCACTCCCATTTGTTGACCTATTTCCCCCCCACCTGCCCCCCTGCCTTGTATCTTTTGCAGTGGTGTGTGCGGTTCCCTTTCCAGAGCAGCTGTGGGAATGCGGTGGGAATGCCCTGTGAGGCAGCGCACGTTTCGGAGAACCGGTGCCTAATTTAGGTTGGGAGGTACCCGTGCAGGTTGACTGGCTCAGCCACTGCGAGGCTGGGATAATTCAGGCAGCTCAGGGCCTTGTTTAGTTGTGTGCCAAGTGTCTCTGAGGGTGGAGAACCCTCTGCCTCTGGTCCCGGCCTAGGACTTGGCCTCTCTCAAGGAGGAATCCTTGTGTTAAACTCACTCTGCATTTAAAATAAATGGGCTGTGTTAACACTGTAAGAGCACTAAGTTTTAATTCCAACAGAGTTTTTCTCCTACTCCCTGTCAAAGCATGAGTGCCTGCTGATTTAACTGGTTGCTTATTCCATCTGTCCACTGTGGTGAAGAGGCTGAGGCACTTGATTATTTTTGTCCACTATGGCTAAGGGCTGTAGGCCAGGCTAGGGCCATGCAAGGAGAGAGCTGGGAGGGAATGGAATTTGTTGTCCCATTCTGCACACATGCTTCCCACTGTTCACTTGAAGTTGTGTGTGTGATAGGAGAGGAATAAATACAAACTCGTAGCGTAATTTAGGTAGGAAAGTACCTGTGGAGGTATCTGAGCTGATCTGCCTCCAGTGAAATCTGTTTTTTGAATTGTTTCTCTGAGCATGCACACTGAAGTGGGTGCTCTGCCAGCCTGAAAGGCTCCTGTGGTCCCATACAGGAGGGCAAAACTGCAGCAGAATGGGCAGGATGACAGCGAGTCACTCCGTTCACTGCGGTGTTTTGATTACACAGTGGTTTTTATTTAAATACCATGTCATTATTATTTATGTATGAAAACCACTCTTAGTTCAGGATTAGTGCCAGTTCTCTAATGTTCATGCTATACTGGTATTGCTCTGTGCATTGTGTTGTGCTTTTAGAAAGTCACTACATTTAAAAGAGATTAGGAACAGTGATGAGAAGTGGCCACTTGTTAATTGCTAAGTGGTAGGTGGGTTGGAAAGTGTGGTGTTTGGCTTTGGGTGGGCAAAAAAGGGTGTCTGTGAGTCACAAGCTGGTTTTAGAGGGAGGTCAGTGGCTTTTGATACTGCAGTTACTTAGCTGGTTGGTCTGGATCCAGATCTCATTAAGATTTAATTCATGGCTTGTTCTTAAGGAATCTGGATCTCACAGTAGTCTCAGCAAAAATCTTAGTGGGGGCTCAACTTGTGACTGCAGTCTCTGTATCTGGCTCGAGGTTCTGTGTCCTCGGAGTGCCAGGTGCTGAATGACCAGTGTGGGCACAAGCTGTGACCCTGAGCCCTCATGGGGCACTTTGGGAATTCTTCCCACCTGGGTTTTGGCGCCCATCAGCCCCAGCTGGAGGAGAACTCTGCTCACCCTGCCAGCATGGGCTGTGAGGGATGAGCCAGGCTCCCTCTGACTCTGGTGTCTCCCTGTCCTAGGCCTGAGGAGCAGCGTGGGACGATGTCGGAGGCGCGACACGACAGCACCAGCAGTTTACAGCGGAAGAAGCCACCATGGTTAAAACTGGACATCCCGGTGCCGGCGCCCCTGCCCGTGCCAGAAGAGCCCATTCAGCCTGTGCAGGTACAGGGGCTGGGGAGGAGGGAGGGTCTGAGGAGCTGGGGAGGGATGAGCTGGCAGCATCCCTGTGCCTGGGGTTCCCATCAGTCCTGGCTGGGGGAAAGGCAGCGTGTGGTGGCGGGTCATGAGGCCACATAAGAAGGGGCAGAGCCTTTGAGTAAATTTATGAGCAGTAATTAACTCCCCTTGAAGGGGATGTGGGAGGGATGAGGGTGGGTGGCTGATGTGCTCACATCAGTGGACGTGACTGTTTGGACGTGGGCATTGTGAAAAGTGTCTTGGCTGGGATATTAGAGTGAGGTATTCAAACAAGCGTTTCTTAAGGGGATTAGAGGGCTGAAGGTCTCCCAGACAAGCGCGAGGGCCTGGAAGTGCTGGAGCTTGTGCTGAAATGAGCAGGGTATGAATTTGACTTATGAATAGCCAAGATAATGACAGACTTTCATCAGTAACAGCAAAGCAGTTACTGGCAACACAGAGCTGTTAGCAGCATGAAGAACATAAGAGGACCATGTGGGATGAGAAATACATAACACTGAGGAGTGCTGAAGTAGAGATGAGGTGATAGGTTAATAGGAGCTGTGCAAAGCGTGAGAGTAAAACATCCTTACTGGTGCTGGGAATAGGAAGAGTATGAGGAATACCTGCTACAGGGTATTGAAAACTGCTGTAGGGGTGAGACCTGGGTATGAATGCTGGCTGCTTGTGTGGCCTTGCTGCAGGAACAGACACTTTGTGCACTGAAGGCAGAGCCAGAGGGTTCTTGCTGCCCAACTCCATGGGTGGATACAGGGCCTGGGCTCAGTCACTTATGTGAAAAAAGTTTAGTCATTAGAGAAATGGACGGTTATCCAGCTTCCATGGAGTGGGCTGAGGACAAGCTTGTCTTAAGAGGGAACTTCTAATGGACTTGGAACCGCAAGAACTGTCCTCTTCAGCATTCTGTGATCCAGGGAGTCAAATGCACTTCACTTACGTGACAGCTCCTGGCAGATAAATCTTGGTTCTGACCTTCCCTTGGAAGGAAAGAGTTTGGGGGTCAGTCTGTAGGGATTACAAGTGGAGTTCAGGATTTTACCAGCGCAGGTTGAAACCTTCTGAATCAATTATTTAAGGCTTTGATGGATCTTCCCTTATCTGGAATCTCTAGATCCAGCTGAGCACCTGGAGAGACACTCTGTGCCTGATGGAAGCTGCTGGAGTTGATGTTCTCTGCGGTCTCAGGTGCTCAGCCCAGGCTGTCAGAATAAGTGCATTGTGTGCTCCTCTGACTTACAGCCTGAGTATCTGTGCACTGCTTTTACATAAAATATACCAAAACTGTTAATGTAAGTGGAAATCATTAGCTTTCTGGGCTAGAGAGGCTGAAGTAGTCTTGAGGCAGAGACAGTGTCTGACCAGAGGATCGATCAGAGCTTCACTTGCCAGAGGGGCAGTCTGCTCAGCCTGCCCTGTACGAATGGGAGATGGTGTCTCTGCTGAGCTGATAGAGATGTAATCCAGAGCAGCCCTGGGGATCTGGTTGTATGAGCTGAGAACAGCCTGGTGACCTTTCACCTTGTGTCACATTTGGTAGGTGACATTTAGCCAAGACATACCAGTGTGCCCAGGCAATCAGGTTATGAACAAAGCCTTTCCCAGCCTGCTTAGGCTGCAGCAGGCATCAACTACAGACCCACCCACAGCTCTCACAGGCTTTTAGTGCGGGTCCAGAGCCACTTTAGAAGCAAATCCCACTGACTGTGCTTCTCTTGACCTTGTGGAGTGGTCTAGGTGAGTGTGATCTGGGTAGACAGCAGCCAGGAGGATGTGTTGCAGGGGCTCATGCAGTACATGTGGAATTGCTGTCATCCTCACTCCCAGAACTCTGACTCCCTCCTGCTTCCCTCGGCAGCCGACGCGGCGCCAGGCGTTCCTGCGGAGCGTGAGCATGCCGGCCGACAACAGCCGCGTGCCGTCACTGCCCCACGACCCCGCCAGGAGACCGGTGCTACAGCGACAGACCTCAATCACCCAGACCATCAAGAGGTGAGGCACGGAGCTCCTGGAGCCCGCTGCAGTGCATTCCTCCATCCTGGAGCCGTGGATCCGTGATTCTCTGCTCATCCCTTGGCAGCAGGGTTGGGTTGACTCCCTCATTACCTCGTGAGGCTGTGGAAGGGTGGCTGCAGGTTGGCCCCGATACAGAAGCCCAGTGGTGCTGTGTAGTCTGTTTGTAGTATGTGAGAATAAAGTCCTGGGAGGAGGATGCTGGTGACCAGGACAATGAATGGTGTTTGCTGCTTACAGACAGATTTTGGCTGCCCCCATGCTCCACAGGGGGGCTGTAGCAGGATGTGTCAGGCCCTGATGTTTAGCTGTGCCTTAGATGGGGT
The DNA here is from genome assembly GCF_971803275.1 of Cyanistes caeruleus. Lineage (NCBI taxonomy): Eukaryota > Metazoa > Chordata > Aves > Passeriformes > Paridae > Cyanistes > Cyanistes caeruleus. The sequence continues at coordinate 3,516,888 of NC_141717.1, forward strand.
GTGCTTGGTGCAGTGTCTGGGAGCTGATGGTTGCCACTGGAGCAGTGCAGGGCTCTCAGCAGCTTGGCTCCTAGCACAGTCTCATTGGCAGGTCCTTGAGATGGCTCCAAGGGGTGGTGCAGAGCAGGGAGAGGCTACTCTGGTCCTGTGTCCCACTCGAGTCTCTTGAGACACAGCCACACAGAGCTGGATGCTCATCCCTCACCATGGGAAAGGCTTATCCCAGTTTGCCTGGAGGGAGTGGCTCTCCCAGCTTCTCTCCTGAGATGACTCGATTCCATCTCTGGCAGCATGTCAAGCCTGCCTGGATCCCAGGAGCATCCCTGGAGCTCCATGGGTCAGGGGTACTTTCAGCCAGCCAGGCTTCGCCCACTCACAAAGGAGCAGCTTTCCAGCTCTGGGAGATCTCCCACACACTGTTTTCCTTTGCCTCAGATGTTCCTCAGCTGCCTTGGTGGTGGAGCTCTCCTGCATCAGCCCACTCTGATCCTGCTTCTTGTGAGGTTGGGAGGGCTGAGCCCGTGAGGCAGCGTCTGCTCTTTTCAGGGCATTGGGCAGCCTCTGGGCCTGCTGAGGCTGTCCTTGTACACCTACATTGTCTCTTCACTTGCCTCCTTCCCCTGGACATGTTCCTTGCCAGAACAATTAGGCAAGAGCACGTCAAGGATGAGGGGATATCCTGGGAGGGTGCTGTGGAAGCCCTGACAAGAAGCATGAGGTAGAAGGGCCAGTCCTCATAACATGCAGTTTGTATGTCAGGGAGTGAGGAACTGTGAACTGCTTTGGTGCTGGTGTGACAAATTTACTTTGGGAAGGACTTTACAAGGAGCAGAAGTGCAGGAGATGCATTACACAACACTAGCCATAAAAGCATGAAATGAGTGGATCAGAAACAAGGCCAGGGAACTGGAGAGTACCAAGGCCTACACCCCTGTTTTCCATTTAGCAGTTAGGGATGCAGTGGAGAATGCAGACCATACATCCCTAAGTTGTCTTGGGATTTGTTCTGTGATTCCAGGAAGGCCGACTGCCAAGTTTTCTGCTTAGCACAGCCCTCAGAATGCACAGAATGTGAAACTGCAGAAGGACTCCATACCATCTTCCCTGGAGGACACAGATCAAGTGTGAACATAAAGTCAAGCCTGTGTAGTCCAGAACAAGGCATATGGGAGTGATTCATATGAAAGCATCTGACACCATTTCCAGTCTCCCAGGGTGTCTTGAGATGTCCATGCAAGGCAGCAGATGTGGCACAGATAGACCTGTGCACTAGGCAAGATCCTGTCAGGGCACCAGTCACCTGTCCCTAAGCAGATCATATCTCGGCCTGCTGACACCTCCATGGTTTCACATTGGTGTCCAAAGCTGTGGAATGTGTAGTTGAGTGTCTGGGCTGAAGAAGGCAGGTTTAGAGGGGGAGCTGAGGGGGATGGCAGTACTGCTGGTCCCGTCAAGAGCAATGTGAGACACTCATCACAGGTGCACCAAGAGGATTCAGCAGCCTCCTGGGTTGAAAGATGCTGCTGTGTGGCTTGAGCTTGGTTGTTTCTCTTAGGTCGTGCTCTCAGCTGGAGGCCACTGTCACATGCAGTGAGGCACAACTGCTGCCCTTGGGGCTATGGAAGGAGGTGCAGTGGCTGCTCCTCTCCACAGCCCCGGAGGTTCCTTCCCCTCAGCTCTCTTTTCTTTGCAGCAGGCAGGTTCGGTTTCAGAGGAGTCAGACCCTGCCCGCTCGTGGGCACCGGGGGGCCAGGAGCTCCCTGAGAAAGCGGCAGTCCCTGCCCCGATCGTTTTTCAGGTACTGGTAGCACCGAGTGTGAAACCCACCCCTGCATGTGTGTGCCAGGGCTGTTGTGAACTGCACAGAGTCTGGCTGTTGCTGAGATCACATTGCCTTCCCAGGACTGTCCAAGAGGCCTACAGACAGGCAGAGTGAGAAAGTTCATGTGTGCCTCTAACAAAAAACAATTGTCACTCCTACTAAATGTGTAGGCAGCTGTCAATAAGTAGCATGGACTAACAAGCTGTCCACCCGCCAGCCTCACTCCCTCCTGCCTTTCCTAACAAGCTGTCAACCTCCTGGTGTTCACCATGGCTGGAATAATATCTCCCCAGGGAAGCCTTAGCCCAGCCTGCCTTTGCTGGCAGCAGTGCAGCATATGTTGGCCCCAAAGCCTTCTTGGGGCAGGAGGGGAAGGAGAGGAAGCAGCAGCAAACAGACACTGTTGTGTTGGTCCAGAGGGGCTCAGAGCCGCTGAATGGAATACAGCATCCACTCTTTCCCTGTTGACATCATGGCTTTTTCTAATGCAAATGTGAATGTCTTCTTTTTGAGGTGGAGGTCTTTGTTTACATAGCACCAAGGAGATGAGCCACTCCAGGATTCCAGGGCACAATGGCCAATCACCCCAAATCTGGAGCGCAGGAAACTCTTAAACCAGGCAGACAGTGTGACTTTGTGCATGGCAGGGACTGGACCTCGTGCCCTGTATTCCTGTCCTACCATCCTCACTGCCCTTGGCCAGCTGCCACTCTGGCACTGTGACTGCCTTTGGGGCTGTTTGTATTTGGCCTTTTTGTATTTCGGGGCTGCTTGGCTGCTCTTCATGACAGAAGAGTGACAGCAGGCTCTGATGTTGGTTGTTACAGTGCCCTGGGGACTCTGTAGGATGTGATGGAGTTCCCCAGCTGAGCAGAGACATTCAGCATCTTCCCAGGGTGCTCCAGATGCCCTAAAGTCTTTAGTGGAGTATTTTGGCTGTGGTCAGGGAGTGGGACAGCTCTTCACCCCAGCCCTGGCCCAGCAGTTGTCTCTGGCAGTTCCGGAGTGTTCCTCGCTGTGCCAACAGCTGTGGTGGTGCTTGTCCTTCCAGGCTGGTGGCAGCACAGTTTTGGAGAGCTCTGTGGCTGCTGGTGGTGCCATTCCTCAGCAGGCTCATAGGGGCCCAAATGACCCTCAGCCCCTCTCCCTTTGAGGCCCTGTGTAGGGCTTGTCACCCAAGGTCACCTTGCCATTGAAGTGCTGGTTACAGCGGTGTGTGGGGAGCCCTCTGAGCTGGCAGGCTCTTCTGTGGTGTGTGTTGTGCCAGAGCAGATGGCAACTTGACCTCTGTGCTATGGGCTTGCTGAGTCTGTCAGGGCAGGGGCTGGCCCTGGGCCTTTCCTCTGGGTGGAGAGGAAGATTGATTCAAGGAGATGTGGGTATGTGGGAGCAGAGAGGTGCCCCAAGGTTTTCACAGAGCCCATCTCCAAAGGCTGGCACATTGACTTGCTGGTGGCATTTGGGTCAGTGAGGTCAGGTGAATTCCAGCAATGGCCCACATGACCTCTGAAGGGTCTGTCCTGTATCACTGGGAGAACTGGGAGGGCTGAGGGAAATGCGTGGTGGTTGCATATGGAAGGCTTTAGCCAGCAAGGCCATGGATTTCAAACACACCTTTTGACATGGTGGCAGAGCACCTTCACCTGTTGGCTGATGGAGTTTTTGCTTGAAATGGTGCAAAACCACAGGGCTAGTTTCCTGTCTCCAGCAGACTGTCTCAGTTCCCCTGTGTGACCTAATTCTAGATTTATCCCAGCCTTTACTCCAGTGTGTATTTTAATGCTCCCTTTGTGATCTGTGAGATCTTGCTTCTCAGCAGCTGGAGATCCTGCCCCTGAGCAGGGGGGCTGAGGCCAGGGGTTTGGGTTTGGCTTGGAAAGACTTTCAGGTTTCAACACCTGGGTCAGTCAGCTGTAGGCTGAGACAGCTTGTCATCTCCCGAGGATGGATTTGCCATGGTGGGAAATGCTTGGCAGGGCTGCCATGACCCCTGTAAGTTTAGGGTACCAGCTGTCCTGCAGGATTTGAAATAGGCTTTTAGTCTGACTTATCCTGATCCCTCCCTGCCTTCCTTGGGATTTTGCTTCTGATCCACTGCTCTTCTGTGGCAGCAGCCACTTGGCAGCAAACCTGCCTTTTGGCTTCAGCCTTGTGCTCCTGCTTCTGCAGCCAGCAGCTTAGAACTGTGTGTGTCTGCCTTTGCAGAGACCAGAACTGCAGCAAGCTTTGCTGTTAATGCTACCCTTGAGGAGGTTAAAAATCCTGCAGCGTGAGATGGAGAAGTTAGGGAGATTCTGGGAGTGTGGAGGGGAGGCTGGGAGAGAAGAGTGATTTCTGGTGGCTTTTGGGAGAAGTTACAGAGCTGTGAGACAGTACAGTCTCACAATGGGGACCTTGGGCCTGAAGATGGTAAGTGTTTGCAATAGATGGTTTCTAAAGTAAAAAACACCTTTCAGAAAGTTATTTTCTGAATTTCTGTACCATTTCTTTTCCTTTATTTTTAGAAAAACTCAGAACAAACTGTCCTTTACCCACAGTGAACATCTCCTGTCATTTTTCTTCTGTCTTAAGAAAGAGAATGCTGTTGATGGTCAAACATTTCTGGCCAGCATCTGTCAGGTTGCTAAAACCATCTGAGCACAAGCTGCAAGATGCTCCTGGGAAAGAGTTCTGTCTTTGAATTGGGGCGGGCTGGAAGTGACCACCAGGGCTTTGTCTTTTCACGTGCACAATCCAAGCAAACATCCTTCTTCTTAGCACTTGTCTGCTGGCATCTTTCAGAGGCACGGCAGACTGGTTTGGGGTGAGCAAAGACAGCGATGCCACTCAGAAATGGCAGAGGAAGAGCCTCCGCCACTGCAGCCTGCGCTACGGGAAGCTCAAGCCTCAGGTCATCCGGGAGATGGACTTGCCCAGTCAGGACAATATTTCTCTGACAAGCACAGAGACCCCTCCTCCCCTCTACGTGGGACCCTGCCAGCTGGGCATGCAGAAGGTGGGTAAGCTGGGACAGAGGCAAGGCCATCTCTGTTCCCTGCTCGGTGTGTTCAGCATGCTGGCAGCTGTGACCTGTCTGCGGGCTGAGCTCTGCCTCCACACGTCTGGGCTCTGTGCTCAGACACTTCTCACATCCCAGGTATGGTTTGGCAGCTCTCTCTCTCTCTCTCTCTCTCTCTCTCTCTCCCTCTCTCTCTCTCTCTCTCCCCCCACTCCCCCAGCAGCCTCTCTCCGGTCTCGTTGGCTGAGATCCCTCAGCTGTGCTGGAGCCCTGCTTGTCATGCTGTGACTGTGGTGATCAGGGCTGTGCAGGTGTCCAGGAGCTCTCAGCTCAGCCTTTCTGCTGCAGGGACAGAATTGTGTTGTAGCCTGAGTAGCCCCTATGTTGGACCCAAATGTACAGTAGCAGGGCTGGAATCACTGGGGACTTTATTCTGCCCCGAGCAGAATAAAGGCTTGTGGCACAGCTGCTGTCCCCAGAGAAACCTGGTTATGTTTTAGGACTTGGAGAAGTGTCTCTTGCATCAGTGGTGCTACAGCTCTGCTCAAGGGTCCTCAGAAGTGGTTTTGAGTGCCTGCAAAAAGCACCTGGGTTTGGTGCTACCTCCTGCTTGTTTCCTTTAAGTGTGACCCAAGGGGGCAGGGCCCAGATGAGCACATCCAGTGACCAGAACTAACCACAATATCCAGCCCTTCCCACTGCTCCACTCAGCGACAGTAATTGGTGTGGTTGATGACTGTGCTTTGGTGAGCACCACTGGGTGAGTGGGAAAACAATTCCTTCCAAAGCAGGTCAGTCTGTGACCTGCAGCCTTGTGGCATCACTAAAGCAGAGGAGAATGTAGTGCATTTTTCAATCACATTTCACCTTGTTGTCCTCTTTTTTGTTGAATGTCTTACACCTAATCTTTGGTGACAGGAGACTTAGAAATATTGCTGAGCTCTATGTGGGCTACATTAAATCAGAACATGGTGTCAGTAGGTGTGAGCTCATTAAGCTTTGTGTTGAGTGTGCAACTGTGGATTAAAAAACTCGTAAAACCTTGGGATAAAGCATAGAGGTCTTATGGAAACCACAGCTGTGATGATGTAAGGACAGAGGCAAGGTTTGTAGCTGAAGGCAATATTTTCATTACGTTGATTTGTATGTTTGGAGTAAGTGAGAGCGCTGGCCTGAGGAGTCCCAAGGAAGGGCTTGCAGCTCCTGGAAGCTTGCCTGCTTTATCCAGCTGTTAAACTTAATTAATGGAAACAGATGTAAATATACAGTAAAGTTTCAACAGGATAACAGGAAACTGCTTAAGTCCTGGGCTGTCCAGTATCAGGAAGGAAACTAGCTGAAGAAAGAACATTTCTGTTTTCAGGGATTTCTCGGACTCCTATTTAGACAGCACATACTCTGAATGTTGAGCTCATTGGCATGGCAGACAATGAAACCAAGAGCTTAGGAAGGGCTAGAGGAGGTTTGGAGTCTTATGTGAGGTACTGGAACAGACTGGTTGACAACAGTCAATGCTAACAAAGGAGAAAAAAACCCAATAGGATCTTCCTTATCTCCCTATTGTAGAATTGCTTGTTGGTTCTTGGTCAATCCCGGGAGCCAGGCCCCGGCCGTGGTCTCAAGAGGAGAGGGGAGGCTTTGGGAAGGGTTTGGGGGTGATGGACTGACAGGCCGCTCCTCTTGGCAGATCATCGACCCCCTGGCCCGGGGGCGGGCGTTCCGGATGGCGGAGGACACGGACGGCTGCAGCATGCCCCACACGCCCATCACGCCGGGGGCCACGTCCCTCTGCTCCTTCACCAGCTCCCGCTCGGGCTTCAACCGGCTCCCGCGGCGCCGCAAGCGCGAGTCCGTGGCCAAAATGAGCTTCCGAGCGGCCGCCGCGCTGGTGAAGGTACTGCCCGCAGAGACCAGCGCTCCCTGCCCTGGGAGATGGGTGCAGGGGAAGGAGCTGCTCAGCAGAGAGGATGGGGATAGCTGTGGTGGAGGGCAGGAAATGAAGTCACCTCCTCTTGTGTTTCAGCCATGTGTACAGGAGGCAAGAAAGCAGGGAGGGTGGTTCAGGTTAGGTACGGGTGTTGCTTTTTCTTTATTGGCCTGGGGACTTTGATTCCCACAGCCAGCAGCCTCAGAGCCTTCTAGCAGGCCCAGTTCAGCCTGTCTGGAACTTTGGGTGGTCCATCTGCACCTGGTAAGCAGCCACGGAAGAGCAGAAATACCTGAGGCTCTTGCTATACAAGTCTCTTCATCCTGCCTTGTGCCTGCTTTCCTGGGCTCAGAGATGTTTTTGCTGTGTCCAGCAGCAGCCATCACTGTGGTTTGGTCAGACACATTGTACAGTAAGTGGTAGAGGAGCACGTGGCAAGCCTGGAGGAGGGTGTGTGGGTTGAGAAGGGTGACAGCTGTGAGCCTCACCTGAAAGGTGTCACACGTCACATGTCATGTCTGCTCCATCCACAAGCATGAGCCAAGCTCAGCACTTGGGCTCATGTGCACTGGCTGGGGTGGGTTTGTGAGCTGGGGGCTCAGGTTTCTGGGTTCTCCATGCCCCTGTCCCTGGCTGCAGGGCCGCTCTGTGAAGGACAGCACCCTGAGGAGGGCCCAGCGGCGCAGCTTCACCCCTGCCAGCTTCCTGGAGGAGGACACGGTGGATTTCCCAGATGAGCTCGACACTTCCTTCTTTGCTCGGGTGAGGGGCAGGTCTGGCATGGGGCTGGTCCAGAGGCAGAGCAGGACTCTGCTTCTGGCAGGACTGTGTGTTGTTAGAGCAGCACTGCTTTCTGCCAGGGCTGCTGTCTCAAGTGGGATGTTGGCTTCTTCTGATGGGACTGCTGTCTCTCTGCCCAGGAAGGAGTCCTTCACGAGGAGCTCTCCACTTACCCGGATGAAGTGTTCGAGTCACCATCAGAAGCTGCAATCAAAGATGCTGAGGTGAAACCTCCAGATCAGACAGATCTCACAGGAGGTGCCTTGGACAAAAATGAGCTTGAAAGAAGCCACTTACTACTGTGAGTATCTTCATAGTAGCTGTCAAAGCCTAACATGGGGTAGCCAACTCATTTGGAGTGGGGCCTCCTGCATGGAGGAAGTCAAGAACTGAGTGCTGAGGGTGCTTGGTGCAGAGCTCAGAGCAGTGCAATGATGGCTTTCCTTTAAATCCAGCTGAAACCTCCTGTCCCAGCTACCCATGTGTGTAAAAGGTGACTCTGAGGCCACTTCTGCAGTCACTCCAGCAACTTCCAGCCTCATACTAACGTGTTTCAGAGATTGTATCATGCCTTGAGGAAGCAAAAGACACTTCAAATCAGCTGTGAGGATGCTGAGGGCCCAGCCTTTGGCTATGGAGAGCATGGCAAAGTGAGAAAGCTGTTGCCATTGCCACAGTCACCAGTAAATGTTGTCATGCTCCAAGGAGCGGTGAAGCATTGCAGAGTGTCAAGCTGGGCTGCATTCCTCGCTTGAAATGAGAGAAAGGTGTGGCACTGATGCTGAGAGCCCTACAAATATGTGGGTGGTGCTGTACTGTATGCCTGGATTTTTTCCACCTGAGTAACTGGTACTGAGTAATTGCTCTGTGTTGCTTCCGAGTCAGCTCACCCCGGCAGAGAGCTCTGCTGGGTGTGAACATGGAGCAGACAGGGAGGTCCTTGTTGTGGTTCTGCTGCTCTCAGCCCGTCTTGCTGTGCTGGCACTTTCCCTTCAAGTGTTTCCAAGAACTTGACTCAGTTTAACATAAGGGGAAGCACAAATGGTGGGAGTTTGTTGTCACTCCTCTGAGATGGTTTCAGTCTTCTTGGCTCCCTTTGAGTCTCCTTAAATAGTTTTATTTATTGAGGAAAAGACTTTTTTTTCACACTTCAGAGAGCTGTTATCAGTCGCAGCTGGGTGTCCTTTCACGTGGTGATATGTTTGTTTGGGCATGGGGAGATTTCCAGCACTGGAAATACCAGGAAGCAGCACATCCACCACACAGAAATCTCTTGACCTCTTGGGCAAGGGCAAGCTGCAGTGGAATCTGCACCTTCTGCTGGAGAAGGACTTCCCAAAGGGAAGTTTGGATGTTCAAATGCATCTCCTACAAGGTGCAATGTGAAAAGAGCTGAAGCTTCCATCAGTATTTTGGCTACAGAGGTTCAGATTCTCCCTTATCCTGTTGCTTGCCCATAGTTCAGAGCTGTCATGATCTCTCCAGATACTCTGGTCACCTTTCAGGAGAAAGATTGTTGGCTGTTTCCTCTCAGCACTTCTGACAATGTCTTTGTGCAGAGTGGGTTGTTTAGGAAGCCAGAGGAGGTACACTGGAGCAGAGCACATGTCCAGAGCATGCCTGCTGCTGTGCCAGGCAATGAGGATGGTGAAGTGGGAAATAGCTGGGTTTGTTTGGTCAGGTCTGAGTGCTGCAGATGTGATCTGCACCCTGCTGTCTAACAGCAAGGAAATACAAAACTATCTGGATGTGATGGAGACTTAAAAAGTAGCTATTATTTATCAGTAACCTGTGCAATGTTCATCAGACCTATTTTGACAAAAAAGCCTTCTTTCAGCTCAGGATGCTTGGGATTTTTATTGTGTGGTTGAAGCCTGCTTTTTTATTTTATTCTGAAAAATGCACACATTGGTACAAATAAGGGAGGAATGGAAGAGAGATTGTGAGAGGTAGTTGGTACAGCATGTGACAGCACTGCTTTCTTGGTCTGGGAAGCTGCTTGGATTTGTCCAATTTGCCACTGTCATTTTGCCAGTTTGCCAATGTCATTGAAATGAGACATTGAAATGACATGTAAAGGTGGATATTTCCATTTAAAGGTGAGTGTTTCCACTGCTGGGCTAAACTCCACTTCCATTTCATAGCAGAGGGCAGAGTAAGAGGACTGAAGTAGGGGAGGAAATAGATGTGCCTGAGGCTGCAGAGGTGCCTGTTGCAGCCTCCCTGTTTCAGCCTGAAACACTGGAAAGCCTCAAGAGCTCCTCAGTGGTGGAGCTTTGTTTGGCACAGCTGCCTCGTGCCACTTTCTGTGTGTGTGCTCTTGCTTTCTGCCACTTCTGTGCTTTCATTTACCGGCTCTGTGTAATACAGCTGAAATACAGCTCCCACTTCAGGGCACCTTGTCTGCCCTCAGCTGCTGCCCAGAGGGGGTGGGACAGAGAGAGGCTGTGCTGCCACCAAAGACCACGGGAAGGCTGGTCCCTACTGCTGTCCTGTGTTTGATTTCAGCCCCCTGGAGCGAGGCTGGAGGAAGCAGAAGGACGGGGGCCTGGCGCAGCCCAAGGTGCGCTTGCGGCAGGAGGTGGTGAGCGTGAGCCCCCAGAAGCGAGGCCAGCGCATCGCTGTCCCTGTGAGGAAGCTCTTTGCCAAGGAGAAGAGGCCCTATGGGCTGGGCATGGTGGGCAAGCTGACCAACAGGACCTACCGCAAGCGCATCGACAGCTACGTCAAGCGGCAGATCGAGGACATGGATGACCACAGGTGAGAGCTGCGCTCTCGGGGTGTTCCCAGCACAGCTGCTGAGCGAGGGATTGCTGCTGGCCCTGGGGGATTTGGGTCACTGTGTGCTGCTGAGCCTCCCCATCTCTGTCCCTTGGAGCCAGCAGCGTGTCTGTGCCACCGTGCACTGGGACCTCACCCAGCTCCTCATGGTGTGTCCGTGTCTCTGCTGCCTGGGGGAACTGCAGGTCTCTGTGCCACCACCACTGTCCTGTGGTGAACAGCGAGGCTCAGCTATCCCTGATCATCCCCCTAGAGCCATTATTTCAGACACACAGCACGGTTCAACGTCAGGCTTCGGTGTTCTCATGGATGTTTTCTTGGGAAAGGGTGGTTGTCCAGGGTAATGGGGGAAACAGAGTAAACAGGTTCTGTTTTCAGCAAGACCTTAGGTCATTGCCTCCTGTCCTGTGCACTCCTAGGTGATCCTGGCCGTCTGCCCCAGATTTTGGTGAGGTTTCTGGGGGAAAACAGCAATCCCCTCTCTTGTGTTAATAGATGTCATATGCCTGTGTTTCTGATCGTTTCCCCTTCCCTCCATCCAGGCCTTTCTTCACTTACTGGGTGACCTTTGTGCATTCACTCATCACCATCCTCGCTGTGTGCATCTACGGCATCGCCCCTGTGGGGTTCTCACAGCATGAAACTGTTGATTCAGTAAGTGAATCCCCCTGATGTGCCTGGAGTGTGATCGAGTTTCAGCCCTCAGCTGTTGTGTCACAGCAAACCGGCTCTGTGCCTCCTGGGCTGGCTGCTGGCTGTGCAGCCCTGGGGGACTGCCTGGAGGCTCTCTGGGAGCCCCCACACCTCCTCCTCTCCCTCCTGCAGCCACGTTGCTCCTGATGTCAGGTTATATCTGACACACAGCACCGTGGCTGTGCTGGCAGCACTTCCACACAGCTTGTTCCCCTCCTGGTGGAGACCAGAAGGATGATCAGGGTAGGGAAATACTTCCAACTTGAGCTAAGTTTTCACAGCAGTTGTAGGATTTAGGAGCAAAATAGACTTGTGTGACTTTGGGAGCTGATCTTGAAGCTGTTTGTAGCCTTCCCACCCCTTGTTAAAGGTTCCTGGGGTACAGATACCTCTACAGCCACGTCTCTGCTCCATGCAGGAGATGTTCTGGGGAGCATCTCAGCTCCATATCTGACAGCTTTCAGAGCACTGCCACCAGCACCTGGACCTGCACTGCCTATGGGTGCTGCCTGTGCTGCTCTGTGGAGCTTTGTGCAGGCTCAGGCCACTCCAAGGGCTCCAGACCCTGGGATTTCTTGAAAGTTTTTCTTGAAGTAGCCAGAGATAGACATTTTAAATGAAACCTTAACATGAAGGTGCCCACATCGTGATGGGGCTTTACATGTGATCCTGCAGAAGACCAGTTGGAGAAAGCTGTGGGTCCTGTCATTGGCTGTGGGGATTCCTGTTCATCCTGGGGGCTGTTTTCAGCACTCCCTGCTGCTTGCCCTGGTGACCCTGGGGGCTGGGGCTCACAGGGCTCTTGCTTTCTCTCCTTGTAGGTTTTGCGAAACAGAGGGGTTTATGAAAATGTCAAATATGTTCAGCAGGAAAACTTCTGGATCGGCCCCAGCTCAGTGAGTGCCATTGGTGGGACTGTTAGTGGGTGGATGGGGGTCTGTGTGCTGCAGCTGTGCCACCCCATGGAGCAGAGCCCTCTGCTGCTTGCAGCTCACGGATCTGCTGTCACTGCCAGGGAGCAGCAGCCCTGCCACCCCCAACTGCCCTGCAGAATGGGTGCCTGGAGGTTGGGATGGACCTTGCACGCTGTTCCTACAAAGACAGGCACGGGGTTAGAAAAAGTGCAGAAGTTGTATGGTGTGTGACAGCTTTCCTGATGCCATTCCTCTGGGAAAGATGAAAATTAAGAGGAAACATGACAAAGTTTTCTTTCCCAGCCACAGTGCTAGCCTTCCTGGGGCTATGGGCAAAGAAATCCCTGAACTTTTGTTCTGGAATTGTCTCCAAAGCAAATATGGAGAATGTGCATGCTGTGTGTTGGGCTTCATCATGCAGGACTTGTCCCTGGCTCTCGAGTCTGCAGTTCCCCCAGCCTGTTCTGCCCAGGCAATCATTGCCAGTCCCTTGGCTGAGCTGAGTGTTTCCATCTCTGCCAGGAGGCCCTGATCCACCTGGGGGCCAAGTTCTCCCCGTGCATGAGGCAGGACCAGCAGGTGCACAGCTTCATCAGCGCCAAACGGGAGAAGGAGAAGCACTCGGCGTGCTGCGTGCGCAACGACAAGTCAGGCTGCGTGCAGACCTCGGAGGAGGAGTGCTCAGTGAGTGCCATGGCCCTTTCCTGCCAGTCCTGCAGGGGCAGGGCCACTTCTGCTGATGTCTCTTTTCTCTGGGCTTCATGGTGACACCTCTCCTCTCTCCTGCAGTCCACGCTGGCTGTGTGGGTGAAGTGGCCCCATCACCCCAGCACTCCGATGCTGGCAGGAAACAAGAGGCAGTTCGGCTCTGTTTGTCATCAGGACCCCAGGTAGGTCCTGCCTGGCCCAGCTGCCATCCTTGGAGGGGCAGGGCTGCTGTAGAGTCAGTCCCAGGCCAGTGGATTGCTGGATGAGGCAGCAGCTACTCTGGAGGGCTGTGGGGCAGTGATGTCCCTACACTGCAGGGGAGGCTGATGCAGGCTGTGATCATATTTCTGCTCACCCCTGGTCTCTGTTGTGGGCTGCTCACCTGAACAGTGGCCTGTTGTGAGCTGTGGGTGCCTTCCTCAACCTTCTCCTCCTCCTCACCTGCTCGCTGTGGAGTGCAGCAGTCAGGAGCCTAGCACGCCTCTGTCCAGGAGCCCTGGGTGTGCTGCTGGGTGCCCTGGCACAGGCACTGATGTAGAGCTGAAATCAGCTGAATTCCTGCCCCTGGGGTGTGCCCACCTGGAAAGGATCTAGTTTGTTGCTGGGCAGCTGTGTGCTTTCTGTGATCTCTGTTGGAAGAAGGCTGAGGCTGATCTGGTCTAAGGTGTCAGTGTCAGCACCCAGGGACACAGGGAGCTGTGGAATGGCAGCCTGGGCACAGGCAGAGTGTGGAGATCCTAGCTGGTGCTGGGGAAGGGTATTTCTGAGGCTGATCTGTGCTTTGTTGCTGCAGGGTGTGTGAGCAGCCAGCCTCGATGGAGCCGCACGAGTGGCCAGATGACATCACCAAGTGGCCGGTGAGCATGGCCAGAGGCACAGGGCCTGCAGGGCAGCTGAAGGGTGGCATTTGCATCCCCTGTGCACAGCCCCAGCTGCGCTGGTGGGAGGGCAGAGCTTCTGCTGCTTGTCACAAACACCAGCTCAGGGCAGCTGTGCTCTGCCCAGCCAAGGCTCAAAGGCCTCCAACAACAGAAGTTGTCCTGTGCCAGCTAAAGCCCCTGTATCCTGTCAGGGTAACAGGGAGATGGAAACCAGCTCAGCCTCAGGCTGCAGAGGAGGTGTCACCTGATGCTCAGGCAGCTGGAGCATCAGGCACTGTCCTGCTGTCAGAGGGAGCTGTGTCTGGGATCTGGCTTCTTCCCAAGGGGCTGTTTTGATTTTACCCAGCCAGCAAGCAAAGCTGTGGTTGTCTGACTGCAGCCTGTTGTTGTTTTCCAGATCTGCACAAAAAACAGTGCTGGGAATTACACCAACCACCTCCACATGGACTGTGTGATTACGGGCCGGCCCTGCTGCATTGGGACCAAGGGAAGGTAGTGAGTTTTACCTGAATGGAGGGGCTGGGTGTTGGGGTGAGACACAGGGCCTTTTCAGGTGGTAGACACAGCCATTTGGCCTCCTTGTCCTTTCCACACACAGCCCAGAGCCCTGCTAGGAAGGGCTGGACAGAGAGCCATGACAGGTCTGGCAGATGGAGCAGGAGTCTGGGATGAGCAGGAGTTAACAGCCAGCTTGAGTCTGTGGCACAGCAGAGAACCTCACTCCACTGCTCCTGCAGTATGGAGGGATTTGGGTACCAGTTTGGAGGGACTGAATAATTCTGCTGGGGAGTCCTGCACTTTTCCTTAGGAATGGCCAGCTTGTTCCTGACAGGCTCTATTGTCCCCAGCCTGCAGTCCCTGGGTACTCAAAGGAGATGCTGGGAAATGACCCACTCTGGGTTTGCAAAAGAGGAGAATGCTGGTTTTCTCATATTATCCCTGAGCTTGAGTAGTAACCCAGTGCTTGGGCTTGGCTTTCCCTGCTAGGGAGAAAAATGTGTGGCTGCCCCAAGGAGCTTCTCTGTCCCTGAAAGTCATGACCGGGACACTCTTGACATAGCCCCCCCTTCCCCTGTATCAGCTGCAGACGCACAAGACTCCCCCAGTCTGAGGCACAGCTTCCCCAGGCTCTGGTGCTTCTTCCCAGCTCCAAACAGCAGCTTTAGGACCTGCCTTGGAGCCCTGGCATGCGGGTCTGTGGAGGCATTCCTGGAGGAGACGGGTGTGTGGAGAGGCACCGGGCTCAAATGGGAATTGGTGCCTTTGTTGAGACACTACAGCATGTCAGGAGCAGCTGAAGGCATCAGTTCTCATGGATGGGATGAGGAAAGGAGAGTGGGTGGCCTGGGAGGGCACAGGAATGATCCATTGTGCTTTCCATGTGCGACTTGTGCCTCCTGCAGGTGTGAAATAACCTCCCGGGAGTATTGTGAATTTATGCGGGGCTACTTCCATGAGGAGGCAACGCTCTGCTCTCAGGTAAGGGTGCAGCTGGGGGGGTTGTATGGCTGCCCTTCTCCCTCCAGGTGCCCCCAGCAGCTTGGCAGGACCTGGGGTGGCAGTGCTGCAGAGTAGGTGTGAGTCCTGTGTCCTGTCCCACCCTGAGCCTGGGGGAAGCTGCTGCTCCTGACTGGAGGGGCAGAGCTGGCTGCATGTGTCCTCCTTTGGGGGCCAGTTTGGGACTTGGGCTGGCAGCTGGTAAAGCCCAGCAAGGACCACTGAGAAAGCAGTGGGAGAAGAATCCACAGTCTGCTTTGTGGGTGAGCAGATGCCTCAGCTCTGGGTGCTGGGGTGAAAAATGAGTGCTTAAAGCTGCCACAGGGAAGGGATGGGGTCATAAAAATTCGTCTTGGAGACAAGGCTTGGGACTTGGTTCAACAGAGAAGTGAGAGGGGAGCCCCTCTTCCAGAGCTATCTGCAGCCTGCCCTGGGCTTGGAAAAGAGCCCCTCAACACCCACTTCTGCCCTAGGTGCACTGCATGGATGATGTCTGTGGGCTCCTTCCTTTCCTAAATCCAGAAGTCCCTGACCAGTTCTACCGCCTCTGGCTCTCGCTTTTCCTCCACGCTGGGTAAGCAGGGGTGTACAACTTCCACTGCTGGGGTGGGGGCACCCTCAGCCCCGGGATTGCTGTGAGGGTTGTGGCTGTCCCTTGTGGGGGACACAGGGATGCTGAGCTCTCTGCCAAGGTTTGCCATCCCGTGTTTGTAGGGAGGGATTAGCCACATGGGTAAGGCCAGAGCAGGAACTCTCAGCAAGGCTGGGGACAGAACACAGGGGTGACTTCAGTGGCTGCTGCTTCAGCTCCTGTACTCTGCACTTGGCAGGATCCTGCACTGTCTGGTTTCAGTCTGTTTCCAAATGACGATCCTGCGGGACCTAGAGAAGCTGGCAGGATGGCACCGCATCTCTATCATCTACCTTCTCAGTGGCATCACTGGGAACCTTGCCAGTGCAATATTTCTACCCTACAGAGCAGAGGTGGGTCTCCTGCAGCCCAGGGTCCTGGTAACTTGCCCTGAGCACAACCCTTCTCTACATTCCTGTGCCTCTGTGGCTGAGGCAGAGCCAGCAGAGCTGGGCTCACCACTGCAGCCTTGGCACTTGTAGCTCCATGGCACCACACTGTCATTAACTCCTGAGCAGCAACACCCCCGGGGTACCATGGGCCTTCCAGGCCTGGGCTGGCTGCAGGAAAAAGGCTGCCTCTCATAACAGATGGGGGATTGTCCAACCACAGGGAGAGAGAGGCCCCAGGCAGGCTTAAAATCAAGTGCTGTAGCTGGTGTCAGACACTCCATGTGAGAGTGGCACAGAGCAGAGCTCACCTTGCCCACAGGAGACTGCTTGGCTGGGTCTGCAGGACTGCCAGCTCCTTTCATGAGGAAAACTGCATGGTGGGTGGGGGGAGCCAGGAGATGGCCTTCAAGGGCTTCTTCCCTCTGGCAACTTGAACCAGATGGACCCTCTTTAGCCTCACACCTTGATCCTAAATCCAGGCAGGCCCCTTTACTCCTGGCACCCTGTTATATGGATGAAGTTGCAGTCTCTCTGCCAGGAACCACTGAACAGGAATTGAGTAAGAAGTGACTAATTCCTGCAGCTGATTAGAGAGGCCAGGCAGGTGGCACGAGCCTGACATTCTCTGTAATGCTCTTCTTCTGCAGGTTGGCCCTGCAGGATCCCAGTTTGGAATTCTGGCCTGTCTCTTTGTGGAGCTCTTCCAGAGTTGGCAAATCCTGGCACGCCCATGGAGGGCCTTCTTCAAGCTGCTGGCTGTGGTGCTCTTTCTTTTTGCCTTTGGCCTCCTGCCTTGGATTGATAATTTCGCTCACATTTCAGGATTTATCAGTGGTTTCTTCCTCTCCTTTGCCTTCCTGCCCTACATTAGCTTTGGGAAGTTTGATTTATATAGGAAACGATGCCAAATTATAGTTTTCCAGCTCATCTTCATTGCACTCTTCTCAGGACTGGTGATTCTGTTCTATTTCTACCCCATCAAATGCGAGTGGTGCGAGTTCCTCACTTGTATACCCTTCACAGACAAATTCTGCGAGAAATACGACCTGGATGCACAGCTCCACTGACAGCAAAGACTGGCTTCTCGAGCAGGCCCTGGAGATGGACTGTCTTTGCATTTGCTGTGCCAGTTCCATGGGGACAAAGCCTCTAATCCAGTGACACTTCTAACCCTGCCCATGGTTAATTTAAACTGTCTCCTTAGCACTTGGCAGGCATGGTTTGCCTTATCTCAGAAGACTCTGAAAAAACAGAATGTTTGTGCCTTGTTCAATTGTATTGAACCTTTTCTGCTGCCATTATTTTTATTACACTAGTTTCAATACTACATTTTTAACCAGAGTTGTTTACTACTGCTAAGGTGGTGATTAAATGGTGAGGTAGCGTTTTAGCTACTGTGAATTGTTCTGAGTAGTCTGTGCCTACCTTTGTTATTCAATCTCACTTCTGCTATTTCCTGTACCCTGTGGAGCACCCAAACCAGCCAGATACAGATCTGCAGCTGGAAATAAGGGCCTGAGGAGCCTCAGAAAACCAGAGGGCCTCTTTAATCCTTGGAATCCACATACAGCTCAGAGGCAAACACCACAAACAGCAACTGTAAAAACACGAGAATGTCCAGTCAGTGGAGTTTGTTCCTCTTTGAAGTGTGATAGCCTTCTCCTCCAGGAAGGTGCTGAATCCACAGTCTGGTCTTGGTAGGGCTGGGTTTTCTGCTCTCTCTGTTTAAGAAAGAAAATACTTGTCAGTGACAATAATTACTGCATGCTGGGCTCTTCTCACCACACTGCTGTGATGGTCCAGGAGGGATCAGCCACTGCCAGAGATGACTGCTGGTCACAGGCACCCTGGAAGAGGTGGCTGTTGTTAGGGCACACATTTTATTATACTGGATCTTGTAAATATGGCAGTGTTAAAAGAGGACTAAAAGGTAACTGTGGTCTAAAAGGAACAGTTTTTTAACCCAGCTACCTGGAGCAGCAAAACAACACCGGGCTTAGGACAAGCTGCTCTTACCCCTGTTCTTCAGGCACTGTGACTGTTTTTAAAAGCATATTTTAAAACTTACAGAGCCTGAGAGTGTTGGCCCCATCGTGTATTTGTGTGCACAACTCTCTCAAAACAGCAGGATTAATACCAGAGCTATGTCTGCATGAGTTAGAAACACAGCCACACTCCTGACAATGATTTCCAGACATTCAGAAAGCCTAAAAGAAAGCAAGGTCCTGGAAGGAATCACAGCAGCAAAGGAACACTGTGTTTAATGAGTTTAAAGACAATGTAGAAGCAGATTGAGAGTCTAAACCTAGTCAGTTATTCCTGCTGCTGCTCCCACTCTCTGTTCCCTGGAGTAGCTGAGTTACCATTCCCTGCCCTGAGAGGAGCACAAACATTACCAGCATCTGGAACCAGGTGCCAGCCCTGTGCAGACGTTCAGAAATACTCTGCCAGCCAGCAGAGAGCAGCAGCATCAGCTCTGAGCCTCCACACCATGGCCTGGGGAAGATGGGGGAGCTCTTACTGGGCATTCGGGACTTACCCCAAGGTTACTTGCGGAGCTTCTTTATGAAGCTGACCTCATCCCGGTTCCTGATGCCGTACCTGGAGAGAGAGAGGCTGTTAACTGCCAGCTTCCCAGGAAAAACAACCTGTGAAACCCTATAGCTTCATCTTTCCCAGGGACAGATGGACTCCTACACTGTCATGCTGTGCTCTACTAGAGGACACATTAAAATTTTCACTTGTGTATGTGGGATGTGCTGCCAGCACTGAAGGATCTGCTCATCTGCCTTTAACTGCAACATCTGTCACTCAGGCTCACTCTTCCAAGGACAGCTTTGATTAGGGCTGTCTTGCTGTATTTTTAGTACTTCTGACCACCTTTTCTCACTGGCCTGCAACAGGCTGGCAGACCCAGCACTGCTGGGAAGTGCCTCATGCCTCCTCACCTCAAGAACGGGCAGGGAAACACAGGAATCACCTGTCTTGTTACCATACTGAGAGGTGGCTGAGCACCTCCAAAAATCAACACCCATCCTTGGGTTTCTTCACAGAATCCTGGAATTTTATGGGGTTGGAATGGACCTTACAGACCATCCAGTCCCAACACCCCTGCCATGGACACGCCACCCCTCACTGGACCAGGTTCCTCAAAGCCTTGTCTAACCTGGCTTTGACCACTGCCAGGGCTGGGGCATCCACAACTTCCCTGGGCAGTTCCTGTTCCCTGTTCCTTCCTATCCCACATCTGTGCCGAGCTGAGTAACAGTAACCATTCTGCAGGAGTTTGGGACAGATGGCCAAGGGTTCTGTGGGCTGGTCTGAACTGGCTGAACCCAGCACAGGACAGCGGTGGCTGAAGAACCCCCTAAGGCCATCCTGACCTGCAGAGAGCCTCAGCCTGCCTGTCCCACTTCTGTGGGCAGTGCCGTCTCACCTCCCAGCCGCTTTCCAGCACAGGACCCCCTGACCCAGGGCACGGCCTCGCACCTCAGCCCAGCCCCTGGGGATGCTGCGTGGGCTCCTCTCAGCCCCCAGAGCTCAGTTACTCACTCTCTCAGCTTCTTCCTGTCATCCGCCAGCTTTTCTCCATTGTACGTTAGGTGGTACGTCCTCCAGATGTACTTCCTGGGGGAAAAGCACTCAGGGGGAGCCGCGGGAGGGGGTCTGGGGTGGGATGCGCTCCCGAGCCGCCCGCCCGGCCCCTCTCACCAGCTCAGGTGCTGGACACCGCCCTGCCGGGCCTGCCTCAGCTGGATGTGCCTCCGCAGCGCCTTCTTCAGCTCCAGCACCGAGGCGTTCTGCACCACCACCACGGCTGCGGGGCGGGGAGAGCCGGCTCAGGCCCGCCCGCCGCGCCCCGGGCCCCCGCCCGCCCCGGCCCCGCACGCACGCACGGTCTCGCCGTCCGCCTTGCACACCCGCACCGTCATGGCCTGCCCGTACTCCAGGGCCACCTGCGAGCCGATCTCCTCCGCCGTCACCTGCGGGCGAGTGAGACGGCCGTGAGCCCTGCCCCGCCGGCCCGGCCCGGCCCCGCGCCCCGGGCGCACCTGCGGGGGGAGGTCGCAGAGCAGCGGGTCCTGCAGCAGCCGCGCCAGCGCCGCCTGGAACAGCTCCAGCACCTCGGCGTGCGCCAGCTCCTCCGCCGGCTCCTCCGCCGGCTGCTCGGCCGCCATCGCCGGAAGGGGCGGGCGGCGCGGCGGAACCGGCGATGCTGCTCTTCTGCCCGGCCTGCGGGAACGTGCTGGTGGCCGAGGAGGGGCCGCGCTGCCACCGCTTCGCCTGCACCACCTGTCCCTACGTGCGCAACGTCACGCGGAAGGTACCGGGGGGCGCGGGGGGCGCGGGGGCGGCTCGGGGCGGGGGCCCGGGGCCCGGTGAGCGCTGCCCGGGGCCCCCGTGCCCGCTGAGGGCTCCCGGTGCCGCTCCCGCAGGTGACGAGCAGGAAATACCCGCGGCTGAAGGAGGTGGACGATGTGCTGGGCGGCGCCGCGGCCTGGGAGAACGTGGACTCCACGGCAGGTAGGGCCGGGCCGCGGGGCCGCGGGGGCTCGCTCTGCCCCGCCCGCCCCTCACGGCGTTGTCCCCGCAGAGCCGTGCCCCAAGTGCGAGCACCCCCGCGCCTACTTCATGCAGATCCAGACGCGCTCGGCCGACGAGCCCATGACCACCTTCTACAAGTGCTGCAACCCGCAGTGCGGGCACCGCTGGCGGGACTGAGGGGCCGCGGGGAGCGGGGCCGCGGCTCCTGCAATAAACGAGGCTCTGCCGGCAAACCAGCGGCTGCTGCGTGGTTCCTTTGGGCCTGGCAGGGATGGGGAACGGGCTCCGGCCCGGAGCTGCGGCCCCGGGCAGGGCAGCGGGGATAAAGCCGTGCTGGGAACAGACGGGCCTGGCGGTGACCCAGCTGAAGCACGGTGAGGAAAGCCCAGCCCCGGGGAGCTGCTGTGCCACGGCACAGAAGGCAAAGCAGAGGTGAAGCGATGACGCTGTGGCCTTCAACAGAGCCAAAAAGGAGAAAAAGAGGCCTTTGCTGTGACCTGTGAAAAACCTGTCACTTAAGGCACAAACTACAAACTATACACTGCAAGCAATAATCGATAAAAGGAGATGTACTGCAAGTAGGATCACGTATTACTTGTGTTTTAACACCAAGCTTTATTCTCAGTTTAAATACGTTCAGAAGTAAAAAGGATAAATAATTTAATAAAAACATGACGGAGCACAAATTGTAACATTTAATCTGCATGAGCACTCTCTCCCACGGGCTAAGCCAATTTCAAATGATCAGCTTTACCCTTTCTATACAGGGATAATCTGCACCCATTTATTCCAGTTCATGTCGCAGGGGAAGACTCTCCCCAGCCTGAGAGTACAATCTATTGTGGGCTCGTAGTAGATGGTTGGGCTTTCACTCAGTTTGGGATTCTGTAGTTGTTCTTCCACCGTTGGCTGAGAAAAGAGTGACACTGGGGATGGCTTTTTCATGTAGAATCGTCTGATGCAACCAAGAGTTTCCAGGCCCTGCAAAAACATTCACGTATTTTAATTTGGCCAGTTGCAAAAAAAAAAAAAAAAAAAAAAATTAAAATAAAAAGCTGTGAATGTTGCTCTATCTACAGTGTTCTCAGAAATTTATACAAAAAGTAGCTTCACTTGAGCCCCTGAGGAGCCCCTGGTTACACACAAAACTAAAAAGGATAAACAGCTTAACAAAAACATGCAGGCTCCGGCTATAGCTGGATGTATTTAGCTACTTTCAAGCACAGTGATTGATACATGGTTACTGACACAGACCGTGATCAGCAAGAGATGTCAACATTTAGGACCAGTTACAAAAAATCTAAGGTGATGCCTTAGATTAATCTAGATGTCAATCCCAGACTTCTGTGCCAGTCTATATTAATGGTTAATAGGTGTATGACAAACTCTGTCCATGGTTTCAAAACCAGTTCTTAGTGAATTCATTGGCACAGAATTTAGATCGAAGTTCTCCACTCTGTAAAATGCAGAGGTAATTAATTGCTTGATTTTGTGGGTTTGAATTCACATTTCCCAGGAATCCCTACTGGAACACCCAGAACAGGATACCCATGAATGGCAACACTCCCAGCTGGCACTGTCACCACGGGGTACAAGCCCTGGGGAAGAAGTGGCACATGGACACTGGAAAATGGATTTCCAGTTAGCAGGGAAGTCATGCCTTTGGGAAGGGTCTGCTTGAGATTCTGAGTATTTAGAGGAAAAAAAAATAGAAATCAAAGTTCCATGTCCAAAGTAGCAGTGGTGGCAATCGAATGTCAAAATGTGGGAACAAAATTATAAGAAACTCAAAATTTTCTTGCCGTCTTTTGTTTGACAATTAAGGACCTGTAGGCAGGTCAGATTTACACATTATCTAGCACAGACATGTTTCAGTTTGATTCTCATGGAAGATTACCCATCTAGAAAGTATATAAGAAAAAAAAATTAAAAATACTTGGATTATCTGTGGTGATTGGGAGAAGGTTCTTTCCAACCCAAACTATTCCATGATCCTGTGATACCACTGCATTAAACAGTCAACCTAGTGTTTCATGTTGACAAGCCCCTTACCCAGACTTTCACCTCCCTGTACATACATTTCAGAAGCAATCTCAAACTGTAAGATCAGTGACAACACGGGTAAATCAGCCTTCCCTCCTCCCTCACTGCGTGCCTCGCTCTGCCTTTGGATAATTTGCACCCAAGGGAGCAGCAGGTTGTTCTCCCCATTTCCCTGTGCCTGCAGCGCTGTCCCTGCTGTACCTGCAGGATCTCCAGCACGGCCACGGGCTGCAGGACGCCGCTGTAGTGCTGCAGCAGCCCGGCCTGCGTCACGCCCGGCTTGGTCATCACGTGGTAGAGCACGGCCTCCATCATCCCCTTGCACACCGGCTTGTTCAGCTTCCCATCCACGGTCCTCCACGGCCTCCCGATGAAGCAAACGTCCTCACAGGCCCTGCCAAAGACACTCCAAACTCAGCTGGCAGCAATTCTTCGGGACAGGCTCCTCATCATTGCAATTGCTGCCTAACACAGGCTCTCCCCACACCCATTTTAATCCTGTGGCTGCTCTGAGCGAGGGTTGGTGCTGCTTTACCAAATCTGCATTTTTCACTAGGGGTTCACCCCTTTTAGCACCAGCAGCTGCCTTGGGTCTCGATGAGCAGGGAAGCTTTGCTCTAGTATCCTCCAAAAGTTATCCAAGACCTGCACCATGCAGCAGCAGTGCTCCGATGGGAAGAAAATTCCTAATTTTTAGCATTCTGGTGTCCAAAAGACATTCCCTGTGTGGAAATTCACATTTCTCATACTGCAGTTTCTCCAGGCCTTTCCTGGGCACTGGAAGCTGGCACAGGGCTTACTTGAGCAGTAAAATCAGTTTTGGTCCTCTGATATTTGGAGCTCGTTGGTTTTTGGGTAAAATTATCTATCAGAGACATTTTTTTCAGCATGCACAGGAGCACAATGAACATTAACAGGAACAATGGAGTGAGGTTTCTCCATCATCAATGCTCACTGCTCATCAGAGCACAAAACTGAGGTTTCCAAACCACTGCTTCCAGTACTCTTTAGGCAGTGCCAAGTGTTTGGTATTCTGCAGACATCTCTCTTACTCACCGGTCCCTGGCTGCCTGGGAGACATCTGTCATGGAGCTTCCTGGAAAGAAAAGGACACATATTTTCTAATTAACTCAAACTCCTTATCTAATGGAAGGAGAGTTAAAGGTGGCCAAGCTGTGAAGTGCAAGAGCTTGCTAAGGAAACCACAGCAGCAAACTACTCCACGTGCTGCTCTCAGTTTTGGGGAGCTCTGAGCTGCCCCTCTGCCCTGCCTACAGCACACTCCTCCCACAAACACATCTCTTTACTCAACCCCACTTTTTGTGGCTCCTTTCCCCAGTCCCAGCAGGTTTTACTCCTGGAAGTCTGGATGAACCATAGTGATTGTATGGGCTGAAAGAACTGAGCTTCACAGAGAGCTGTGCAGGGTCTCAGCCTGGAGCTCTCCCAGGGGTCTGGGTAACCTAAAGCTCCTGGAAATCAGAGGGAAGCTGGGCAGAACTCCAAGGAGCTGGACATGTGAATGCAAACTCAGGATTCCAGCAGGGCTCAGTTTCAAAGCAAAGGCTGTCTCTGCAACTCCCATTACATTATGTCATGGGTTTTAATTAGACAATTACTTAATGAGGTATTCCTACCACACCCAGAGGGTAACAGCTTTGGCTTAAGCACATGTAAACATTCACTGGCCAGTGGGAACTCTGTGTTTGATAACAGAACTCCTGTTTTTTCCCTCTTATGCTACAAACAAGTCAAGCATGTTAAATCCAGGAGAGTACTTCAGTAGTTTAATTTAAGAACTGCTGAGGTCTCTGCTGTTTAGACAGCCTCGAGTGCATTTCCTGCAGGAAGGCTCCAGTTAAACAATCCCAAACTGTGGGATGTTAGGGATCACTCTCTGGACCTGGGTACTGGCAGGGCTTGGCAAGGTACCACAGGAGCAGTGAGCTTGTGGTTCAGTCTGAGATTAGAGCTCATAAAAACCAAACCAAAATGAAATCCCCCACAAACTGCTAAATGTAAAGCCTGGCAAGAACTACTAGCAATTAGAAAACTGGCAGCAAAAAGGAAAGGAAAATGAAGTCCAATTGGGTTACAAATGAGGCTGTTAATCTCACTGGCATGTGCTGCTTCCTGGTGAGTGGTTTAATGAGTTTAGGACTTTTAGCCATGGACATTCCAGCTAAATGCACACCAGCAGTGCTGTGTTTTGTAGGCTTAGAGATGCCTGACCTTTGGACTAAAGCCAGAGATGAGAAACTTCAGATCCAAATTATTCTGGAAAAGGTTAAGACATGGAAACAAGTTTCTAAGGAAAACATACTTCTGGACTAGGCATTCCAGCAAAAGGCACAGGAAGGATTATGTGATGTATTTGAAAACTCTGAGACCTTCCAGATGAATTAGTGTTAGGCCAATTTATCTGTGAGAGAAGACAATCTCTCTGGTACAGCTGAATAAAGAATCTAGGATTTGCTTATAAAGTGGAGCTGCTGGTTTGGGATCAACTGCTGATGAGCTGGTTTGCATTTCAGGGATGCAGAGGACTCTCCATACCTTTAGAGACTCCTGGGTTCTCCTGGAAGTAGGAAAGATCATCATCCTGCTCACTGGCTGATTGCTCAGGGATAGGGATCTGCTTGCTGTGCTCAGTGCTGAGCTTATCGTTCTCTAATTCCAGCTCTTTGTCCTCAGAATGAGATTTAACTGGTTCCTTGTAAGTGTCCACACCCATAGGCTCTGCAGCAGGCTCTGGGAGTTCAGCTGGGGGTTCTTCCTGCCCTCCCAGGGAGCCTCCTCCTGGAGCTTCTTCACCCCCAGTAACAGCTTCTGTCCTTGGGACAGGCTCAGAAACAGCTGCATCCAAGTTCCTGCCATCTGCACCGGCCAGAGCAGGCTGTGCACCCTGGCAGAGGTGACCATCACCCTGGGGGACATCAGTCTTACATCTCTTCCTCGGGGGCTCCTCATCACTGGCACACTGTGTGTCTTTTCCCAGCTGCTCCTCCTCTCCCAGACATTCCTGTCCTTTCCCTGGCTCCGAGGGCAGGTGCTCCTGTGGCACATCTGGGAGAGCAGTGTCTGCCCCTGGCTGCTCAGCATCCTCTGCTTTGCTCTTCAGGCACACCGAGCGTAGCAGCCAGGGCTTGGCAAACACGATTGCCACCAGTCTGACAGTGTGGCCTCCTACTTCTAAAACCTGCTGCATTTCAATGAGGTCCTGCAAAAAACAAAAAAACCCACAACAAATTGTCTCAGGAGCTTTCACTGACAAATGTCACTTTAACCCAGTGTCATGGAGCTGTCATGATTCACATGGGAGGAGCGAGAGTTTAGTAGAATATTCAGTTTTGTCCCCAGCTGCACTGAAGTTGAAAAGATGTTTTACCCCTTAAAGCTTCCTAAAATTACAGCATGAGATGTTTTTCTTCAGCCTAAAGTAAGCTAAAAATATAACTGGGAACAAGTACTTTGCTTCCAAAGGTTGATGTTAGCACCTGTAGGTTTCTGAAACAGTCCATTTCTGTCTTTGATTAAGTGCTGCTTTAATTTTTGGCCTTCCTAACTTTGAGGCAAGATTGCTTTCAGGTGTGGTGTGTGATCTCCTGCCTAACATAAATAACTCTGTTCAATTTATAGTTGCTTCTGACAGCCTGGAAGCTCGTCCTGTTCAAGGGGAATACTAAGCATGCAAACATTAATGTATGGAAAGCAGCTGTAAACCCACCTGAATGTACTGCTCCAAGCTCCTGCTGCGTTCAGCTTCCACCTGTTCATAGCTGCAGAAACATTTGCTCAGCTCAGCTTTGCAAATCCCGAAGTGGGAAGTGGCCTCTATGGCCTTCCTGATCTCCAGAGCAGCTGCCACGTCCCCAGGGTTGTACCCATAACGCTCTGCACACACTTGGAGAAACTTCTCCACCTCATAGTTTTCTTCCTGGATTTTTATCAGCCTGGTGAAAGTTTCAGGGAGGCAGGAGATACCCACAGCCATGTGATCCAGCAGGGAGGGCACTGCAAAGCAAATAAACCATGGGAGTTTAAGCTGTGAAGCAGCGGTTACTGGGCAACATACTGCAGGAAGACAGATTAGAGGTGTTCTAGAGCAATTAGAAACAGAGCTCAGCTTTCCCTCTTCATTGCTGCAGCTTCCTTTTCTCTTTCTGCTTTGTCTATCTGTCTGAAAAGACCTGTAAAGAGAAGCAAACTGGTTTACAAGGGCTCACCCTCCCAGCAAAGTGCATTATGGCTGGAAGGCAGTGAGCACCTAGTGGTGTTCTCTCTAACACTGGGTCAGCTCAGCTCTGAGTTAATGAGGGAATCCTCTCCTTTTTTCTTGAAGAAGGTCAAGTGAAAATTCTAGGGCAAGGAAATGCTGTAGAGGACACTTTTAATCAAAAAGTCCACAGCAGAAAGCTGTTGGCCAGATACAGTTTGAACTACCACTTGACAATGCTTTAGACAATGAGTTCAACAAAGCATCTGTGTTCAGTGGCAGGTGCAGCACTGCCCCAAAGTGACCCCCCTGTACAGAGTATCCACAACTGAAGCCATGTAACCCCTATCCCAGTCCTGCCTGATGAGGGTGCAGCTCTGGCACTGCTCTTCTGCTCCCTTCCCTTTTCCCTGCAGGCCTCTGGAACTTTCAGGGCAGCTGCCAAGGAAAAATGGGCTCAGCTGTAATGAGCAGTCAGCTCAGCACAGCTGGAGGGCACGAGAGGCAGCACAGACAGGAGAAAGAATTTCTGTTTTACCTCTGTCACAACAGCAATGGAAATGGGCAAGGGCAGCACCAGGCCATTTCAGCTGAAGAGTTCAAGGCTCTTGGATGCAAATGGACACATTTGCATTACAGCTGAAAACAAGAGTTCTTTAAGGGGCTCTGCTGGTGAACTGCACACAGTCAAGCTCTATCATAAAAATGTTTAAATTACTGAGGTAAGAGGACAGATATTGGACACCACTATTTTAGCACTTGCATGCATGAGACAAGTTAAATGAGAATTTCCATTCAAGGAGCTCTGAAAGATTTTCTTTTCTCTTTACAGAAGAGAAAGCCTGTGTGACATCATATGGTATTTTAAGTTGTTGAAGGGACTCAAAAATCTCCTGGAGAGGGGTAACAGGGCAGAGGACAGATTGCAGCAACAGTTTAACACAACACGAAACAGAGACAAGGCCTTGTTACTGACAAAAGCCTAAGTCTGCCATCTGTTTTAAATCAAGAGAGAAAGCCTCACAAACTCGATGTGTAATGGAAACAGAATGTTCCTGTTAGGGGGCTTTGTTTAAATCAATTCCTCAGCAGGTGAGTTCACCATCTCTCCTGCTCCAAGCCATTTCTGTGCACTTTAGGCCAAACAGAACTAACCTGGAGAGCTGAGCCTTCCTGGGATGGGGGTACATCTGAGCCTGACCTTCACCTGGCAGGAGTTGACCACGATGTTGTCACTGGGGCTCAGGTTGCGTGTGCTGACAATGCCAGGGGAGTAGTAACCTCTCATCAGTAAATAATTGGTGTGAGAGGCTTGGCGAGGTTTCACTTCGATTCTGCGTTTGCCTCCAGAGCTGTCATCCAAGTCATCATCGTCATCATCGTCATCCTCAAGTCCTTCTTTTCCCAAGCTACAGCAAACACAGGAGGTTGGATTTGTTGTTTTTTTTTTCCCAAAAAGAAGAAAGTGATTCATGACACTGAGCAGAGCAAGGACACGGCGCTCCTGCACTCTGGGCTTCGGTCCTGGACAGCTGGGGCGGTGTCCACACCAGGCTGATTTAGAGCATTGAGAACAAGAACTACAGAAAAGGAAACACACTAAAGCTCCCTGGGAAAGGAAACTCTCACTTTTTTTTGCAAATGTGTTGAACTGAACCCAAAATATCTCAGCTTCCAGTGCTGAAGCTCTTTGGTTCAGCAGATGCTTCATCTTGAGGGAACATCTGTGAGACATGAGAGCACGAGGGATGCTGCAGGATGGGGCAGACTGTTTACTTTTCAGGTGAAAGGAGGAGAGACAGTTACAGATTTCAGTTACTTTAAAAAATAATAATTAAAAAACCACCAAATACCAAACTGCAGACATCCTCCAAGTCAGGGAAAGAACAGAAGTAACAGCCAGGATGGATTCCCAGACACAAACTTAGTCACACCAACACTATTCCAGGACATGGTAAGAACCACTACGTGTAAAGCTGAAGGCTCTGAACAACCTGATCTAACTCTGAAGTCACCTCTGTTTTAAGCAGGTTATGTTAGGGACAATGAAAGGTTACTTTCAATCTTTTCTAAGATGAGATAGACCTTAAGTACATTCTTTTAAAACACACTTAAAATCGAAAGGGAACACCTTATTTAGAGTAAATAGTGAGTGCACAACTCAAGATGCCCCTACTCAGCAATGGGACCAGTCCAGGGCTCAGTGGATTTTTGTTAATAACCTGGCTGATAAAACAGCTCATTCAGCTTGTACAGGACCACCCAGCTGAGGACACTGCAAGTATATGAGAAGCTGGGATTTGTATTCAGAATATCTCCAGCACACTGGAGAATCAGCCTGGAAAAGAGCAGGGAGTAATTTCCTATGACAAATACATGTTATTTATGTTACAGTACTCTGCATCTGTCCCTCCACACAGAGAGGGAACAATTAACCAGATAAAGGAAAAGCAGCTTGTTAGGTGAGTCACAGGAATTATAAGCTGTGCATGGATCACTGCACCGGGGGGCTTTGGCTGCTATTTTTTTGGCAAGGCCATGGCCCTTCAGAATCCTGGGATGCATTAGCAGGTGTTTCACCTATATAACAAGATGGAATTGGCACAGAGCTGCCAGCAAGAGCATGGCATTTGTTTTTTGACATCACAATTCAGTGCAGAAGAAAATAATGAGAAAGACAGAGAACTGGGTAACGTGAATAAAGTGAAGGAACTGAAGCTGCTCATTTTAAACAACAGCACACTATGGGAGAGGGACCAAATACCAATCCTCAAGTAGGTACTAAACTGCTCTGAAGAGAAAGAGAACAAAGTGTTTTCCATGTGTATTCACAATAGGAAGCAGCAGGTCAAATTACTAAGAGATCGTAGTTGCACTTTTAAGAAAGCACATAATGACTGTAAGGAAAAGGGCTCCCAGGCTCCCACTGCCTGGGGACAGTTTCAGCTAATGCCATTGCTGCAGGCTTACAGGAAAATGAAATCCAAGAGGAGATGGTGCACAGAAGCACTGCTGTGGTGAGAGGTTCCACTGATAAAGCTGAAACCTCGTTACCAACCCTCTCAGTCTGTGACCTGCCAAGGCACAACGCTGATGAAAATGCTCCTGTAGCAGGCAGTGCTCTCCTTTCCATGTCAGCTCTGATGGCCAAGCAATTGAAATGTCACATGTGAAGGCAAACGCAGCCCAGGGCTATAATGACAGCCACTAACTTAAGTGCCATTAAGTCTCTTCAGAAATAAAAATCTAAACAATAGCACAGTAAAAACGCCACAGTGCAGTGCAACAAATGCTAATTCCTGTCCAGTTTCATCTAAGTTATCCCCAAACTGTATTATCTAATGCAAATAACGGCATTTACCTTTTTATCACTTCATTTTCCACCATAGAGCTGTCCACCACAATGATCTGCTCTGGGATTCTCACATTCACAGCCACCAGTCCCAGGGAGAACAGGGAAAGCATGGCCACACACTGGCCACCAGGGCCATCCATGGGAAATGCCACCATGTCTTCTGATGATGCATTTTCTTCATCTTTAAACGTGAAGTTGTGTGGCTGGTCTGATTTTTCAGCATCCTTGAGCTTCTCCAGGAACTGGAAGGACTCTGTACAAATGGTACTGGGGAAGCGCCACGTGAAAACTCTGCACAAAACCACAAAGAAGCACAAATCCTTCCAAATCTGCTCTGAGTGTTACAATTATGGTAGTGCAAAGGAGCCAAACAATTGAAGTTTCATGCTAGAGCTGGTGACTAAGCACCTTACACACCTGATTTCACTCTTTTACTTTTTCACTAGTTCTTTTACTATTTTCAGATCATTAGGTGTTTATGTACTGTGTAAAGGTCAGGTAGCATACAGCAAATTAAAAGCAAAGGTATCATCTGCTGCTTCACAGGAACGCTAAAGAAATCTTCCCACCACATTACAACTGTGGTGCTGCATCTCCTCCCCTCTCCATGTGTCTCTGGAGTCCTGCCCAGCTCTTGGCTCTATTCCCTCAGTGCCCTGATTGCTCCCCACCTAAGGACTGACTGATGTCAGCTCCACCTTCACCTTCCTCTGCAGCCTCAGCTGAAGGTTCCTCGCTCCAGACACTTCTCATGTGTTGTCACCTCCATGCCACGCTGGGGTAGACGTTTTCCTTTGCTCCAAGCCCAGCAGTGTCCCCCTGCCACCCACCTGTAGTAGCTCTGGGACAGCTGGTAGGACATGGGCGCGAAGGGCAGCGCGCGGCTCTTCTTGGGCCCCAGCGTGTGGTTGACCCTGCGCCGGTTCACCAGGCTCCTGCTCTGGCACTCCAGGAAAGCCTTCACCAGGATGTCATCCCGGTACTCCCGGTACAGCCGGAACGTCTGCAAGACAGTGACAGCTCTGCATCATCCAGCTCACAGCCACTCAATGGGTGGGAAGCAACAAGCCAGAAGGAAAATTATCCTTATAAGTTCCTTTTATGGCCTTTCTTGCCATGGTAAATGCCAATTAAATTAATTAAATACTACACAACACTTGATACTCAAAATGGGATTGGGCTCCCACTGGAATTATAGATGTGAAAAATGCTCCTCTGCCACACATTTTGGTAAATTCTTCCCCTCATTTCAGCAGAAACACTTGGCTCTGCGGGCTTGGCTATCCAGGTTCCACTCTTGTTTATGAGATGTTAAACTCCCTTTGAACTTTGACCTTACTTAAGCACTTGACTGATTGATGATCTCTTTTTGTAGTCCCCAAGGCTGAAGGAGAGGCCTCCCCAACACCAGTGTCAACTGGGTATTAGGATTGTTTTTGTGATGTCTCCTCCAGAACATTCCAGCTACTCAGGTGGGCACTAAAGCATGGTACAGCTTGACCCACTGGAAGTGATGTGGAGCTTATTTCATGTGGTTTTAGGGGATTGTTTCAATCACA
This sequence comes from Cyanistes caeruleus, assembly GCF_971803275.1. NCBI lineage: Eukaryota > Metazoa > Chordata > Aves > Passeriformes > Paridae > Cyanistes > Cyanistes caeruleus. Next base: position 3,548,630 of record NC_141717.1, read on the forward strand.
TCTTGCAATCTCATCCTCAGAGAGAAAACAAACTGAAAATCTTCCTACAATATATAATTTCCTAAAAGCAGAATACTCCTCACATAATGGATACAAATCCAAGTTTCTGGGTTTCTTTTCTCCCGTTTGAAAAATGAATGTGCCAAGGGAGGAGAAACTTTAGGGTTGTATGATCACATGTGGATGTGGCACTTGGGGACATGGTCTAGTGGTGGCCTTGGCAGTGCTGGGCTGATGGTTGGACTTGATGATCTTAAAGATCTTTTCCAACCTAAACAATTCCAGGATTCTATGAGCAGTGAAGTTTGGTCCAGACACTCGCCTGAAACATACCTGAAATGACTGGCAAGATTCCATCTGGTGATCTGAGAGTGCCAGCGTGCTCAGAATCAGATTCTGCAGCACTAGAAAATGAATATCATAAATACTGAAAGAAAAAAGAAAGAAGAGAAAAACATTTATTCCTGGTAATTTTTGAATATGAGGTACTTATTAAACCAGCACAAAAATATACAAACTCCATCACCTGCTTCTGAAATAGAAGCATAGAGGCACGAGATCCTACAGCTCATTCATGGAAAGGAATCTGTTAAAAGATTCTGTTAGAATCTGTTAAAAGGCTTCCTCCACCTTCCACCCTGAATTTTTGGATCAGTCCAGATAATCTGACACAAAGCTTCCCTGATAACATCTCCTCCTCTTAAGATACAACACCCATACAGAAAATGTACACTGTTGTCCCAGTGATAAAATAATTTTGAGGTCATCTCTGTTATCATTTTATCTACCAAATCTCTGTCAGAGGCCCCTGCAGTCTGCTCAAAGTATTTTTCTGTTAATAAATTTATACACTGCAACAAACAGATGAAAACACTGAATTAGGACACTCTTTATATGACTCCCACAGATGGGAAGGGCTGATGTGGCCTGGTTCTAATGAGGAAAGTGGTGCTACTGCTACTTACCTGCTCAGATTATCTTCTTTTGTGCTTTGATTTGTGTCTTCTCCAATTGCCAGCACTCGAAATCTAATTTAGGGAAGGGAAAGGAGAACATTGGAACAAGATTTTCTGTGATTTTCTGTTATTTTGCATCAGCCATGAAGCCCAGAGGCTGATGAGCACAACTGCTAATGAGGCAAGTGCTGGGCCAGCCCAGGGGACTGTCTGCTCCAGCAGTCCTCAGCACAAGGGTCAGACAGGAAAAGAACTGTCCAGATCCATCTCCACTCACATATCTGTTGACAAGGAGATAAAACAATGGACAGGAGATGGTTTCAGCACTGAAAGGATTTGTCATTCTATGGAGGTTTTGGACTTCCAGTTACTGCCAGCAGCACTTTTGCTGTAATGCACAGCTCTTCCCAAAATAAGAAAAAACTACAAAGGTGCTAAATTTATTATCATAAAATGGTCTGAGACACAATTCTTCCATGCTGCTCTTCAAGTGTTAATCATCATGAAAAAGCTTAACAACCTGGAGCTGGAGAATTCTGTACAAGGCTGAGTGCTCTTCCTTAGCTTTTAGCAGCACTGAGATGATTCAGCGGAGCAACCAGCTACAATTTGTGATATAAAATGGGGCTAGTTAGTCTGGAGAATGTTAGATTTCTATTGCAATGAAGTTACATATGAGTAGTAACATCTCTAACACTAAGGCTGAGGACTTGACAATTTCAGAAAATCTGCTGTAGTGAATTTCTGGTTTAAAAGTCTTATTTAGCAATAAGAATGGTTTGAAATCAGCAAAATTGTGCAAATAACTGCAAATCACTTATATGTATTTAGGAAGAGTGGATATGAAAGAAACACTGCTGGCTGTATTTAGTAAAACTTCATTTCTTACTCAGGGTACAAGTACAGAGGGTCTAAATCATGCCCAGAGAAAACCCTGCTCTGAATTGCTGTCCCCTCTCACTGCCTCAGCCCATGTGCAGAGCCAAGAGCAGCATGATGAAAATACCTGGAAAAGAGCTCCTCCAGAGTGTCAGGAATCTCCAGTTTGGGATTCCTCAGGGTTGAGCTGAATTTCTCTTTCAGTCTTCCCACAAACTCTTTAAACTCCTTTGCACAAACCTTTGAAAAGAGGAGACAGAAATGTCATTAACCTCAATTTCTTAGAGTGGGAAAAACCCCTCTACATTTAAAGTGTGCATGAAATCCTTGTAGCAATAGCTGAAATCTGAAGTCAGAAGCAGTAAAACAGGCAAGGCAAAGCAGAGAAAAGCTCATGCAGTTTGTGTTTGCTGATTCAGTGAACAGTTGCAGGTTCCATCTGTAATCAGCTCACAGCTACAAACCAAGCACCATGAACATATGTTCTAAGACAATTTCCTGAATTAACAGCAAGATCTCTTGCTAGAGCTATGTTTAAGCTTCTGCTCAAGCCCTGCAGCCTTTTCCAAGTTCTCCATGAAGTCTGTTTGCACAATCATGGCTTGGAGAACACCTGTTACATCAGAGGAACGTTCTCCGGAAACAAGTTTTTACTTCCTTCCAAAGCCAGACTCTGGGGATGGGGACACACATTTATTTCAGTGATGTCTCATCAATGAACAACTGCTCTGCCTTTAAGCAACATGAATCTAACAACAGAACTGATGGGCTTTTCTGACAATGGTAGGAATTGCCATTCCTGGGTAAAAATGAAAATGGAATTGTTTGCACTGAAAGTGTAAACAACTTTTCAATTTGAAATTATGGCTCATTAAAATGGAGAAAAAAAGAAGTAAAATCTTTTGGTTGCTCAAATCAAATATTATAAAATTTGTTTGTGTTCCTGCACTCATCCACAGAAGCTAAGGCGACATTTCAACACATAACTGGAATAAAAAATTAGAAATTACAGAGCAAAACCATTTTCTTGCTCAGATAACAATGTAGCTGAAAGGATAAAAGAAGTATCAGCAGATAGATATGTTAGTCATGGGTGTTTATAAACAAGCACATTGAAAACACAATGGTTGTTGCACAGGGGGCTGTTTATGTGCCTTTGGAAAGCTGCCCTGTGTCCACTTTACTCCCAAACCAGCAATGATGCTGCATTTTTACTGTGATGCTATTTTAAAAATAGCTACATGTTCAAGGGAGAGAAAAGAGATGAAATCACAGCGCAAGTACTCGGTAATCCAAACAGCATAAAGTACTCTATGAATTTTTGGAATACTTCCCTCCTACCTGTGGATCTTCATAGTTATTTTCTCTATTCATGAAATCGTCAATGAGGTCTTTATCTTGGTAAACCTCAGCAAGGCAGACTCTGCAAGGGATACAATTGAAGGTGTGGCTCAGAGCTGAAATTTTCCCAGTTCAAAACAGATCTGACAGCAGCAGGTTGGAAACAAGATGGTATTTTTAAGTGACAGGAAACAAAAGAAAGATGTAGAAGGACCATGCCTCTTCAGGAGGATTTAGCTTATATCTAGAACACAGAAAACTTCTTACTTGTAATTGAGGTAGGTCTGTGGGTTTCTGACAATGTAGCGGGCTCTCCGCCCCACGGAATGGGAGGTTTTATCCAGGGACTCCTCGAAGCTGGAGTGCATGAGGTCCCTCACCACCTGCCAGGGCACAAACGGCCCTTTCACCTGCGGGAGGAACAGAAGTGTCTGCGGTTCAAACTTGCTACGTGCACACACACGCTGAGAGCAGGATGAAGCCCTGGCTGGTGAAATGTGTGTGCTCTGGGTGTGCTCAGCACCTTGGCATTGAGCACGTGGCTGGCAATCCTGCAGAGCATGAGCAGGCTGTCCTCCTGCACCGTCCAGGTCACGCGCAGCCGCGTCATCCTCAGCAGGGCGCTCTGGTCAGCCTTGTCATGGTAGCGCAGCCGTTTGCGATTGTCTGCAGAATCCTCTTCTGACAAAGCCAGGGAAACAAAAAGAGACATTTATCTCAGCACTCCATATTCTGATGAACTCAGAGGCTAAGCACCCAAGAACGAGAGATGAGCAGGGAAGGAAGTTGCAGTCTAAAAGTAAAATGCAGCAGTAGCTCTCCCAAGCATGAGAAAACAAACTTTAATTGGCAAACTGACAACCTAGGGCATCATTCCATGAGGAACCTTTAAGCCAGCAATCAAGAGCTGATCATGGATTGCAGGGAGCCGCACTGGCACAGACTCCATGAGGATTCCTCCAGCCTGTGCAGCTGTGGCTCACACACAGCTCATGGGCACAACGTGCTGCTGCTTCTCCCCAGGACAGCTGAGCTTCCTCACTGACAGAGGCAACCCACAGCCATGGTCAAACTGCCCTGTCCCACACCCTCTTTTCCAAAGCAGCTTCCTGCAGGTCCAAGCAGAGTAAAGAATGCTGCTTTTTCCTGTCTCTTACCTTTCCTTTTCTTCTTTGTCTTCTTTCCAACATCTTTCTTAAGCCTCTTCCTCTTTTGGCTTTTTCCACCTCTCACTCGTCTAGTTCGATCTTGGGTTGGTTCTTTAGTTATTTCAATACATTCCTCTTTCTGGATAAGTGACTCTGATCCTACCTTTGCTTCTCCCAAAATATTAATTTTGTTACCTAAAATGACAAATATTTACAGCAGTGGAGCTTTATAGCAATGACATTCTACAATGTTAAGGTATAAAGGTCAAATGACAAATTTCAGTAAATTAAAAGACAAATGTCCTCTCAGAATTGCTCTTTGTTAGTCTTGTCATTTCATGCCCCTTCTCAGCAGTTCACAGAATAAATTCCTACATTAATGAGGAATCATCAAGTAATTAAGTCTAGTTTACAGTGCACAAACACAAGGGAACAGAGCTGAGGTTTTACATTCAACCTGAAGCATTTTCTTTTCCTTAGCTCAAACATTAGGCTGGATAACAGTGCTAAAAAACATTGGTCCCTCTGGACATTCTGCAAACTGCACATCAGAAATTACAAAGCTAGAAATCATTGTTCTATAAGAAGTTATTTACACATCTACTTTACAGCCCCAGAAGTATCCTAGATCATTGTAAGGAGACAGGACAAACCCATGTCATCAATAGGAGATAAAAAATTATTGTTCCATATAGCCAGTAATAGGGAATAAAATCATTTATCTGTTTTACTGTCCCAGAAGCATCTCAGGTTACTGGAAGAACAACCCACACCCTTCATGCTGGGTTTGACAAAGGCAGGAGGGGCTGTGGCACAGTCTCAGGCCTTACCTCCAGTACTGAGTGACAGGGGATGTTTGGTGAGGAAGGTTTGGAGCCTCGCTGTCAGTCCATTTTCAGGAACTGTGTTTTCCTAAGACAACACAGCTTTAAAAAAGGTGACGTGCAAAAGGGGTGCACTGGTTTTAACAACAACCTACTTTTATAATCTGAGTAGTGTCAGAAGTAAGTTTGCAGTTTAAAGGAAAAGATCCCTGGCTACAACAAAGAACTAATTTGTATTATTACTACCACACATTAGAACGGCTTCAGAGCTTTTCTTAAATCACACTGAAATGACCACTAGACTGTGAAGGTTAGAAATTTCCTCAAGTTTAAAAGCAGTAATTACTAGAAAAGAAATGCTGCATTCTTTCATTGCTACAGGGGCCAAGCAGAGTTTTCTGTAAAACAGTATTTTTGCAAAGCATTTTACATTCCAAAGGAACTTCTGAAAAGCATAAAACTAAAACAAACACAAACACTGAGTAAATGCCTCCTGTAGCACATTCTGCCCATCCTAAATCTGAACCTGAACCAACTGCAATGCACTGGGAGTTTTACCATTCTCTGCTAAACCCATTTCTCTTGGGTGGAGTTCACTGGGGGCAGAAGAAGGGCACAAGATGTGGAGAGGAAAGCAGAGACCAAAGAGCTGCTGGAGGTTGTGTTACTGCTCAACAATGAGGTGACTGAACAGCAGACAGAATCAAGAGTGAAATGATCCTGCCTGAGGGAAATAAATTAGCAACTCTAATTTTATATCCACTGATAGGCTCTGACTTGTGCACTACTTAGGGGAGAGTAATTACAGGCAGTTCTGTGAAAGTCCCTGCTCAATGCCTGGTAATGGTGAAAAAGCAAAGGAAATGTATGGATTTCTTGGGGAAGTAAAGCAGCATCGAGCAGCTGTAAAAGTCTGTGACTGCAACAACCTTCAAGAGCTCTCAGATTGTATTTCCACCTTAAAAAGGACAAGTTGAATGATCACAGGTTAAAATAAAGGCAGCAAGAATGATTAAAGACAGGACAGTTCCATGCTGGGAATAGTAGATGTCAGTCTTAAAAAAAGGAGATGAATATGAGAGACAGGATAGATGGTTACAAAAATCCAGTGAAACAGTAAGAATAATGAAGAATGTGTTTTTCACAGCTTCCCTTAGTTCTACAATTACTGGGAAGCTTAAGGCATCAAAAAGAAGTGGTGGCACATAGAAGGAATTTGAAACATTTTGCCAAAGGAGGCTAGGGATAGTAAAGACTTACATATGCACAAAAACCAGACAAATTAATGCCAAAAGAAAAAAGCTATTACTGCTTTGAAACATCAGCCCCAGATATAGAATGGCCTTGAGCCAAAATTGCAGACAGCTAGGAGAGCATTCTGAGGAATTACCCCTTGCTCTTACAGGCTTCCATCAGAGACAGGACATTAGCCACAATTCTGATTTGCAATGTGTTGGGCTCCCTATTTTTTTATTTTTATTTATTTTTTCTCTTGTGCATTTCCTTGTTTTGAATGTTTTGTTTTTGTCTGACAACTTCATCATTCCAGAAAGGCAAGAGGAACCATTGAGTAGTGTAGACTTTTTCATTGAAGTATTTCTCCTTTGGTTGAATGTTATAACAAATTCATTGTCAAATTCAGTTCTCAAATCAAATTTATGTCCAGTTCTTTCATTCATTTCATCACCAAGATTTGAGAACATCTGGCACTCATTTTGTTCCAGTGCTGCAAACCCTTACTGAGAGCATGCAAACAGTAAGAATTTGGTGTCACTACCTCAACCTTAAGAACATTAACATTTGGAGAAGTCACTACAGTGTATAAATTTTAAAATACCCACCTTCCTGGTCTTGTTGATGATGTAGCTTGTCCAGATCCAATTGCGTTTCAGATGCCCATAGAAGCTGGAATCCAGACCTGCAGCTCCCAGCCCATCTCCAGGGATGGATCCATCATCAACCACCTCTCTGCTACCTCTACTAGCAAGAAATAAAAAACCCTCAGGAATTATTTTGTACTGATTCCTTCTCAGTGCTCTTAACTGGTGTGTGTGTGCAATGTGGCAGAAATCCCCCACTGCCTTCCCAGTTTAGGGGGTAATATTACACCATCAGTTACATCCCCAAACTGTTTCTTTCTTAAAGATGTCGCAGTCATCCCCAGCCTAACTGCAAATAAACACCAGATATCCCATTTAAAAGATTTACTGACACACAAAGAGACCATATGCAGAAGTTCAAGCAAGGATCAGTGGAACTGGATTCCTCAACTCCATTATTTTTTTAAGCTAACTTGATATATCTACCTGCAACATGGAACTAACTGAAAATACTTTTAAACAGACTGTTTATTGAAACAGAATAGAATATTGACAGAGCTAAACCACAGTGAACAACACAATATAAAAAATGTAGCTGGGTTCTGCATAGCTGTCACAGGTTGTGAGCATGCAACCCTCCCAGGTATTCTGGGTGTGATTAGGCAGAAGATTAAATGCTCCAGAGATCACCTTCAGATCACAGTGCACATTAGAAATTAATCTGCAACCAATTACAGCTAAGTTAGCAGCACAAAGGGACAGGATTCAGAATGTGGCACTGGGGAGCTGCTGAAGCTACCTGAGATACCATGATATAAAGCACAGGAACAGAGAACCTTGAAATTTGTTATTCCTGGCATTCACTGTCTTTGGGAAGCATTCCCTCCCTCCCAGCTCTGGTCTCCTCAGGACTCCTGCAACACGGATTTGTACTGCTCTGGAAGGAAATCCCAATCTGTTTATCCCTCCCTCCAGCACAACAACCTGCTTGGCAGCCAAGCTCTTGGGAACATGCAAGAGAACTACATCTCCTTTGACTCAGTTCACTGCTGAACTCCACAGAACACCCAGCTGAGATGCTCGAGTCTCAAGGGCTTTTGCTCTTGAGTAACATCCTCAACACCTGCACAGTCCTTGCCCTGCTCAAGCAGCTCGCAGGGGCCAAGGTGACCTACGTAGTGTATTCCATCATGGCACACTTTCGCTCCAGGTTGTGTTTGTTCACTGCTGACTCCTGCTCCTTTTCCACATCCAGGGCAGTCTCCTCCCCTGCGAGGCTGCTCCTCTTTGTCCGAGGACAGCGGACAACTCCTGGACAGACAAAGGGGTTTCATTCTCAGCATGGCAACTTAGAATTTTACTTATTTTCAATCCACCCTGCTTTGGCAAACGACTGCTCCCACATAGTACTGCCATTTTTATCCCTTCCCAATACAACATGCCTGCCTCTCACAAAGAAGAGTTAACTTTGACAACAGGGCAGCAATGCTTTGCCATGAACACAAATGGATCACAACTTCATAGAATTATACAGACACAGCTCCCAACTTTTTTTTTTTTTTTTGTTTGCACAGGACAACATTCCAAAACAGCAGAAGTGAAAAAATAGAGCTTGGCTCAAGTTTTAGGAGGGGAAGAGGAACAGTGGTGTGCCCAGAAAGGGCAGTGAGGGTGCTCAGGAAGTCCAACTGTGCCATACCCAGGGGTGTGTTCAGGCAGACACACTGCAGATCAAACCAGAAGTTCTCCACGTCCTGCAGGGTGTTGAGGACGTACCAGCGCCGCTCAAAGGGGCGGCTGCTCTGTGCCAGGTTGTAGTGCAGGTCACAGATGGTGGTGTCCACAATCACAGCATTTCTCTTCATGTACACAAACACCTGCCAGACACAGCACAGCTCGGGCTGTAAACATCACTGAAATTGCCTAATTAACAGAACACACAGTCAGGTCAGGACTGGACAGTTTCTGTTTTTGCTGATTTTAGCCACTGCTCTGACAGCAGCCACACCCATTCCCACACTACTGCACTGTATTCCCAAATTCCCTTGACAGCAATCCAGAAATTTCCTTTCTAGATTTAGAACAGTTTCTTTTCACCCTTGTACACAGGATAGTCCAAGTTTCCAGAGAGTGGCTATTTCCTGCAAGCCCTCACTCAGGATTTGCATGGATGTGTTTGGGAGCCTAATCTTATCCTCATCAAGTCTGGTCTGCTTTCTCCTTTGCAGGTGCTCTCTAGCTAAAAAGATGCATATAAATCTCATTATTTTACTCTGATCAGTGCCTTTATTCTGTGTCAGACATCCAAGCTTAACACCTTGATGGAAAATAATGTGTCATACTCATTTTTCATTAAGCCTTGCTAGTCTGGGACCTCCTGGGTCATTATTGTATGCAGTGTTCAGCATTATACTTTTGAGTAGTTCTCTTCCAGAGAAAGAGGTGAAAAACTATCTGCACAACTTACAGTGAGACTTGGATCTGGAGGTTTGCACATACATCTGAAACATCAGTAGTTCATTTAAGGTAATTATGAACCCCAGATCTTGAAAAATTTATGAAGAGTTACTGTCTTTTAATTTTTTTTAATTACCTGGTCTTTGTCTTGAAACTTCTCTGTTGGGCCAAACTGCAGCAGCCCCATGTAACATAATCTCTGAAGGTTTTCTATCACTGAAAAGATGTACCTCCTGCAGCAATGGCAGGAGTGTTACAATTAGCACTCATGAAAAAAGAAAAATTATACCAGAAAATCCAGTATTTTCATACAGCAACCCGAGCTTTCAGCAAACCACAGAGTTATAGAATTTCTGAAGTGGTATTTTAGCTTGAATTATCAGCCTATGAAAAACATGTAACACCCCAAGGGTCCAAATTCCCTTTCCTAAAATCACAAACCAAATATTTTAGCCAAATACAAATCAAAATTTTGCGAGCAAAAAAGAAAATTAGCCAGAAATAACACATGTAAAAATGAATTAAATATGGTCAACAGCAGATCTGCAGACAATTTCATGTTATGTAAAGAAGACAGGAGTAAGAAAGCATGACTTCTAAATACAGGCCTTTGCATGTGTATGTATGAAGAGCTGGGCAATGATTCTTGGAGTTCAGGTTGTTTAAAATTACCACTCCAAGAAACTCCTTTCAGTTGCTCAAAGCTTTGGCAGAGCAAAAAGTGCAACATTTTCCATCCTGCATACGTACATCTATGGCAAAATTCTGGCAGTTGCAGGAACCTCCTGCAAGATTTACTTTCTGAGACAGTTTGTAAAAAGTAGCTTTGGCCACATTTAACTTCACTAAGATCGAATTAAATGCAGTTAAATGGGAGTTGGATTTTGGCAGGAGTTTTCTCTGGGGGTCAGAAAGATCAAGCCTAGAAATTTGGCTCAGGTAGAAGTTTTAGTGAACAGAGGCTGAAGAGACAGCTTGGTTATGTGTCATATTGTTTTTCATCAACCCATCAGATGGAGCCTGCAGATTTCATAAAATGCCAATTTTCAATTTTTCTAATTTCTAACATTTAGCAGTAGGTTTGGAATTGCAAACCTCAGCTCCCCATAAGCCTTGGCTGTTGATGCTGCCCAGCCTCATTCTCTCACCAAAGACACATTTGCAGGTTTGGAAAATGTCATATAAACCTCCAACCATTCATAAATAGTTGGCAGTGACTTTCTGGGGAAAACTAACAAGATGCTCTTGATTCCACACATTCAAATCACTTTCCTTTCTTCAGTTCAATCTCAAGTTTTACATGTCCTGGAAGAGAAATGGCAAACCATGGCAGACATGCCACGGAGAGTATGAGGAGAAACTGAATGTGTGAGAGGCAGGAGCTGGGAAATGTGGCACCTCTGGAAAGATTTATGAAGGACAGCAACACTTACACCCTATTAAATTCTGAATTTAGCAGCAGTCAGGAGTGTGTTTTATCCAGAAGCAACATCCAGCTGATGAGTTATGAAGGACAGAACCTCCCAGCTCTCAAGCACTGTGTGACAGCATACATGAATATTGTTTATTAGTTTCTTATTACCTTCTATTTGGGAGAGAAAAATACAGTTTGGCACACTATCCTTTAAGGATTGATGATCCTTGTCTTAAGTGCCACAGTTCTCTTTGACACAAACAGGAAATAACTGAGAAAACAATCAGCCACTGCTGGTTCCTCTCTAGAGTCACTTATTTTGACTCAGCTGCTTACCTTTTGTAGAGGAGCTGCTGTCGGACTGGCCTTGGAAGAAATCTGATCAGAGTGTGCTTTTTTAGTGGATCATTTAAAAAATCTTCCAGACCTTCCACCTAGAATTATTTTAGAAGTTAATCAAAATGCAAAATGTAACTATTCCCTCAAGTATAAAGCTTTGCTACCAGAATTGCCTACTAAAATATTTTCTAAGCAAAACTTACTGCTTTTGTAAAATGCTTAAACATTATTCCTGTTAATCAATGAGGCAGAGGACTCAGTGAGATTATAAAAAGCTCTTGGCAAAATAGTAGCTTAAGAATTTGCAGTATTACAAGGCTATACATTTTTTTTTTTCCAGTGAGCCTGTGAAAGCAACTATTTTTTCTGTAAAAGACTAAAGTGTCTCCTCTCCTCTCCAGGGTCTAGTTTTGCTAAAACAGATTAAGGGGATATTTGTTCCAGCCTATAGGTAGAGCTGACATCATCAGATTTTGAAGGAAAACAAAAGAGCAGTACCTTGTAGCTGACTTGTACAATTTGAACAAAGACTGAGAGAGGCAAGCAGAGGAGAATGTCACTGACAAGAGCCCATCCAAACCCAAACTCCCTATGCATGGGCAGGGGGGGGATGTAGCGCATCCACGACGAGTCATCCATGTACACTGCGAACAAGAACACTGCCTCAGACACACCAAACCCAACACTTACAACAGGAGTTTCACTGTCAGTGCTCAAGCACAACACAACTGGCAGCTCACAGCCTGAAAATCTAAAATGACCTGAAAATTCTTTAAACCCTTTATTTTCAAACCTTTCTGAAGTAGACTTTTATCTATTTTTCACTGTTGAACTGTGCTAAGGTCTGTAGTAAAGTCTGGATGTGCCACTTCTTACCTGTTTGATTAGACAGATCTACTTCAGTCTCCTGTGTCTCAGGATTCACCACAGCTGACACAATTTCTAAGGTCCCATCTGGCTGTGCTTCAATTATAGCTGCATTCTCATCCAGCCTTTGTGTTTTCTCACCATCACTACCTGCTTTTTGCCGTGTTTCATTTAAAGGGTGTCCATAAATTAAGTACCAGAGGAACATGTGGACCATTCTTAAACGGGGCATTTTGGGAAGAAAGCCGAGAGAACGTCCAAGTCCTGGAACTGGGAGGGAAGAATAAAGACCAAATAGAAATAAAAAGAGGATTACAGGAGGAGAAATATCTCTCCATGCAAAACTAAGGCGAAGAAAAAGTAAATACAAATGCTCCAGTTCACAATTGTAAAAAAAACACAAGTAGCTAAGAGAACATTGGATTGTGAGACTGGTTTAATATAAATCAAATTTTATTTCTATAGGAGAAGAAAAAAACCCTTTGTATCTCAGGAAATATCTGAAAAATATTATTAATAATAACTGGGAAGGTGAAGGATGACAAAAACCCCAAAGTTGGCTGTACCTGTAACAGGGTGATAGTTCTTTAACTGTGTTATGCCCATTTTTTCATCAGTTTTTCCCGCCCGGCTATTATCAGCTTTACATGAGCTCTCTTGCATTTTTCCTGAATCAGGAATTGTCTCTTGCCCCTGGTTTTCTTCTTCACCATGCTCCTGGGATGTTGGTGTCTGGGGGACTTTAATCCTGTAGTAAAACCACACAGCACTTAGGTACAAAATAAGCAGAGTTCAATTCCTGTTCTTCCCTGACTTCAGGAGACAGCAGCACGTCGCCTCAGCTTTGTGCTTCCATTTCTCTTTTGCTAATGAAGAGGTTGTTTGTTTGGGTTTTTTTGTTTACCTTGTGTTTATTTCCTCTGCATATTTTTGCACACCCTAGATAAGCCAAGTTCCCCCAAGCCATCCCAGGCACCCCTGACTTGCCTGTTTGCAGTGCTGGAGTTGGAGATGCGGAACCGCACCTGCTCGATGGCGCTTTTCACCAGGGGATCATTGGGGCTCACTGAGGGGTGCACAACAAATTCCACCTGCTCACAGCAGCACAACACAAACAATAGGTTTATGGAGATACTGGCTCTTAATCAGCTGCATAAATTATCTGAGATTAACAGTTAATTAGCAGTAGCCACAATGGATGAATCTATGATGGTTTTAGTAATTCACAGAACATCAACACTTTTGGATGAAAATCTCTTGCTACATTGCATTAAACAAGAGGTCAAAATACATCGTCTTTGTACCAATAAACTGCTAATGACATTTCTACAAACCTTGGGTTTTTAAAAGCTGAAATATTTGAGAAACAAATACTTTGACTTGTAAATGTTAGGCTGAGAAGGATAAATGAAAAGTCAGAGCTCATAAGGTGTAAGGCCAAGCTAACACATATTGCTGCTGAAAGCACACACACAATTCAGATTGGTAGGATTTCGTATGTGCTCTACACTAAATATGCAGCAGGTAATTTTCAGTGGATTCAACCTCTTGCTTATGAGCATTTCACACTAGAGTAAGTACAAGTCTCTACAACCACAGATCTGACTTCCATAAACCTCACTAACAGTGGATTTTTGTTTTAAAGTAAAAAATCATATTCTATAAACTTCAACTCAGAAGATCACTTAGGATTTTTCATATACTCTTAGGTTTTAAAAGGGGTTTAAATAGATTTTTGGTGCAGCCTGGCAGTGCAGGGAGAGAACCAAGAAACACAGAACTGATGAGCAGCAGAACCTCTAGGAAGGGAGACTCAGAGACTTTGATCTCTGGCCTATTCCTTGGTCTCAATTATCTGCAGCCCAATAAAGGAAAGCAGTGATCTGGTTCTCCCAGTAGCTTAGTTTGACATGAAGCTTCTGGGTAGCTCCATTGTGGGTCCTGCTATAAGAAGTGAAGTCACTCATGCATTCCAGCAAGAAGACACTGTGAGAAATGAGATGAGGGCTGTGTCTGTGCTGCCACCTTTTTGCTGATGCCATCCTGGATGACTGTGGTGCGGTAGAGCCTGAGGAGCCCGTCCCGCGCCAGCCTCTGCACCAGCCGCACGATGGACTTCTTGCAGCATTTGGTGGAGACACCTTCTTGCTTCTCTTGATCCATGACCATCTTCTGAAGTCTAAAAGATGCCAAAGATACCCTGCATTTTAAGGCCAGCAACGCTCCAAACTGCCTAAGTGGTTTGTTAGAGGATGTGGGATGAACAGACATTTCTTTCCCTACTTCTAACAGTCCCTGCTCCCTATTGCTTTTTGCTGGAGGCAACTGGGAACTTTTCTTTACATTTCAGCTCTGGTTTCTTTGTACTCAAGCTTTTCCTTGTTAGGGGAGAACTGCTGTTCTGATGACAGCAAATTCTCAATGCCTGGTTCCCCTGTGTATGGCTACAGTGCAATTATGAATGCAGCCTCCCTAAGGTCAGGAGACCCTACAGCTTTTTTAGGTGGTGATTTAACAAATGCAGTCAGTTCTTGCAGTCTGTGAGCTCAGTTCAGCTTGGGGCAGAAAGGATTTATTCAGTGGTTTTGGAGCACAGAAACAACTCCTGCATGCATAACTTAGGTACAGACACACATATTCCACCATGTGAAACCAGCTCCCTTCTCCCTTCTTCCCTTGCCACAGTTGGCAGGGGTGTGCTCACACCTTACTTTCCCCATGCCTGTTCCCATGCACTTTCCCAAAAATGTCCCAGGCCCTAATTCCAGGCTCTTTCAGTCCTGGGGAACCAATTCTGAAAAAGACCTGGAAGATAATACGGGAATCAATAAGGGAATTGAACGTACACACGGACTTCAACTGTCCCGAAAGATTACCACATCCTGGTAATTAACAAATGGAAGGCAAACACCAGTAAATTTCCTTGGCAGAGACTGGGGGGACACAGAACTTCTGCTGATTCTGTGAGGAACCTGTTGGCAGCACTGAAAGGACAGTAGAGACCTGAAATATCTTCCAAGCCTGCGCTTGGATATGACTCAATCAATCACTGATGAGGCTCTAATTTTATAACTCTGCAAGAGAACAACAGAAGGTGACAGAAGGTTTCAAAATTCTCAGACCAAGGAGAGTAAGGCCATGATTTCTGACTAAATTCCTACAGCAAGCAGCCCTGGGTATACTAACATGCCACGATCTTCTGTGCTGACACAGAAGATGGATGGTGCAATCCTATTTGTGACAACACAGTACTGCAAATTTAGGATTTAGCAGAGCACCGGAATTCCCATTTCTTTTTGGAGGTGAAATCTTAAAGGGCTGAAAGACATTATAACATTTAGGGAAGTATCTCCAGCTCAGATAAGGTGTCAAGAGAAGACAAATAACCACACCACACGAAACTGCACTGAAAAGCAAACTTTGGGGGCCCTGTTAGTCTGCCAGTGATCAGTGACGAGTGACATGAAAACCTGAGTCTCTCCAGCCCATACAGAATAACACATAAACAAGTTTTGAAAACATGCAAAGATAAAACTGATGCAGATGTAAGAATCCTGCAGCAGGGTTGTGCTGTACCTTACAATGTGGCCCCAACTCTGGCATACTATAAATGGTATTATAATAAGTTCTTTGATCTGTACTTATGAGACATATAATGAATGAAAGCACTCTTGTGTAATTATCCACATGCAACTATTGTTGCTTCCAAACAGCTGATTAAGATTCAACCTCCCACAGCCTCCCTTTGCCACCCTCTCCTTCCTTACTGCAATGGTGCCAGCAGGGACAAGCAAAGGCAGAAAGGAACAGGCCCCCAGTGCTCCCAGCACCCCAAAAGCAGAGGCTCCCCCGTGCTGCTGTGCCCTGGCTCACGTGAAGAGGCTCTCGATGAGGCGCAGGTTCCGCACGGCCTCCACGATGAGGTTGCGGCGCTTCAGCAGCCTGCAGGTCTCGTGGGACCTCTCCACTGCTGCGGCCTTGGAACGCTTCTGGGGACAGCACAGCACATCAGAACAGGTCATCAACCAGCCACGGGCTGCAGCCTAATGGGGGCTCCTCACACTCACCAACAGCTGAGCAGGTCCCAGCTTGGTTGGATTTATTTGTAACAAACTACTCAGATGAAGATTCTCTCTTATTTCCCCTTCCCAGGAAGGCAGACAGTGGATGATAAGCAGCACTTGTGTGCTACATTAAGCTATGACCTGCATTCAGTGAACACTGAATTTGGAGAGCACCAGGAAAATAACCCAGAACTGTATTTTGGACATCTACTCTCCTATCTCCCAAAAAAATTTTCACTTACAGCTACAACAAAGCGCAGCCAAAATATGAATGTACTTTGAAATTTATTTAATAAATCCCAAACAATTTGATAAATACAAAAACTCTAGTTTGAAGTCTTGCTAAAAGAGCACAAAACTTAGCTCAGACAGCTGTACCAACAAGAAGATATTAAGACATGTGGTCTTACCTTAGGATCTTCAAGTCTGACTTCCTCCACCACAGCCACATCTCCATCTTCATCCGTGGGATGAGCACAGGTTGAAACACTGGACTCCTGCTTTAGGGTTCCCAAAGTAGAACTATCCCCTGAAATGTTGTCTGGGAGCTCCTCAGGTTCTTCAAGAATTTGAGGGGAAGGCTGCTTCTTCTCCTGAGATTTCACAGCTGTTGGCTTTGAGGCTGGTTTGAGAGCAAAAAGCCTTTATTTGTTCTGTTCTCCCTGTTCAGTGTTCTCTCTAAGAGGCATTCTCCCATCTACCCAGGTAGCTGCACTTAAAAGCATTCTGCTACACTTTTCCCATATTCTGCCCTGCTGGAAGCAGTGGTTTGCCCATGAAAGACTGCATTCAGCCTCCAAAAGTTAAAAAAAGCATGAATTTTCTGTCATCAAATAATTCTCTCCATGCACAAACCTATTCACAGCTTGGAAAGCCATGAAGGGGTTATCCAAAAATTGCTGAAGAAAGGAGAGTTTCTGTCTCAAAGATTCTCAAGTTCTGCCAGAAACATGACTTTTCTGACTTAAAGCGGAATGAGAATTTAATTTTACTCCAAAGATAATCTACATAGAAAAATAGAGGTCTTCTCTTTTCCCTTGGAGTTCATCAGAGAAGATGTAGGAACATTTAAACAGGTTAAAAAAAATAATAAATTAAGTAAAACCCCCCCACCATATATTTTTAAAAATGTCCCCCAAAGGCTGGTATATTTTCTGAATAACTAAAGAAAAAGCTGAGGCAACTAAGTTCAGGGGACAAGACATTTTTGCAACAAAATACTCAGGTGAGTAAGGCTGTGGGTCAAGTCATGCCAGCCCTGAATATCCAAGGAGCACAACGTGTGAGCTCAAGGAAAAGGGGTGACATGGCATGGGGTCAGGAGAGGCAGCACAAACACTACTGGGACACAGGCACCAGGCCACACTTGAGCCCTGAGAATCTCCAGAGGCTACCACACTTGATGTTCCAAACCATAACACCTTCTGGGGAAAGCAGGGAAATAACCAAACAGGCTTAAAAATAAATTTGTGACCAAAACCCATAATGGAAGCAAATAACAAGTTATTTGTTCTTTAATAAAATGATCCATAAGAAAAATGTTGTTGTTCAGATTTCCAAATCACAAGTTACCTTTGGTTGGTGTTGTCTGATGGACGTGATCTTGGACACGTGATTTCAACGGAGAAACGGAGTTGGCCTTTTGACCTTTTCCTCTCTTCTTCCTGTCCTTCCTTTCTTCCTCATTGTCAGACTCGGAGGCCACATTCTCCTCTTCTCCAGGAGACCCATCTTCCACAGGTGGGGAATCTTCTGGCACCAGAGCCAAAGTAACTGTAGCCAACTGCTCACTCCTGGCCTTCTCCCTCTCAAACTGACGGTTTAAATCACTCTCCTCGGCAAAAATGTAAGAAATGTACTTTGTTGTCCTTTGTCGACCTTCATCCTCCATAAAACCCTAGGGAAACAGTTGGAATGTTATTGTACCACTTTACTTCTCCCATCTTGCTGTGTTCTCCAGCATCAACAGTGGGAAAATGTTCTCAGTGTTACTCCCCACCATCAAAAGATAACATGTTATTCTTTTTTTCTAAGTAATAAAAATGTCCCTAACCTTTATGCGGAGAAGACAAAAGGAATTCTGTGCTTGAAAAATAAACAAATCTGGATTACCAGTGTACTAGAATGAAACTCCTAAGGTATGTGGGATGGAGAGAAGTGTGAGGAAGAACAAACAGTGTGTATTCAGAGTGGAAATAATTTTTCCAGAACAATAATGTTTGTGAAATAAGGGCATAGGAGCTCCCTGAGTGACTCAGACTTCAGTGCAAGTGCTGCTGCCCTGTCTGCTACAACAGGAGCTTTCAAGGATCTACAAACACACACACTTCACCAATCAATAAAGGAAGATTTCATTCTCACAGCTAACTGGGGAAAAATATGTATAGCTATTCCAATGGTTTATTTTTTAACTCTACAGAAATTTTTACTGAATGACAATATTTTTCTAAAAAGATTCCCCATGGAGGGAAGATGGCAATTATCCTGCCTTTGTGGAAAGGGACTGTTGAGTGCATGCAAGACATGACAGCTGGATTTGTCTTGTGAAATGAAAAAAACATTGAAATATCTCGAAATAGGAAGTTTAATCATCATAACTCCTTGAGAAGTAACTGTTTTGCTCCAGAATTTCCTGGTACTTTCAAAAGGCAAGTAGAGAAATGATTTTACATGGACAGAGAGGGTCTTTGAGAAGATCCTTCAGTGCTCTGATTGGAGCAGATTACAATCCTAATACTGAACCCTTGCCTTACACACCTTTTATCAACTGAATTAATTATCTTTTCAACCTTACCAAGACTCTCCCACTGTCATTCTCAGATCTCTGCTGTTTCTAATGTTTGAGGGTAACAATGTTATTCCTAGAGTAATAAAAATTTCCTTCAGTCTTACCTTGACAAGTTTGTACCTCTCCAGAAGACGACAGAGCATTCTTGCTTCCAGCTTCCCCACATTCATAGCCAGGCGAAGTTCTGCCTGAGAAATACCTTTGGTTCCTCTACTTTCAACTGTTGCAGAAAGAAAAGCAACCAAAAAAAAATCTCAGAAAAATAATCAGACTGAATAATATATATATATATATATATATATATTTATATATATATATTTATATATATATATTTCTATATACATTAATATTTCCCTGAACAACAGTATATGACAGAATAGTAAATTTAAGATTCCTCACTAACTAAAGACATTTTCATAGACACATAAAATAGTCAGCCAAATACTGTCATAAACCATAATTTTACATGAAACACTGCCCAGCAGAATGCTGCATGGAGGTGACAAGCTTCAAATTAGAAGCATGGATGATTTTTTTCCCTGGCAGCTTTCCACAGTTAGATATTCATTTCTCCATTTGGAAAAGAAAAGTGATAGGAAAATAAGGAACACTGTTTGCTTCATCTTTTCTCATCCCATCACAACATCCTCTTTCTGCTGGTGGTACTGAATAGTTGCTAAGCTTCCAAGGAGGGCTAAGGGTGGCAGCACCTCCAGTCTAATCTGGACATAAAGCTCATTTTGCAATGAAAAATTGACACTTTCTGATACAAAAGCACCCAGAATGTAAAAACACCTGCAATATATACATTTCCTTTATACTTCAAGGAGTAAGGGTGGAATGGGAGAAGTCTTCAAATGTCTTTCATCACCTACTTAGCTGATAAGCCTGGGTGAGCATATCTCTCTCACAAACAATATCCACAGGTGGAACAACTTTTGTGATGATCTCTTCATCATCATCATGATAATCTTCCATTTTCTTCCGAAATTCCTTCAGCAGTTTAAGGCAACGGACCATGACATCAGTCCCTGTGAAAAATGAGTGTTAGTAACAGCTCCTAACAAAGTGCAGAGGGTGTGTACAGCTTTAAACAAATCTATTTCTCTCAGAAACATAAAGTAGCAGTGCAATGGGGAACAAATGACTAAAGAGAGCTGGGTATGTCTAGGAAAGGTTTGTTACAGATTTTCCCTTTGTATGAATCTGGCAATCAGGTGAATTTTTGAGGTGCTCCAAACCTTCACATCTGTGCCACTGCTAGGACTGTCCAGTAGGAGAAACTCACACAGCATAAATAAATAAATGGAGGGATTAAGCTGATCCACAGAATTACCCCTGGAGAACACATATTTGACTGGGAGATCACTCACTGTGTATAAGCCCATTCCTTTTTACAAGGACAGAACATGCCCACCAGACACAAGATTCTTGTAGATGATTTAATTTCATATCTTAGCATGTTCCTGTCCATCAGCTGTGCTGTGGTGACTTCTCCACACACTGGGACCTCCCAGCAAAGGGTAAAGTAGGGACAGATGGCTGCAGGAGAGATGAGATCCTGCTCTCTTCAGTGTCCTGCTGGACCACTTCACACCAGTGGTAACTCAAACTGGTTTACTGGACACTACCACCTTGGCAAGTTGCAGTGATTCAGCAGCAGCAGCCAGTTCAACCTGCAGCAGTGGAGAAAACATCTCCAGCCATCCCTGCTCCTCTGCTACAGACTGCTGTGAAAAGGCCAGGTGAAGGCTTTAGCTGGAATCACTAAGGTTTCAGGTGATGAATTTTATCTTGTGTTTATATATCTGAGCAGTTACTGACGCCCAGCTGACACAAATTTAACCCACAGTCACTTCACCACATGACTGTGCTCCAGGCCACATGATTCCATTATTCTCCCTCAAGATGAATCCTTTCTCTAGAATGCTGCTTAGGATTTAAGTGCTGGCATTTTGGTAGGGTTGCAAGCACTGTTTTTATATTCTTTGTATTTCTACAGCCCATTAATTTTCACTAGAAGCAGTATTTGAAAAAGCAAACAAAAAAAAAACTCCACAAAGAAATCTCCCAAAACAAACCAATGTCTTTGCCTTTAGCTCCTGTTGCCCAGTAATGTTTTTCTCATAGCAGATGCTCTGGCTTCATCCTCAGTGTGTCCCACATATTTCTATCTTCTTTTCTGTATAACTCCAGAGATTAGACTATCCTGATCTCTGATGAAAACCAGCTATTATTAATTCATCCTCCTTTAATACCTAGTGTTTTAAGGCATTTTTGTGGATTTTCAGCTTTTACATCTGTAAGATGGAATTATTATTCAAGTGAAAGATTCATCACAAGGCATTTTTCCCAATAAACTTAAGTAGTAAATGCAGCTGCTGTTCTGGCAATCTCTGACAGAGCACAAAACACCACTGACTTAGGGGCTACCACCAGGTTTGTAAGTGAGCTTGTATTTTCTCATCTTCTAAGTAAATACCTTAATTTGAAGTTAAATGCTTTTACTATTGCCTATGAACTGTTTTTTAGGAATGCTGTCTAATCTTTTGGAGTGTTTGCAGCTCACTGGAACACCCCTGAAAGACCTGGGTCATTTCTCTCTCAGCCACGCTTGATGCTGTACCTATTTTGGCCTCTGCTTCTCTTTGCTCAGAATACACCTTCCCTACAGACAATTTCCTTCTCCTAGATTTAAAAGATTTGAAGGAATTTGTCTTATCAAGAGCCTTAATCCAACTCCATGTAATCAGCACTCTTTTTTGTCCTCTGGAATTTTTCATGGTTCTACTGGCTCTTTCACTTGCTCCTTTAAGATCACTCCTATTCCCAAAGACTACGTAATTTGCAATGTTTAGTTCATATCAGATTTATTCTTTTTTCTCACAAACAGTTCATTATATCTCTAAAATAGACACTGTTCATCTTTCAGAACTACTTTCTTTTTAACTCTGCAAATCTGCTTCCTAGGATTTTCTGTGATTAAGGATTTGGTTTAGATTTCTATCAGGAATTGCATTAATTCAATTGGTGGTACTATCCTTCCTCATACTTTACATTATTATTTCTTGTAGTTTTTTCCCTGTGAAAGTTTTATCTGTATCTTTTTCTGTGAACTAAAAAACCCTTCAGTCTTTGAGAAACTTTCTTTTGTTCCCTTTCCTCATGCAGTTCTGCTCTTCTTTGTCTTTCCACTACATGTTTGGAAATCAGCAGCAGCTCTTGTGAACCAATTAAATTGGCATTCAAAGCTGGTTATGCATTAAACCACCCCTCAGCAGACTGTGACTTTTTTGGATAGCAGTTTTGGGCATCTCACTTACCTCAACCCTGATACCAGCTCAGCTGGTGAGAGCCAATAATGCCAAGGGTGGGGTTTGACCCCTGTACAGGCTGTTCACTTAAGAGTTGGCCTCAATGATCCTTAGAGGTTCCTTCAAACTCAGGATGTTCTGTGAATTCCAAGTGCTGTAAGACCTTGTTTCCATAATTTGACAGGAAACTTTGCAAATAAGCTTTGCATTCTCATGACTTTCAGGAAAAGTCATAAACAAGAATGGTCTGTTTTTTAACTTATTTTGTAATGAGCTTTCTTTTCAACATAAATTTTTTGTTCAACAACACTCTGCTTGTGTTGTGTTTTTGTCAAGTTCATTGACTTGTCATTTAACTTCAACCTGAAAGGTCAGCAGACTGCTTTGTAACTACTCTGCATTGGCTTGAGCAGTCTTATTTGGTCCCAAGACCACAGATTACATTGATACCCAACAAACCTTATGACACTGATTCCTTAAAAATGTGTAACAAATGCTTAATTCAAGTGGGCTGCAGCATTTTGACTTTAATAGCACATTTATCTACATAATTGCATGGACAGATTTTTTACTTACACCTCCTTTAATTTAAGATATGAATCTCATAGATAGAATGGCATCAGTGTATTCACATAAAAAGAAAGCAAAACCACTGTTCCAGTCACCTTTCTTTGTCTTGTAGGGTCCTCCATTGGGGTTTATATCTTGCAAGGGGACAGACACGACCTTGGCCAGGCCAGCATTCATCATGTACTGATAGAGACGTTTGAAGGTTCTCTCACAAAGGCCCTGATACAAAGAGAAATGCCAAAAGTCACTGAAGCCCAAAAGCTTCACCTGCTGCTGAGTGGTATCAAAGGCATTCATACCACCTGTTCTTATAACATAGTATCTTGGGCTAGGATATTCATGAGAAACTTTTAGTGCAGAACCTGAGATGTTCCTGAGTGTCTTGTATCCCTCCAGCTCTGCCATCCACACAAAGAGCAGCAGTGGAAAAGTAAGAACTGCATGATGACCTCTATTGACAAAACGTTTTTGTGGCTGTAGTTGGAACAGAATTGCTTCCCTGTGACAAACACCAACAGCAGCTCAATCTGGTATGTTTTTAGGATCCATCTTTTGATATCCTAGCCCAGAATTTTGTGCAACTTTAGAAGCAGGTAGTATGAATGAGAGCCTTTGATACTTGGCATCTAGATTCCACTGAGTGAGAATCTGAAAGAGTAATTCATCTCACCAATTCTTCCCTCAAGTTTCTTAATGTATCCATCTGGTTTGAACGAGCACTTAGCATACTTGAGAGCTTCTCCATCAGAATATCGTATTTGCTCCTCCTAACCAAAAAAGAGAATTATTTTACATGTAAGTATGCATATAACTTCATAAACACAAGCTGTAGCTCTAGAAACTGTCAGTCTCTAGAGAAAGTATGCTAAGTGTTCTCAGATTGGTTCTTGAATTCTAGTTTTCATCTCCTCCTGTGAACAGCACATGAGATAATTTGTCTCTAAGAAAAGAGCTCAATGAGGAAACAATGACTAAGCCCAAGCTGTTACTTCACTGGCAACGCACAGAAGCACAAGTTCTAATCATAAACAAGATAGGAAAATGAAACAAAAAATCTACTAGAAATGTGTTTAAATGAAAACAGTAAAAATTAACAGAATGATTAGTGCTACAAAAAGAAGAGTTATGTTTATGTAGGCAAGTGACAGGCACTAGAAGAACCTATTGCTTAAAGCTCCAAGACTTAAAAAGCTCCAAGTTTTAGTGTCTGACATTTGGAAGAGGAGTTAATAAATTGGAAAACGTCAATTCCAAAAAACTTTGATGGTTCTGTGACAACAGAACAATCCCTCATCACAGTAAAAGGTCAAAGTGTACCCAGGAGACCCTTAAACCATACCTATCAACATGGAAGCGAGTCAGGAGCAGCAGAATCGAGTGCTGCTGTGCTCCACTCGGCAGTCGGATGACGTGGGACTGCATCGTTATCAGACCACTTCTGTCCAACACTCTCCTGTGATAATGAAGCTTTCCAGCATCCACTCTAAAGAAAAGATGGCAAGATATCTCTAGGAATAGGAATTTCTGCAAACAAAATTGAATTATCCAGCACCCAGAACACTTTACCTATGTTACCTATGGCCTTAGTGACACATGCTAATTTTCAAAGTTACTCAAAACCCAAAGTCAGGAAGTGCCACAATAAAGAAAACCTGTGAAATTTTTTTTCATAGTTAATCCAATTAAACAGAGAAATACCTCTGATTTTCACCTAGAGCCTTTAGGCACAGAGTGTCTTGACATGGTTTGATGAGGGGGTTGAATCAGCATTGTATCTCCATGCCCTCTTTTTCCATCCTCTCTTTCTAACTTGTGGCTATGCTGCAGTCACTGCCCTCCTTGGAACAACTCTGGGATTCATTTCCCTTCTTGATGAGCTGGCTTGGGCCACCAAACTGACAGAAAATCATCCATAAAAGCTTTCCCCTCTGTCCCTGTCATCTTAGTTACCTACAAGAGCACCCTAAGCAGCAAAAAAACAGTGCCAGGTGGTGTGCAAGCTACAACCCATTCATGTCCTAAAAGCAGTGAATCCTTAGAGCAATACTGATATTCTCCAGAACTTCAGGACACATCCAGAAGTTCTCCAAGAAGGTTTGTAATGCTTCTCCATCAGCAAGATACAGGGCCTAGCTTGGGAGCTGGTAACTCAGGCTCCCACTCAGTAGGGGAGATGTCACACAGAGAAATGATGTGGGCAAAAGGTGGCCATCCAATAATCCCTTCAGAACTTGGTAAGATATTTAGATAGCAATTTAGAAAATGAAATTAAAAACATTTTTCCATCCCAAATTTGAAGAAAAAATTATCTAGAAAAAGCAAGAAGTTCCACAAATTAGAAACCTGTGTATTGACCCACCAGACAGGTTTTTGGGTCTCTGAGAAAATATCAGGAAGGACAATAAACTCAAGGATGAGACCAATACAGTGGTACCAAACAGGCTCCCAGAACCAAGCACTCCTGGTAGTAAGAATGAAACACTACAGTACAGATGAGAGATCAAATATTCACAGGAATACTTAAAAACAACCTTGGACTTAATTCCCAGAGCAAGACACAAACTTACTTGAAAGCCCCAGTGTGAAGGTCCCTCTGAAGCTCCCCCTGCCACCGAGCTCGGCCCAAACGCTCCAGAATGCAGTAGGAAAAGTCAGGAAGTTTCAAGTCAGGGTCCCCCTCCCAGCCTATTAAAGCTCTGTAGCGCTGCTCTTGGGAAGCAACAATGACTAATTTCTCTCCCCATCTAAGAAACAGAAGGAAAAGTAATGTATTGTTACTGGCTCCATAAAAACAGACAGATCAATCCCTTTCCACAAACACCATTGTTGATATAATTTGTACAAACTGAGTAAGAAGTAAATTTTAAAACTTTGAAGTATTTTAATGCCAAGGATTTCACTCACTTTTCAACAGCTTCTTTGTAAGTGTAACAAGGCTGCAAATCCTTCTTCCTTATTTGATCAGTGATATCTACTCTCTCTTTAAAATACTGGCAGGAACCTTGTATGCCATCTTTGTTGTCCAAAATCATGTGGATAGGATAAATATCATCTGAAGAAACAGGATCTCTTTTGGATTCCAATATTCCTGTTTCAAGGTCAATTTCTTCATATCTGAAATAAAAGCCAAGAGCCAGTATTTAACTAAGGAAGGAGAAATACAAGATTGTCACGAACAACACTGATACCTCTAGGAAGTTTCTTGGAAAAATGAAACTCTTTTGAAACCTCCAAACTGGAAAAATACGAAGAGCAGAGCTGCACTCCTCAAGCATGACCAAACTTTTTTAGCATGGAGAGTGCAGGAAGGAGATGCATCATTTAATCTTTGAAAACTCAAAGATATGGTGGGAATAAGAAAAGTAGTGGGAATAAGAGAATCATATAGTTCACAGGTAAGGAAAATGACAGGTACATTCACCCTGCTGTCCAGGACAAAAATTCTGCCTGTACCTAAGTAGCAAGCAGTCATTTGACTGGAAATCAAACCAGGACTGATATACAGATCTTCTAAATCATAGTATAATCAAAATTGGAAGAGAGCATTAAGATTATCCAGCCATCCACCAGCACTACCACTGTGACCCCTAAACCCCATCACCCAGCGCCGGATCTTAAACACCTCCAGGCATGGTGCCTTCACCACCTCCCTGGGCAACCTACTCCAATGCCTGACGCCCTGAACAGTGAAAATTATTTTTATAATGCCTGAACAGCAGCTCAGAGCCACCCTGGGCCCCGCCTGCTGTCACCGGCTACCCAAGCGCTGCTGCAGCAAAGCCTGGGCGAGAAGGGGCAGCCCCTCAGCCGGGCCGGGTTTAGCCGGCAATGTGCCCCGGGCTCACCCCTCAGCCGGGCCGGGTTTAGCCCGCAATGGGCCCCGGGCTCAGCCCCTCAGCCGGGCCGGGTTTAGCCGACAATGTGCCCCGGCTCAGCCCCTCAGCCGGGCCGGGTTTAGCCCGCAATGTGCCCCGGGCTCAGCCCCTCAGCCGGGCCGGGTTTAGCCCGCAATGGGCCCCGGGCTCAGCCCCTCAGCCGGGCCGGGTTTAGCCCGCAATGGGCCCCGGGCTCAGCCCCTCAGCCGGGCCGGGTTTAGCCCGGTAATTGGGCCGAGTTTAGCCCAGTGACCAAGCCCACGTTTAGCCCAGCAACCAGGCCCGGCTTCTCCGGCGGCAAGGCCCCGGGGCCGCCGCGCTCGCTGCCCTCACCGGTCGTGCAGGCGGAGCGGCGGGCGCGGCCGGGGCAGGAGGTAGAAGCGCACGTCGGGCTGGGCGCTGAGCGCGGCCCAGAGCAGCTGGTGCGTGTCGGGCTCCAGCGGCAGCGGGAAGGGCGGCGAGCGGACGGTCAGGCGGTGCCAGAGCGCGGCCACGGTGATGCCGTCCAGCCCCTCCAGGGCCACCTCGTCCAGCAGCACCCACAGCGGCTCCATGGCCTCCATCCCCGCCGCCGCTTCCGGGCCCGCGGCGCGCAGGAACTGACGGCGGCACAGGCGCGACCGTCGCCAGGGAAACCGAGCAACAGGCCCGGCCGGGGCCGAGTCTGCCCGGGGCCGAGTCTGCCCGGGGCCGAGTCTGCCCGGGGCCGAGTCTGCCTAAGGTCCGTGTCTGGGGATTCTGCCCCGGGATCTGCGGCCGTCCGGGGCCTCGTTCCCCGGTCCGTACGGGTTCGGAAGCTCTGTCCCGGGGTCAGTGTCCGTCCCGGGTCCGTGTTCATCTGAGCGCTCTGTCCGGGGTTATTGTCCTCTGGGGACTCTGTCCGGGCTCTCTGTCCTGGGGCCGTGTCCGTCCTGGGGCTCTGTTCGAGGTCAGTGTCCGCCCAGTGCCCCTCTCTGGTGCCTCTATCCCGGCTCCGTGTCCATCTGGGGCTGTGTCATTCTGGGGCTGTGTCCGTGGGTCTGTCCCGGCTCCGTGTCCATCTGGGGCTGTGTCCATCTGGGGCTGTGTCCGTGGGTCTGTCCCGGCTCCGTGTCCATCTGGGGCTGTGTCCAGGGCTCTATCCCGGCTCCGTGTCCATCTGGGGCTGTGTCCGGGGGTCTGTCCCGGCTCCGTGTCCATCTGGGGCTGTGTCCGTGGGTCTGTCCCGGCTCCGTGTCCATCTGGGGCTGTGTCCGGGGCTCTGTCCCGGCTCCGTGTCCATCTGGGGCTGTGTCCGGGGGTCTGTCCCGGCTCCGTGTCCATCTGGGGCTGTGTCCGTGGGTCTGTCCCGGCTCCGTGTCCATCTGGGGCTGTGTCCGGGGCTCTGTCCCGGCTCCGTGTCCATCTGTGGGCAGAGCCGAGGCGGGGCCGGGCCCCAGCCGTGCCTCGGGCTGTGTCCGGGCTGTGTCCGAGCTGCCCTGCGCTCGGTGAGACACAACACGCGGTGCTCTCTTTGGTACAGAGCTCAACGAAACGTGCTGGTGGCACATCTCAACTTCTGAAAGTGCAAGAGCACACCCCGGCACACCTTGCGGCAGCGGTGTGGTGAGGATTGCTGGAAAAATTCAGGTTTCCTGAATGGCAAGCCAGGTAAAATCTTCAATTAAACACTTCAGATATATACAGCAGTGAATAAGGTGTAGGATGAACTGACCTAACGAGTGGTAGCAGCTCAGAGAATTCCTTCCACAGCTCTTCTGCTGTGCCCCAGGGCTGTCTTGCTTGCCAGGTCTGGCATTATAAACTTGTTATAGCATATGACTTCTACTTTTAGATTTTTTTGGTTCTTCAGTAGATTGTGAAGGGTTCTGAAAATAAGTAAAACAATTGCTGTTTCCTCTGTTCTTTCAGGAGCTTTATTTACAGCCCTGACAGCTTTATGCATGGTTGAAGGAGGAATGTTTTTCAGTTTATAGCCTTCTCATCTATTGAGGGTGCAAAACCAGTGGTACTCTGTAATAAATCATTCAGTGTGACCATTATATTCTCATTTCAGGTATATGTTAAGACATGGTGACTGACTTTGATGAAAAACATGACGAATATTTAATATCCCTTCAGCAGAGAAACCGGTAAGATTTGCATTTGTTACCACTTTGGGTATGAAATATTTGTTGTATCAAATATCAGCAGCTGTGATGCAAAATCTGACTTGCTGTGCCTTAAAACATTCAGGTGTTCTCTCTTCTTCCCTTTGTTTTCTAAAAGTTCTTATTTGTAAATGAGATCACAATGTTTCCTCAGCATTTAACATATAAATACATTATTAAAATAGTTACTTTTTCCACAGCTGACAGAAAGATTTTTGTTTATAGAGCAAGAGGTTGTAGATTCAGAAGTAACTGGCAGCTCACGCTGTGTGAGGCTGTAGTTATGAGGCACAGTTGTTATGTTGTCAGAAATACAGAAAAGTGGGAAATAAGGGCAGCCAGGTTGCCTTTGCAAACTCCAGTGTTTCTCAGACAAGTTTCAAACATTTATTTTCCTCTTTGTTCATGTGCTCCTGTCATTATACCGTGGACAGATGAACTTCATAGCTTAATTTAGAGGAGTCTACAGAACTTTCTTGCTGGATTCCTTCCTTTAACACAAGTCATAAGATTTCTAATCAAATTCTATAGCAAATTTGGTAAAAAGACCTTGAAGGCCACAATTATGTTAAAAGACCAGACAATTTTTGTGACCACATGTTTCTTTCCTATACAGTACCCTAAAGCAGTTTTAGAAAAAGATAAAAACAGTTTATTTAATGATTAAACCAACTTGCATCCTTTTGGTATCAGAGCTCTAATTCTGACTGCTGGGGATGTGCTCTTGGGAAAAGGTGGCTGGTGTCACAACACAGACATGTGGTGGACTTTGGCTTGTGGATTGACCCATCCTGGAGTCTGAGGGAAACCAGGTGGTGCAGGGGAATGCACAAATTGTCACCCACATGATCCCAACCTTCTGGCCTGCATGTCACCTCACCAAAGGAATTAGCATGGTTTGGGTATAATCCATGGTGAAAGGAGAGAAGATGAGAGTTGGAAGAGGGAGTGCAGCTGCTTCACTGAAACTGAGCCCATGGAAGGGCATTATTTTGATTATTTTAACCAGCATTTAAATTTCTGGTATCTCTAACTGCAGTATTGGCTGGGGGCTTTCCACCTCCAGTTTCAAGCCACAAATAATCTTTTTTTTATTCTTGAAAAGAGGCCAACAGTTTTTAAGCTTTTTGAAATTCTAACTGAAATTCTTTAAAATTCTTAAGAGGAAAGGTTAAATATGCAAAATACAAAATGGAAGAAAGAATGTGAAATAAGAAATAACACGGGAAAAATACCAGAAAGGAAAAGCTTGGTCAAACTTCATCTGTCATCTGTGTGTGGGTGCTCATACAGACATTACAGAACAGGAACAGACCCTGGGAGATGTATTCTGAAAGGGTTCCTTGAACTGGGAAGGTATTTTTCAGCTTTGTGACATGGTGTGTTGTTGTATTTATTGCTGATCTGACCATCTGTGTATGCACTGTGCAAGGATGAATTATTGGCCTTTCTCCTTCAGGCTGCAGGAACGGTTAAAAAGAAAAGACCCTGTGCAAATCAAACTGGAGCAGTTGGAAAAAGGATTTTCTTCATATGTGAATGGAGCTAACTCTGAGCTGAGAAAGCACCGCAGGAAAATCATCCCACACAGCTCCCTGAGAAACAGGGCCAAAGCCACCAGGACAAAGGGTGAGTGCCAGAGCTGTAACTCAGTCAGAGAGGTCACTGTCATCCAGGGACACCAGGCACCACTGGAGCCTGGTGGGATGAAATTCCATGGAAATTGGATTGCTTAAGCTGGTTGTGTGTAAGGAATAGTCTCTGCAACATCCCATCAATTTTTCACTCAATCCCTTTTTAATTCCAACATTTAACTTCCCTGCCTCTTCATTTGTTAAACAGCTCTAACTAAAAGTAGAAGATTAGAAATGTATACAAATTGTCAGGGGAAAATAATGGTCTACCTTTGACACGTAACACCATAAGAGGATTTAAGATCTGATGGACTTCAGTGTTATCCAAATCTGGTGTCCTGAGGACAAATGACATTTGATGACATAGGCTGTAATCAAATTATACCCAGTAATAGCTTCATTAAGCTCATAAATTATGTTTAAGCCATAATAGTTGTCTTAAAAGGGTAGCTAATCTTTATTTAAATATTTGAAGTAAAGAAAATTGACTGTTTTTTCCCAGTGATTATCTGGCTTTATGGAAAAATGAGTATTTTGTTTCTAATTTCAGTCTGTCTGTCATTGAGAGCAGTGTAGTGACAGGAATAATTTTGCATGCATGAAAGTATAAAATATGAGCTTACTGGCCTTCTAATCTATTTAGCATAATGAAAAGAAAGTTGATTTTACTAAATCCCTGTGTAAAGCAGTTTACCAGCCTTAGTCAGTTATGTTCACACTTGCTACAACCTATCTCAGAGTGGTTTTTAATGTGTGATAGCCTGCTTAAGCTTCATTTTCTCCTAAAAATGAAGACAAAGAGTTAAAAGAGTTACCTCGTATGATAATTTATTGATTGAAAGTATATTAATCTCAGCTATAGTGGAAATTAACTTTTCCTTCATTAACTGTTCCAACCATGTCTCTAACTTCATTTCCTTAATTTGTCTTCCTGCTACACTGGGCACATAGTACTTGTTTGGAGGCTTAGGTATATTCAGCTTGTATAATTTCCTGCAGGTTATGGGATGGTGATGAGGAATCAGCTTGTCACCTGGCTCCACTGTTCTCTGTGAGAGTGAAACCTTGTGTGTAATGATGTAAAAATCGTCCTGTTCTTGGATACTGGGGAATGGTGGAAATTGGGTGCTCTGTCACACAGGACTGATACATCTTCAGGTAGCTAAAGAGGGTGTAAATCAATGTCTTGGACTTTATGCTCCAAAAATTGTGAAGGGATATTGTGGCAGCAGTCCTAGTAGAACTCTGTCAGGAGAAATTTCCTCCTAAAGTTCTGCTGTGCAGTTGTCATGTCTCAGCTTAACTAAAATTCTTTATTTCTATGGTCCCTTAAAGCCATTTGCTTCAGCCAAGGTAGAATACATGTCCTAGGGATCTCTGAAGACTCCAGTTGCAGTCTCTGCTCCTTCCCTCAACTCCATCAATCAGACTGTAGCACCAGCTCTGCAGAAGATAACTCAGTGTTTTGCTGTTTCTTAACTCTCCAGTAGTGTTGTTTTAAACACATGAAGCTGCAGTGAAAGATACCAAGTGCACCATCATCTCGTCATTTTTCCTCTTCCATTTGGTTTTGCCACCAGAGTTCAGAATGGGAGTCATGCTGGTCTGTATGAGCTTCTTACCTGGGGGTTCTACCTTGGCAATTTTGTGGTCTCTTTCATTTCTACGCATTTCTTCTCAATGATTGAATATGATTTTACTTACAGGAATGATTCCTAGCTGAGATACAGCACTGAGTTTTCTTCCCTATCCATCTCCCATAAGAGTTATTGCATCATTTATTACTTCTAAAGCATCCATCTATAGGATTAGTCTTCACTGAAAAATTAGGAATGGGTGGTACTTAATAATCCAGAACAGGCATAAATCCCTCTTTTTGGTTCCTGAAAGTGTCATCATAAATCTGTTTGTCAGGACTGTTTTCTTTGTGTTCCCTAGAAGTAATTACTGATAATAGTGATTGATAAAGTTTTTATGCATAGGATTGGCAATGAATTAAAATAAATGATGGGTTGGAGGGTAGTGAAGCTGGGCTCTAGGTGTGCTGACATTTCTTTGGGTCTATAACCCACACATGGTTTCACAACTCTGCTTGTTGTTCCAGTGAATATCTGTGTGGTCACAAATGTGGCTTGAGGGTAGTGTGGTCCAAGACTATCCTAATCCTAATCCAAGAGTTTGCTTGGATTAGGATTAATATTTTGAGGATGTACTTCTCAGTCCTTGCCTAGTCAAACAGTTACTGACAGCTCAAATCTCTGAGGGAATGACACCAGTGGAGCTGTTCTGTGTACCCAAACAGGTACTGGTTGGTATTCACATCCCATCCATCCCATGGGAGGGATATTTTTGTTCCAAAGTAATGTTTGTTGCACAGATGACTTGCTTAGCTGCATCAACCTCTGCCTGGGATTTCAATTACTGTTTTTCCTGACTTAGAGAGACCTGGTCACATGAGTCCATCACTAAATAGAGTCATGGACTCGCAGAACTGGGAGGGACCTTAAAGCTCATCTTGTTCCACCTCCTGCCATGGGCAGGGACACCTTCCACTATCCCAGGCTGCTCCAAGCCCCATCCAGCCTGTCCTTGGACAATTTGATGCCCCACGTGCCAGGGCCTCATCACCCTCACAAGGAACAATTTTTTTCTAATATCCAATCAAACCCTGCTCTCTGTCAGTGTGAAGCCATTCTCTCTTGTCCTGTCACTCCATGACTTGTAAAGGGTCTCTTCAGACACTCAAACAGTTCTGAGGATAAATTACTCTGCAGTGGTAGCAGGAGTCCTACCATCTCCCCCTTTCCTACTTACATTTGAAGCACACTTGAGGGGCTTCTGGGCAGCTGCTTTGAAGAGATGGATTCTCAGAGAGTGCAAGGGAAAGGTGCTTCCAGTTCTCTCCCAAAGCAGTGACTGAATCCAGCCATGCTTCTCACAGTGTCAGCTCAGGACAGTTCACCCTCAGTGCCAGCACAGCCAGTGCAGCAGAGCAATCAGCACCAATGCTGACTGAAAGGATTTCTGGTGTTCCTTGGGAATAGCCTACTGGAGTAGCAAGAGCTCTGGTTGGAAGGGCTTTTTCTCTTCCTTGGAGCAGTCCACTCCTTTTCCCCTCTGTGTTTACTCCTGTTTTGGGCCTCTAAAATGGAGAGATACTTTGTTCTGGGGCATCAGAGCAACATCCTGTAATGCTGTGATCACTGCAAATGGACATAAGCAAACACTGTTCCCCCAGGATGCTCCTACCCTGGGCCTGTTCCCTCCTGTCTGCTTGGACCAGCTTTTGTGCAGTCTCCTAGTGAACCAGACTGCCCAAAGGCCTATAATTAAAGGAATCTTTTATGTTTTCCCACAGTCAAAACTTGCCATATCTATTCTCTGAACAGTTCACTGCACAGGTGCATGTAGGGTTGTCCAACCCCCAAAAAAGAAAATATGGCATTGAGAGCTGTAGTGAGCAACCTGATTTAATTCAAAAGTAAGCCCTGCTTTGAGTGGAGAGCTGGACTTGGTGACCCCCAGAGGTTCCTTCCAAATGAAATCTTTCTGTGATTCTATGACCTTTGTAGGACAATAGCTTCTTTTATTGGTAGTGCCAGTTCCTGCAGCCTTAGGGTGACCATTAAATTATGGGTTTAAGAAAAAAGGTTTTGCATCAGCTGTTTTTCTCCTCTGAGAAGAAATGGAAGCTGTAAATCTGTCTTGGCCATAGGAAATGAGATGCCTTTATTTAGGATGCTACTGAGAGTGTTGGTGATGCCTTTGTTCCATTGAGGACGGTGATGTCACCTGCAAGTTGTTTGTCTCCTCTCAATCAAAGCATCTTCTCAGAAATCCATTGCTTCACTCTAAGTTGGGGCCATTTCCAGCACAGAGACCCTTAGTTCTCCTTGACCATACAGAGATTTTTTGCAGAAGTTCCTGAACCAGCTCTTCCTTGCCTTAGAAATGAAGGATAATGGTTGTTTGTACATTTATACATGAAGAATCCTTCTCTGCACAGTATGTTAAATACCCAACACATTGTGTTTAATTTGCCAATACCTTCTGTTTCCTTAATTTTGAGAGTAAATACACAATTCCTTTGTAAGCCCAGCATATTACCTGTTGTTCATCAGAACCCTGTCTGTCAGTCTGCCTTTGGTAGTTTGGTTCTGGGCTCAGCTGGCTTCCTCAGGCAGGTTACTTTCTACCCAGCTGGGGGTCAGAATGATGTGTACATTCTGTTCTAGAAAGTATTTCTATATTTTCATATCAAGAAAGGTGGGGTTTCCCCTGCTGTTAAGCTATTGTGTCTTAAAAGAATTTATTCTCTTAAAAACACTTTATGATAACTGTCCCTGAAGAGGTTCAAAACTCCTGCTGTTAGAATTGGCCAGGTTCTGATATAGGATGTCTTTACAGCTGTTGATTCCATTCATGTGTCAGATTTACTCTTCTGTCCTCAGCTGGGGGGAGAACAAAAAACCATAAACTCACGAACAAAGGTGTCTGTTTGTTGTCTAATATCGTATTTCTGCTTTTTCTCTTCTGTCTCCTAATCTTTGTGTGTCTCTACTGAAGAAGCAGCCGAGCTAGAAGAGAGTGGGCTGCCAGAACACAGCTCTCAGACTGCCCCAAACAAGATACAACGCAGGAATTGGCTTCAGGTATGGGGCAGGTGGAAGAAACTGGGCTTTGAACTAATTCTTAGGTTGCAAATAACTTTTTTAGGTTGCAAGTGGTACAGAGTGGGCAGCTGGGATTCTCTGAGTGGCTTGGATACTGACAGCATGAAATACTAACCTGCCCACATTTGTGTCTGCTTGGAAGCCTGAAGAGGCAAATCTCATTGAAAAGGTTTGGTTTCAGTGACATTCATCTCAGAAACTTTTGTAGCCTGGACATGAGTGGCTCAATGTGTCCTCCAGCAGAATAGCTGCTGTTGGATGGCTCTGATGGCACCCTAGGGAATTTATCTTGTGCAAAGGACAGAGAAACTAATTTTGGAGAGACATTCTTGCTGCCTGTTCCTGCTGTTTTCCACCCTGCAACAGGATTGAGGGACAAAGAAATGTAATTTGCATAATTTGAGTCATAATTTGTGATAAATTATTGTAGATCATAAGGGAGGGAAATGCATATAAATAAAAATATCGCATCTATAAGAAATTTGGAGCCATCAGCTCCACAGTTGTTGGTTCACCAGAGAAATCTCACAAGAGAAACCTATTTTCCTTTGGCCTAAAGAGGGATCTGAGTTAACCTGTCAAGGACTTAATTAAAAGAATAAATGTGAATTCAGAACAATGGAGACATGTCACCCAAGTAATTACACTACTTGATTAGCCATTGGGCTGCCTGTGTGTCCAGCCTGTGCTTGAGTGATGGGATCAGAGGTCTTTGGCACTGTGGATCAAGTGTTTGTGCTATGCAGGTTTTCTTTTCTTTCAGAAAATACTGCACATTCAAGCTTTAAGGCTGCATTACTTTGTTTACCACCCTTACTGCTTAGTTGAATTCATTTTCTCAGCTTCCATTATGGCCTGTCAGGACTTCTTTGCTGAATTTGCCAGATGTGTGGCTCTGTACTAAAACCTGGTTGCTACTTGGGACTAGCTTAGGATGATTCCTTAAGACTTTTATCCAGTTGCATGGGAGGATAGGAGTTATTATATTCTTATGAACAACTAGAATTATTTAGCTAAAGAAAAGTGCAACCACAGACTGGGAAGGAGGTTGTGTTTCCTTTCCCAGTGATTTTCAATGGGGATTTTTTGGATAACTGGAGGAGCCAACAATTCCTGGCCAAACCTGTCAGACTTGGGCTGTGCAAAGGGATGCTGTGAGGGGGAAAGATAGGCTCACTGAAAGAATTCACCCAGGTTGTCTTAGGATATTCCCTCTGGGACATCTCTGCCCCTGGCACTTAGAAAATGCTAGAGGAGTGTAGGAACAACAGAGAGCAAGGTTTAATATCACTGCCCACTCTGGGCACAGCAGCAGCAGCAGCAGGTGGGGAGTTTGACCAGGGCTGTTAAATATAACTCAGGAGCCCAAAGCTGAGCTCAGGGAGGACAGAAACCTTCTGTGGAACAGAGGGGAAAAGCAGTATTTGATCATGCTATTGTTATATGAAATGTGATGGTTACTCTTTTTGTACTGCTGATAGACAGAAGAAATTGAATTTCTTTGAACACTTCTTTTGACAGAAAACTGTGGCAATTAAAACAGAAGGAGGAGGTAAACTCTACATTAAACCATCTCTGGAGTACTCTGATGATTTTGAATCATATGAAAGCTTGAATGTGGAGAGCAGCAGTGATGATGATGTCGGTCCTCTCTCCCAGGTACAATTGGCAATTGCTTTCTGTTGTTCATGGCAGTGTGATTTGAAATGTGATCGTGCCCAGGTGTCAACCTTGGCTGGAGCACCCAAACCCAGTCTATAGTGGTGTCTTCATCAGAGAATTTTGCTTTGATGAGATGTCACAAAAAGAAAGAAAAAAATGTAAAGTTTCTTGGAAAAAATCAAGTCTCAAATCAGCAACACTACAAAATATTAAACTTTATTTTTAGGAGGTGGGATACTGTCTCTGTTGGGTTGAATTGAGGTATTTCCTGCAAGGAGCCTCATTCAATTCACTTAATGGTTGCCTAAGTGAACATCACTCCTGGGTGTCAGGTTAGAGAAAGCTGAAAAAACAGCTTTTTGTGCCTTTAGGTTGGTCTTTAAATAATGATGCTAAAATTGTTGCATGTCATTGTTTTACCTAACAAAAATCAGACTATTTGAAAATGTTATAATCAATGCAGTTGCTTTGCATCAAGGGTTGTTGTTATATTGACTGTGCAGCCTTCCATTTGATCACTAATTGCAGTTTGTTCTAGCACACTTCACAAATGTGAAAGAAAATGAATCAATGAACAAAAATTTATGAATGTTTTTCTGCCTAACCAATTAATGACATAAATAAAGCTTTTCTGGGTAGTGGAGTAGCATCTATATATGAAACTGTTTACAGATCTTACCACTGATATCAGACAAAATTCCCAAACATATTTTCCTAGCTTGCATCTTTCTCTCGTCCCTGTATTGCTCTTGCATTGATGATTATTTTTTGCTCTACAAGCTGGTAACTTGTTTACTCTGGTGGATATTTATATATTTTCTAAATATTCTTTAATAGGAAGCTCATAATTTTAAAAGAACCCCTCACTTTTCTTTTTATTCAAGATGGAAATAATTTTGATTTTTGCTGGGGCTATAATGTGTTTTTTTGAATGTCTTGTTACAATGCAGATGCAGAGGTTTCAAAGGAAAAGAAAGCTTGTGCAATTTCCTGTCAAAGAGCTGGAAATATTAGTTTTGACTGTCATAAAGACATGCTCGATATCAAGGCTCAGGTTGCTTATAAACCCTCTTTTGAACCTGACTTTGTCTGCTCTTTGTAATATATTTCTGTCAACATGGATTTCCTAACAAGTGTAATCTGTAGCAGCTTGAAACTTTCATTGCAAACTGAATATAGACTGTCACAGTTCATTTGTACCTAAGGTAGCTTCAGGTTTTCATTTTATACAGTTTGCTTACCTATGTTTATCTCAAAACTCTAATACCAAGGACAAAAAAAAAGCATTTAAGAGATGCAAGGTCTTTTCCTTTTGCATTCATAAAAGCCCACAGCTCCTGCATCATCTGTGCTGTTTGTGGTGTGTGATGAGAGAGGCAGGGAAGTTTTTTCTACAGTAAATTTCAAAATAGGTTATTTTTTGCATAAAATCCTGTTACAGTGTGTCCACTTCAAAAAACTCAAACTGGGAGCTTAGCCCATTAGACCCCAGCTCTTTTTCTGCTGGTTTTTGAAGTACAGATGTGTACAAGGCAGGACTATTATCATCTATCATGTGCTTAAAAAGGAGTTGCTGCTACATGAGCTTGACAGTCTTGTGAAGGCATTTGGAAATTTTGGATTGCAGATACTCTTCAAATAGCAAGGCACAACTGTGAGACTGCACAAATATATGCCTCTGCTCTCCCCCTTACTTGCTTTTTTGTAACTTATTCCTAAAAATTGGTTTTGCACATAAAAACTCCTTGGCCTACAGAATGTTCCTGCTGGTTACTGATGAGAAGGAGCACAGGAGTTGTAGGATGACTTTTCTTTACAAGCCCTCATCAAAAGAGGCCAGACATGACATAGGAATGGGAATATTTTTAGCTGCATCACAGCTCCGAGTTCATCAGATTCTTCTTTCTCCTGGGGAGGAAGAGGCAGCCACTCTGGTTTATTTTAAAATACAAGTTTGAGCTTTTCTGACAGATGTGTTTATATTGTAGCAGAAATTGAGAAGCAGCTTGCAGCACAGTGTGGAAGAGGAGAGGATGGAAGAAGACTCCCTTAGTGATGATTATGATTCTGTTGAAGAGGATGTGTTTTTAGAACCATCTTCCACTGAGGAAGCAATTACAGGCTTTGAAGGCCTTCAGTTGGATAGCAGTGGGGCACTGCAGAAGGAAGGTTCTGAACCTCAGGATGCTGGGAGACGCTCTGGCCTTGATTCTGGTGCCCCAACCGTGCTGGAGCTCAGCCAGGATCAAAGCAGTAAGTCTGTGTCTTCCATGCTACTACAGTGCTACAATAATCATTCTTTGAGGGAATTATTTTTAAGGTTGATCATTAAGAGTTATTCCATACCCTCCTAAATTCTCTTGCTCTTCAGCAAAGCTGTTGTTTTCATCTTCTGATTTGGGACACTTGCATCCTCTTGTACTTCATTAAGAATTTTTTTGGCTAATCCAAAGATACAGACCTGGTTACTGCACCTGCATTGCCAAATCTCTCTAGACACTTGAACTAAGATTGTCTCAGACTGTCTGTGAGATTTATCAAGAAATTTTCATGGTTTTAGATATATTTTTGAACTGTTTTTGCAGTAATTCAGGCAGCCAAATCTTCCCAGTCTCAATTTTATTTCACATCCTGGGTTCTGGCTGTTTGTCCCAGTGTGTGCTCTTCATCCCTGTAACTGACATGAGCCACTTCTTTTTGTCTCTTTCTGTCTCCTTTGGAGACCTCAGTGTCCAAGACCACAACCAATCATCAGGTCTCAAAGATTATTTAGCAAAGGGTGGAGAGTTCAGACAGAAACCAGACCTACACTTACTTTCAGTATTTCTCAAAATTCCCTCCCTACTCATTTCCGGTAGAGTAATTGGTTTTGGTTTTTTTGGTTTTGTTATTTTACTATTTCCTTTTCTTTCCTTTTCCTAATCTATAGTTAATTGCAGAAATTCAGAGGAACAATATTGCAATAAATTAAATAGAGGAGTGTTCCTTTCATTATCATAGATGTGAGTGGAGTGTGAATGGGGAGAGGAGCAGAAAATGAGACCGGAGCAAGGGATGGAAGTGTAGTGAGAACAAAATCACTGGGAGAGTGCAGGACTTTTTGTCCAGAGAGAAATTTAAGAGGTGTGATGGAAATAATAGAGGCATTA
The DNA here is from genome assembly GCF_971803275.1 of Cyanistes caeruleus. Taxonomy (NCBI): domain Eukaryota; kingdom Metazoa; phylum Chordata; class Aves; order Passeriformes; family Paridae; genus Cyanistes; species Cyanistes caeruleus. The sequence goes on from NC_141717.1 coordinate 3,588,533, forward strand.
ATAATTCCCAAATCAAAAAGTGAAGAAGTGCTTATATGAGCTATTCTAGGCAATCCTCTCCCCCTCTGAAACTTCTAAACAAGACATTTGCATCTAAGAATTTTCTTTGGTATAATTGTGTTCACAAATGGCTTGGGACTTCTTTTTTATTTTTGCTTTTCTTGACAGTAATGCAGGTAAATATCTGTCAGAGATGAGATATCCTGGTACATTATAATACTATTTTTATTTTGTTTCACTGAGCGAGTGCCAGCCATCCATATGTGCTTCTACATCAATAGAACAGTGTCAGTGAAAGGGAGGGAAATCATCACTTTCAACTATGCCAACATAATTAAAGTGGTAAAACTTTAGCATTCAAAATCCAATCATTTTTCCTGGGCTGGCTGCTTCCACCTAACTTTAAAGTTTTTTACTTCTGTTTGCTTTTTATCTTGCAGAAGTGAAGCCAGTTCGAGTTCTCTCAGCCAAAAGAAAGGACAGTGCTGAAGTGTACATTCCTGTCAAACCAGTCACGCTGAAAAATAAAGGCACTCGGCCACTCTCTGCTGAGTTCTTGCACCAGGACAGACATAAAACAATTTGTTCTAGTAAGAAATAAGAATATATGATGTCAATAAGGAGAGTTTTCGTGCTTTTCCCCCCTCTGGCTCAGATGCAATTTCAGCACACATCTGTCATTATGTGATTCTTTTAGCTGTCACTGCCCTTTTTTTGTTTTTAAATGGGATTTTCTGTGCTTTTGTTGTTGTTTTTAACACCTCAAATGTTCTGACTTCAGTGAAATTGTGATAAAGTATTAAAGCCTGTATACTTTAATTTTCTGCCACATCTTTACCATCTTCCTTCCCTTTTTGCTTCCACAGCACAAGTCTTGCTCTCTCCCTTTCAGTCCTTGCTCTGTTTCCCACTTCCCTCATGGAGGTTGATTCCCTGTGGTGGTATTAATGGACAGGTGTGTTCTCCCAGTCAGCAGCTGATGTTTGGTGGAAGAGTTTAACACAACAGATTTGTAGCAATACAAAATGCAGAGTTCTCTACCACAATAAAGGCACAGTTTTACACTTCATGACAAAAGAGCCCTGTGGCTGCTTGGGACTGTACTTGAATTACACCTTGAGCACTGAGATCAGTCTGCAGTGTTGGGTAGATATAACAGTATCTAGGACCATACTGGAAAATATTTTTCTTGGACTGGAGAACATAATTTGAAGCCACTGCTTCTTATTCTAAAAATCTGCTGCTAAGGTGTGGTCTTCAGCTGGGGAAAAGCCTCAACAAAACACAGCAAACCCCAAATGTAGGGGCTGAAGTTGTGACTGCAGTTCAGTGCAGTCCTTAACAAGTCTGATCAGCTTGAGTTTTGAAAGGTCTGAGGCGAAGTTTTCAGACCTGCCATACATACTCTGTAGTCAGGCTGCTCTTTAGAAAAAAGCCAGAATCCAGATGTGTCCCAAGAAAGCACTAAGGCCAGTGGTTTTGAAAAGGCAAATAATTAGTTTCTTAATTAGCAGAAAACCAAGCAGAGAAAAAGAAGTTAATTCTTTTTGGCTTCAGAATAAATCCCTTTTGTAGCTTCTGAGACCCTCACCCACCATCTGTTGGAGCAGATGTTGCTTTGACTTCCCAGAGATGTGTGCAGCATTTTCTCAGGTTATAGTAGTGCTGTTTGGAGCTGTTTCTGTCCAACTACTGTGATAAAGCCCAAATTAATTTCATTTCAGGGGGATGGTACAGTACAGAAGAATAAGCAGGTCTTTATTCTATCCCTGTTTTTGCAGAGATGGCTGATGGTTGTTTAAAGTTTTCATGGGTGTATGTGCAAAGAATGAATGCACACAAATCTCAGCTCAGTTTGAACTTCTTGTCTTTTCAAGGTGGACTTCATGTTATTTGCTCTGTGCTCTCCTCCCTGCAGCATTGAGAGCTCTCTGGCACTTCAGTATTTCCCCTCACTCTAAATGTCTGTACAACTTAAGTCTCTTCTCTTCCCTTGACTTTTAAAGCCCTGAGATATAACCACTGTGCTTCTCTTTTAGTCCAATCTCACATCATCTGTTGTTAAATTTGATTTCCTTTCTTTCAAACCTGTTTCTAGGCTGTGATGTTTCTGTTTCTCCATGAAGTTTGGGAAGATTGGGATTCGTGTGGGCATTGTGATGACTGCTTAAGTGATAAGGTCATTTCTTTTGCCTTGTAAATAGCAACTCCTAACTCCCCTTATTTTGCTAGAAGTCTCTGGGGATTCCTCCAAAATAGCTGAACACCCCAATTACAAATTCCTGCTGTGCTTAAATTATATATACTTCTTTTTAATGGACTATTACAAGGCATTTCCACTAAATACCAGAACAAAGCAATCTAAAAGCATAAAAATTATGTTTCTCATTTGTTGGTTTTCCTCTTCTTACGATCCTGTTTTAACTGTTGCCTAAAGAAGATGTGACTTGGTATCTTAACATAAAACCAAAGTGGGGGAATTCAGCTTCATTTGGGCTGGTTATAGACTGCTTGCAAAGCCCCATGTCAGTAACTGAATGGGAAGTTTCAGATGTTGGAATGTTCCATACTTGTATGTCCTGAACAAATGAGTATTTCTTCCTTTTTTTTTTTTTTTTTTTTGGTTCCAGAGCCCTTAAGTCGACCGGAAACATCCCTTTCACTAACCAGGAAGAGTATTTGTGAGAAGGATCCAGACTTCTCTGTTTCAGCTGTTGTTCAAGCAGTACAGATTGAAAATGAATTCTTGCAGGGAGATCTGCAAGGGCAAGCAGTTGCCACAAACCCCCAAGAGGTATGGCAAAAAAAATAAAGCTGTTTGTTCAAGTAGCAAAACCCCGATGAGTTACAATCTCTTACACATTAGGATTGTGTATGAATGAATGGTGATGCCTTCTAAGTGTAATTCTATTTGTTTTATTCTTCCAAAGGGTTGTTTCCTTTAATCTGCTTCCTCAGGTTGGCATCCCACAGCTCCCTCTTGATTACAGGGATCACTGAGCAACTGATAGACCAGCCATATGATGTGTCTATACAGTCAGATGCACAGCTGCAGGCCCACTTGAGCCATTTGCATCCTGCAAGCTTTTGAAGCAAGGCAATGTGTGATTTCCATCCCAATAAATCCTGCCTTCCTCCAGGATTTTCTAATATGGGCACTGCTTCCTGTTTGTGCATGCTCTGCTTTGGAACAGAGCTGTACACTGCTAGATCTCACTGAGGACAAGCTGGGGAGGGTTTTCTGCCCCAATGTGTGTTCATTTCTTACCTCCAAAGACCATCTTTAAAAACTCATAAGCAAGGAGATCAACAAAAATCAACAAAAAAGTTGAGTAGAGTCAGAGAAAGAGCCCATAGCATTATAAGATTGCAGCACTTTTCCTCTGTTTTCTCTTATGTATCTTACTGATACCTCTTTATTTAAAAAATATTTTTTTAATGCTAATAGCACTGAAGGGTTTGAGGATTTTTAAAGACTTTATGATTTTGGAGGAGAAAGTCTAGTAGACCTGTGCCAAAGCTTTGGTCAACCCTGAGTCCTACCAAATGTACACAATGAGATTTTATGTATCTATACGTGTGTGTATATTTTCTAGTACTCAGCCTTTGCTTCTATGTTTTCTTCCACATGGAAGATCAAGCTCCAAGTTCATCTTTTTCATTCCAAATCAAGACCAATTCCATTAAATGTGCTTTAACTTTGTATAGAGTTACAGATTAGCTGGGCCTGAACTCTTCTTCCAGAGATGCAAATTGATGCTGTTTTGGTGTGACCAATCTGAATGAAACATGTTCATCTTTTTCTTTCTTAGAAAACATCTTCTGTTCCATCTATTCTTTCTGCAAAGACTGAACCTCCAGAAAAACGCCAGACAAGGACTACAGTTACCAGAACTGTGGAGAGATTCTGCCCTTTTGGAAGCAGGTATATATTTTTATGTATTTGCTTTAGGATAACTTCCTTTTCTGAAGAGAGATTTTTTAGAATGCCACCATTCTAATTGCTACACCTGAGACAAGTGCAAGTAGCAAATCAGCCAGTGCAGCCTTGGGCCACTTTCTGTGGAGCAGGATCTGCCAACATCTCACTTTATTTTCTTCAGATCACCTCTGCATTCTCTTCTCCCACTGCCTCAGAATCAGCTGGGAACTGGAGCCCAGCTTTTTAACCAAACTCTGCGTATCTAAGGTGGAATGCTGCAAAAGTTGTCATTCAGTGCGTGGGTACATTTTCCTGTGGGGCTCATCCTATCATCTCTTCACCTTTGCACCAACTATTTCTTAAAAATGCAGGAATGATGAGGAAATAACCCAGAACATGTTGTTTCAGACAAAAGAAGAGATCCCTGAAAGGCTTTGTGGAGCGTGGGAGCCATTCTGTCTGTGACAGTGACAGGTCCCTGGCTGGTGGCAAAGCTGGAGTAAATTCCAAGTGGAGAAAGAAGGTTTGTGCATATGTTCACCATAATTGGTGCTTCCCAGTGTTATTGATACAAAAGTACATTGAATGAGCTGTGTCCCTCAGTTCTGCCCTACATCAGGTAATAAATCCATGGCAAGGTAAGAAAAGACAATTTCTCACTGTTCATCAGAATGACAAAGGAATCAGACAAAGAACATAGTTAGTTCCCTTCTCTTAAGGCTTTTTAAGAGCAGTATTGGTGTAACCCTGAATGATTGATTGAATGTCATCCAAATAGCCTTGACTTTGCAATCTTTTTGCTTCTGACCCATCCGTTTTGCAGTCTGAACAATTTTGTTTCACATTTTATTGGCTGGTCACTGATGTTTTTACCATATTTCATTTTGGTCCAGGTGACAGCCAGTAGGGAAGTACATGATCCCATTTATGTGACTATGGAACTTCTTTCCAACTGGGGGAATCCAGCAAACGTGGGCCTGAGCCAGGTGGAATTCTTTGATTTGCACAATGAGAGGATCTTTGTGTCTCCTCATGATGTGGACATTCGAAATGCTGACAACGCAGGGGATCTGTGCTGCCTGGTCAATAAGAACTTAAAGGTAAGACAGCTTAGTCCTGGATGTTAAAATCTCTCATTATAATACTCCTATAATACTCTATCTCCAGGTTTTTTGTTCAGAAACATTTTGAACCTGACTGAATAACAACTATCTGAGAATTAAAAAAAAACCCCTACAAATATTGCTTCTTATTAACAAATCCAGCTCTCCTGTTCAAGAAGTTGCTATTCAGTTACAACTTTGTTTTAGAACTGAAATAATCCTTGTGATCTCAAGGTACAGGAGCTTCACTGCTAATTTTTTTCAGATGGATAATACAAATTTAAGTAAATTTATAATGAAAATGTGCCTGTTTTCTCTTGTTCCCTTGTTATCTTTTTACCTAGGGAAGAATTACAGAAAAATAAGACTGTGTAGATAGTTTTGAACAAGAGATTAGGAAAAATATATGGCAGGTAAAAGTCTTTCATGGCTCTTGTGTGAGATAGTTGAGGATGAGGATGATAGTTGTGTGAGATGAGGAGATATGAAATGCTCCCATACTAATGACAATGGGCAAAAGATAGTGACAGGTGTGAAAGAATTAGCAAATGTCCACAGCCTTTCATACAGCCATAGTTTCATTTGTGCTGCACATTCACTCTGTGCCATTTTTCATGGGCCTTCAGAGCAAGGATTCTAGTAAAAAATTAGTATGATTTTAGTGGATGAGGATACTGAAGGAAGTCTATTAAAAACGTAAATTACAGCTCATTTCATGCTAATGGTGCTTTTCTGCTCACAAGGTAGATAAGATTTGGAACAGGACAAATATGGAGTATTTTGAAATTTAGTTGAAACTCCTTATGGAGTGTCATTTCCAGACAAATATTTTTACCTGAAGCATCTTCCTTACTGTCTCCTGAAAACTGTAGTTTGGATCTCATGAATACCCATTCTCTTTTTTAGGCTGTTCTGGCTGGCAGGTGTCACTCAGTAGTAGTAGTGGTAGTAGTAGCAGTTGTAGTAGTAACTCTCAGACTCTAGAGATATTTGAAAATAATATAGTAATACATTCATTAAGCCATTATGAACCTGTTACTCTCAGTATTACTCATACATTTATAGATTCCATTATTCTTAAGTAATGAGCTTTTATATTTCATTGATTAATATATTCCCTTGATTTGTGACTCTGTAATCTCCTCTCTTGAGGCTGAATTCAAGATGCACTCTGGGCAGGGAATATGCTCTTAGGCTGTGGGTGTGGGGTACCTGAACTGCAGATTCCTTCAGAAGGCAGAGCAGCATTTCCAGTTTGTGTACATTTCAGATCATACAGGAAAGCTTTAGGGTACATTAAAAACCCAGCAGATTAATCAATCTCCAAGCAATGAACATTTTCAACAGAACAAAAACTTGAAATAAAAACTTATTGTGTGGAAAATTCATTTTACCATGGTTAGAACACTTCCATCTTTGATCATTTAGGTGTACTTTTGTCTTTGAGAATACTCTTATTGAAGATGATGGATTTTATTTTATTAGTTTATTTATTACCCTTGCAGACTTTTAAGAAGAGCACTTAAACTGCCTCCTTCCTTGTATTTTGTGATCTACTGTAAAAGAAAAAAATGTCTGTCAGAATATCTGGTGCTCTCAACCTTTTAGATTAGATATAAGGAAGGATTCTTTACTGTGAGGGTGAGCAGGCCCTGCTACTGGTTGCCTAGAGAAGCTGTGGCTGTCCCATCACTGGACAACTTGGACAGGGCTTGGAGCAAGCTGGGATAGTGGAAGGTGTCCCTGCACATGGCAGGAGGTTGGAACTGCATGATTTTTAAGGTCTCTTCCAACCTAAACCATTCTGGGATTCTGATAATATTTAGTAAGTCATAGATTAGGTACTTTATTGAAATTGTTTTCCACAAACCTTTTTGATTCTTATATGCATATAGAGGTCTTTTAAACCTCAGAATAACAAGGACAGATAAATATCTAACAAAGGTGTTTCTTCCCCATGGGGAACCCTTAGACCTGTCATTCCTCTTCACAGTGCTTGAGGGTTCCTTTAGCCTCCATCTTTTACACCTTCAGTGCCCACTAGAAGCAGTGCCAATCTCCCTCAAAATCTTAAGACTAAAGATTTCCACTCTCCCCTTTTTCCTTGGTCCAGTTCAAATGTAATTCTGACTCCTTAACATACCACGTTCAATCTGATGGTACAAAGAGTTTTTGGGTTAGATTTTTCATCCCAGGCTCAAGTACCTCTTGTGAAGGCAAAGACATGACATCACTCTTTGGCATAAAACACGAGAGTCCTCCACAGTCTCTTGAGTTTTGGCATGGATCCATCAAAGTGCCTTGAATTTCTGGTGTCAGATCTTTGACACCTCATGGGGACTGTAACACCTGTTTGGCTGTGTAACCTCATCCCTGTCAGTTATCTCCTCTGATAAACAAAATGATCCTCATGGCTGCCTCTCACTCAGGACACAACACTCAGCCTGGCTCTGATAAACCTCTGTGTTTTTTGAACACCATGTGCAGTTTTACAGAGAAACCAGTGAGAAGAAGGAACAGGTCATTTTGGTGCTAAATCAGGTACCCACCCTTCTGTGAAGACACCTCTGGCTGTCAGTACACCCCAGAACCTATTGATTTCTGGGGAGTCAGCTCCTGGCTTGAGAGGCCTGCAGATGCACTGCTTACTAGATGTTGCCTGCAGTTGGGAAAAAGTTTTATAATCATTCCTGTTCATAGGATGGCTTCAAAAACATGATGCAGCTTTGAAGTTGACCCCAGAGTTGGGTGAACAGTGATTTGAGGGCTGTCCTTCATTTGTTTGATGTCAAGAGGCTTCTTTCGTTTTAAGTAGAAAGGATAAAGCGTGTCTGGCACCCTCATGGCTGTTTGTGCTCCAAACTGGTGTTAAAAGGAGAAACAGTCTCCCAAAGCTTTTTGAGAGGCTCTGGGGCAGAGACCCCTCAGAGTCTGGATGAGAGAGATGACCATGGTGAGAAGTGGATCTGTTCATGATGGCTCTGAGCAGGCTCCAGGGCGCTGTCCTCACCATTGTTTAGTCACACAGCTAAAGGACTCTGGAGGAAAGCTCTGTGGTTAATGCCTTCAGGAAAAACTGAAACACTCACTTCAGAGAGAAAAGAGTGGGAAAAGACTGCCTGTTTATCTTCTGTGTGTGTATCTGTGTACTGTGTGTCCCTGAGATCCAAAGGGGAACTAATTAATCAGCTGCTTTCAGATCACTGATATGTTACCCACATGTGTATCCACTTTGTGCCCTTGTTCATCTGTTTTCGGGTAGCACTGGACATCAAATATATTAATATATTTAATATAAAAATATATTAATATTCTACATTTTGACTCTGAAGATCCTTCTTTCTGAGCTGCCACATATCCTTTTCTTACATTCTGAACATGTAGAGGCAGCAATTCTTAATGATGTCTCTTAAGAATGAGGCATTTCTTTGGCATTTCAAATCTCTTGATTGCCAGTTGTATGTAAAATTCATGTTGGGAATTCTGTGATATCTTAGAAAATTTCTAGTGTAGAGTCCAGTATAGCTCTGAGGAATAGACCTGTAAGTGAAGCTGATTATCTGCAAAGCCTGATTAAAATAGAGGCAGGCAGCAAAGTAAAATTCTCTAAGATTCCCCTCCTAAGGGGATGAACCAGAAGCCAAGAAATTGTAAAACGATTGTAGAATGTCCATTGTGCTCAGTGATCCCCCCCTAGTGCCAGCAAAGCTGATTAATTTGATAAAAATAAACTGGGCTTGCTCTGTCTGTGCTCTGAGCGTGCAGATGTTTCCCTGGGACAGCAGGCAGCTGACCTTTAGCTCATTGCCAGGTTGTTGGGAGCTGTCTGGCAGGCAGGAGAGTGGGATTTACTCTTGGGAAATGAGGCTGAGGTTTTGCTCTTTGCGTAGCAGATTTTATGAAACGTTTACTTTTCTAATGGCCGCCTGTTCTGCTGGGGGGGTGGGGAGTTAATTAAAACACCCTGCTGGAGGAGAAGGAGCATTAGTGACAGTCTGCTTATCTGTGTTTTTAGCTTCCCAAGGAAAGATGCCTTTGGATGTGCCCTTTTCACCCACCCGTCCAACTTTACTTTGTTATCCGCAATCCCACCCGCTCACGTGACTTTGGTATATCCAAGATCAAGATTTGGAATTACAACACAACAACTCCCAGTGTAAGTAGTCTTTTCTCAACTCCTCTGTATATTTGCTCTTGCCTTGCCTAGGGAAATTCAGTGTGATTTTCTTTCTAAAAGCATGAAATAAAAGTAGATACAATTTCCTGTAATAAAACAGGAGCTATGAGATGTCCCTGTCTGCTGTGAAATTTGCTTTTGTCTTAATTGTAAGTGCTAACAATGTAGTGATAATGTTTTCATGGGCACAATAAGCATTTGCTTTCAAAGCTATTAAAGATCGCTAAAGACCTAATAAAAGGATTGCAGGTCCTGTCATTAATCCTTTACTGTGGTAAGAAATAAAGATACAAAGGTAAGTGCATCTCAATATTCAGGGCTTTCAGCTGTTTAATCACAATGTAAATAAATAAGTGTTTAAATATGTGTTTTCTGGTGTCTATAAATATAAACAAGCTGACTGCTGCTCAGTTTGGGGTTTGTCACTTTAACGAGAATCATAAAATGGTTTGAGTTGGAAGGACCTTAAAGATCATCCAGTTCCAGCCCCCCTCCCTGGGCAGGGACAATTAAAAAGTCCACTACTGTGTGCTCATAATAAAACCAGTAATCTACTGTTACAAGAGAGTCATATCATGGCAGATGGCAGATGGTCTCTTGTCTGTGTGTTTGAATGTCACCATGAATATTATTCTTGTTTGTACACTGCAGTGTTAAGAAAAAAATCTCAGGTACTGGATCAAAGAGGATTTGCTGTCCTGGATTATAAATAAGAAGCTTTATCCCTCTGGTTTTGCTCTCATCCATGTTCTTATATAAGCACATATGGTAATTTATACATACGGAAATGGCCATGGAAGGGACAGCTTAAAACAAATTTACTACAGCATGATTTATATTTCTTTTCCTGGAATTTTAATAGCTTTTCTCACTAAAACGTGGTCTACAGGACGTTCCATCATCATTAGAGTGTGGGAAAGGGCCGCTGTTGTTGGAGGTAATGGTGTGATTTGTTACCAATCTACTGAATAGAATGCAGGAACTACACAGAAATGTCTGTCCGTGTTTCAAGGCTCTGCTTCTTTAATAACCTGCTATGAGGAAATGTAAAAAATCCATCGGGAGTATAATCCTATGGATTTTGGTGGAAATGCAGCAGTTTACCCTTGCTGAAGAAATGTCTCATTATCCTTAAGAAGAAGGAATAATACAAAGCAGTTCTGCCTAATTCTGTAATTTGTCATGAGGAAGTTTTGTCTAAGAAGTATAAACCCCCAAAATACAATGAACGAACAATTTTCTTCCTGCTAATATAAATCCAGAGCCAGATTTCTGTGTGGATTTTGGGAATAATTTTAAATGCCTTCTTTCCCTCAAAAAACATGAAAGTGAGAGATGTCCAAGTACTGCTTCCAAAAATAGGCCAAAAATTAAGTCAGGCCAGTACTTTTGTATATTTGAATTTCAGAACTTGAGTCTAGAAGGAGAAAAAATATGTCTGAAGGAAGCTGTAAAAGTCAGATGACATCAATGTCATGGATTCATTGATTAATTGAATTACAAGGAAGGTCTCAGGCTTCATCTTGTCTTTATTTACTTAAGATGAGACCCCCCAAAAAGGAAGTGATTTTTAGTCTGCAGGAAGGGAACAAGTGTAAGGGCAGCCAGTTTTTTTCATGTTTGTCTGCAACAGTCAGACATTTTGCAACTACATGATACAGCATTGAAATTGCATGGTTACTTGGTGCTATTAAAACTTTTTTCAAAGATCCAGTCTAATGTCTGTTGTATGTCTTCACAAAACTGGGAATGGAATCAATACCAAAATTCCTTAAGGTCTTAGTTGCTCTCCAGTTAAATAAGTCTCTTCTTCAGGTGGTTTCTTGTGTGTTTGTTCCTTTTGTGCCTGTGTTCCTGTCCATTCTCTTGGGGTTTTTTTCAGTGCTGGATTACCCCTGGGGTGCATTGTCTGTAAGGATGCAGCAGCTTTCTTCCAGCACAATCAGTTTTGTAGAAAAATTTTCTTTGGTTCTTGACTTCTTTCCTACTGCTTCTTTTTCACACTTTTCTGAAAAGTCAGGCAGAAGCAATTTCAGGTCCTCTGTCCAGGAGGAATTCTCAGAAAAGCGCCTCTGGTTTTAAGCTCAGTCCTTTGTGCACAAATATCACAGAAATGGCCAGAAATACCATCCCCATTTTCTCCTTGGGAGGCACTATCCCAGCAGACACTCTGTGAGGGCTGAGGGTGCAAGCTGGGAAGGAACATCAAAAGGAACCAGAATTATTTTCACAAAATATTTTTTCTTCCTGACACTGCTCATCCCTATTTGCTTCTTCTGAGACATTGTGCCCTTTTAATTACTCTTGCAGGAGGAAAAAGCCCTGCCTTGGATGAAGTATGGAGTGTTTGTTTACAGGGTGGGATTACTCCTGAGGAAGGGATTTTTCCAGCCTCCTCACGCTTGAGGAGAGCTGAGCAGTGGTGCTGGGGAAGCTGAACTGCCAATCTTTTCCACCAGAACAGATCACTAAGCAACTGGAAACTCAGCAGAGGGGTGGGAGGGAATAAAAAAGAGCAGTTCTTAGTCTTGTGCCTGCATATGTTTGTTCTTGGAGTCTCTGAGATCTGTTGAGATTTTTCCTCCCCGAGGCTCAGTCTGCTCAGGATTTCGGTGCAGATTTTCATTAGCTCTGCTGAGCTATCAGCTGTTGGAACGCCTGTCCCAGTCCAGTCTGTCTCTGTTATCCCAGAAATACCTGGCTGCTTCATCTTGGTGCAGTTCACACACCTTTTCTGCTTCCTAAAATATCTATCCCAGACATTCCACAACATCAGAGAGTCTCCCACTGACTGGAAAAGTAGTTTTGAAGTGAGTGGCTCTTTTTTGGGCTTGACTGTCCCCTTTTCAGGGAGAATGAGCTCTACTATCTCATTTTGTAGTGTTTTCTCTGTCTACCTGACCTCCTCTGCTGCTGGTGAGTGCAGTGGGATTTCAAAACAAGTTGTTCTTAAGAAGTTGCTGATTTTAATTTAAAAAGATGACATTGACAGATACTTTTCAAATGTATATCTGTATTTTTGTGATCCCCTTCAGTTTATACCTATTTCCAGGAAAAAATGCAGAACAAAGGGCTGGGTATTCCTAACACCAGTAGAGCTGGAATCTTATGGAGAAATATTCCAGTTATCCCAAATTCAGCTGTGAATATCCAATATCTCTAGCATTTAAGCAGTACATTGGCAGTTTAGATATACAGAAATTTTAAAAATAGCATTATTGGGACATCCTGATAGTCTATCTCTTCCCCATTATAGTTCCAGGCAAAGACATGCAGGTAGTTTTCAACAGATTGCAATTATTTAATTATGTAATTATTGAAATGTTTTGATCCCCAGTTAGATCAGCCTAGCACAGTGTTCCTCATTCAAGGTGAAGAAATATCCTGTTTTATGGCTGACTGCATCAGCACAGAAATACAGCATGGATGATCCTACAGGAGTTCCACAGGCAGCCAGGCCATAATGGCCAATTAAACTGGGTTTACAGCTCTTCACTGGGAACTCAGTGAAGGTTATCTTTTTCCTATCAGGAATGTGTCCTGCATTCCTTCACCCACTCCCCTCCCTCACCTGGAGCTTTCTTGTCACGCCTGCATCTTCTGCTTTTCCTCTGGGTAGGTCCAAATTGCATTTTTTGGTCTCAGAGATGTTATTATTGGGAAGGCAAAAGGATGGAAGCTATGAAAACTTGTAAGGCTTAAACAGTTTGTTCAGGAGTGGAACCAGAGACTTTTGTGCTTGGAAGGGAAGGAGTGACTGGTTTAGTCTGGGAGCAGAGGAAAATTTAATTCAGTTTTCAAGGAGAACTGACAGGCTGGAGATGAGAAAGAGGGATGAAACTGAAACTTCTTACTTTCACAAAAAGCTTCTTAGTTTTCACAAAAAGAAGGAAAGAACAGAGAGTCTCTGAAAGACTCCACAAGATGGACAAGTTAGAGAACAGAAAGGAGATGGATTGTGTCTCATCTTCTATATTTTCTTTGAAGATAATGGTATTTTTGTCAAGAGGGAGAAAAGGTTATATTGAAATGGTGAGGAGAATAGAAAGAACATTAGTTCTAACTTCAATGGAATAAAAAAAAATCAGGTATTGGTGAGTGCCACAGAGAAGGAGAACATAGAGATAAAGTTGTGAGTGGCAGAATTGTGTCTGAGATAAAGGTCTGCTGTTTAAAAGGCTAGTTAAGTGTTGGAATAGGCTATCTAGGCAGATTAGTTGAAAACTGTTAAAACTAGTTTTTTTCACAATGGTGTAGGTTATTTTACATTCTTCAGTGGAAAGAGATGGACTGGATGATTTTTTTTCCTCACTGTACTTTCTAGCTCTGCATTTCTGTGACTCTCTGTAAATCTTTTTAACTCTGATGGCTTTGATCTGGGTGGTTGTTGGCTGTGGAACATGTCGTGAAAGTGGTGAATCTTAGAGCTCCTGAAGCAAAATGTGCTCTGGAATTTATATCCCGATCAAATATAATTGTACTTAATCTAGGCTTTTTCCCCTCAAGCTTTTCTAAATAATCAAACCTTTTCAGACAAAGTGGTTCATAGCAGTGTCTAGCAGGGTTTTCAGTACTTTAAAAAAAAGAAAATCTTATATATTCCACAGTATTTTTTAGTAGTTTCAACTTTAGATTAAAAAGCAGTCAAAAGCATGTACTGACACAGGGTTTAATTGTTTTCATCTGTCTATTGATTAGGTGTTTCAAGTGTCAGAGTCCCAGAGCTGTGATATCTAATGCTTGAAAGCTTGATTGAAATCTTCATACCTTTATTTTGGTAGGACCTGGATGTTGGAGCAAAGAAGGTGAAGTTGTATGTTGATGAGGACCTTGTATTTGATGGTGAATTAGAGAGAGGCTCTGGAGATTTCCTTGCTGACCAGAACACTACAATTGACCTTACAGATCACAAGCAAGATACCTCAGCATCCCCCTCATCTGAGAGGAAAGAAGGAAATGCACCTGCAGGCCCAGACAAGAAAACAGACCAACATTTTAAATGCTCAGAATCAAACAGTGCTTCAGTGAACTGGAAAGCTCTGCCAGAAGAAAATCTTCTTGAGCCTAAGATGAATTCAATCAGCTTTACAAAGAAAAATTTGTCTCAGTTAGAGGATGATCTAAAAGTGTTCCCATCTCAAGTTTGTATAAAAGATGCCAAAGAGGAGGCAGCAGCAGAGCACGTTCAGTCTGATGATGAACTTTGTTTGAGTGAGCAAATGGAAAAGTTAACAGGAAGAAAACTGACTAATTCTGCAGGTGCAATTCCTTCTTGGTTACAATCATCTTCCCAGGTAGCACAGAATAATCAAGTTACTCCCAGTAGGCAAAAGCCTTCATGGCTTGCTACAGAGCAGAATTTCAACTCAAGATTTCAAACACAGCCAGATGAAACAAAGAAAAACTTCTCAAATCTGATAAACGAGGATGTCAAATGTCAGAGGCATGAACTGGGAGGACCCAATAGTAGAAATGCAACTGGAGATGGGAGATCACAAACACTGGCCAGAAAGGATGCTGATGAGGACTTGGACATTTTTGACCACCTTTCCAACAAAAACTGCTGCAGTTTACAGAACCCTCTGAGTGGAAGGAGAAGTGTCATGTGTGGTAAAAAAACAGGATTAAACTCTACAAATCTTGGAGAAGATGATTCTGCTCTCAAAGGTAAGAAGACACAATAGCAACCTCAGTACAAGTGCTGACATGTTCTCCATTTTGCAGAAGCACAAACTCATTTTGGGTGGGAAGGGACCTCTTGAGATTCCTGGAAGTTTAGACAGGGCATATTAGTTTGGCTATTTGTGATATTTTCCTCATGAGAATACTCAGTCTCTCTCCTGGTCTTACACCTGATATGAAACACTCTTCAGGAAAATTTACATTCTGATTTAGGGGCTTTTAATTTATTTGGAGCAGCTGGAAGACTAAATTTCAGTAAATTATGTTCTAAAATTTGACAGTCCTGCAGACAGCAAATGTTTGCTAATATCAATTAAAATCTACAGAAAGATAAAGTAGATTGCATCCCAAATTTGCAGAGCTTATTTGTGTAGTAGCTTTGTGTCTTTCTCAGTGAGAATAGATGCTCAATATATTTATTCAGAGTGAATGGAAAACTACCCTTATTTTTTCTTCTCTGCTCATAACTTTACAAACCTCTCCCTCAGACGTCTTATTTATAAATAAATAATATAAATAAATTTAGCTGTTGTCTGCTCTGTGCTGTTGATTATCCTTGTTTTCCTTCCCCAAACTTCCTGTTGGAGGTGGAGGATCCTGTGGCAGGATCCAGCAGTGTGTCCCCAAGGAACAGTAGGAGACTTGTGCAACTTCCCAAGTTCTCCTCTATCCCAACATCTGGCTGTCCATGGCTATGAAATTTTCAGGGCATGAGATAATATTTTTGTCTTTAACAAGTGTAAATAACAAAAAAGTAGAATTTGTTACCCACAAGTTCTACTTTGTCTCTTTTTCACCCAACACATCATTGCTTGGGATATATTTTTGTCTTCCTTTTTCAGTTTCAAGCTATGTCACTCTGACTCCTGGTTTTTGGACCCTTCATGCCCCTTCCTTGGCATTCTGTAATTCTTCAGCATTCAGTATCTTGTCTCAAATGAAGAGTTTAATACAACAAGGACAAGAAGACCCAGAGAATTGGAATAAGATGTTACAAAACTACAAATTGAAATTTTGGGGATGATTGAACATCAGAAAAAATTACATGAATATGTATCTTGCTGTATATTGAATTTGGGTGTTTGCATGAAAGTAAGGGTGACAAGGGACAGAAAATGTACCTAAATGAAGGAGTGCCAGTTCAAATTCTACTGCAGGTACTGCAGGGATTTTTTCAGACCAAGGTGAGGAAAATGGTTCTTTCTAAACTTAGAATGTCTGAATTTTTCCTTGTCTGACCTTCTGTGGAGAAAACAGCAATTTCATCAGTGTGTCTGAAGTTGTACCTCGAAGAAGAGAAGAATAGCAAAGTTTGGAATAGATGCCACCTGTCCTTCACCCACCCCACTCCCTGCAGCCCATTTACTGTTTCACACATTTTACAGTATCTGTTACATTAAAACCTTCACATGCTGAAAGCTGTAAATAAATCCCACCTTGGGAAGTTCTGTTCAGTTGTGAAAATGGAGATAAATTAGGAACTTCAATGTAAACTATAAGATGAGGGTTATAATTTTTCAATGTAATGCCCTCTGATTTTGTTCAGAGCTGCTTGTCCTGTGGTGCTTAAAGCTCCTGATGTGTTTTAGTCCCTGGGAAATTGCAGCCACCCAGCAGCTTTTGTTCTCTCTGCTGTGTGTGCAGGCTAAAACCATCTTCAAAGTGGAGCTGAGAGAGCTTTAACAACAGGGAAACCTTTTAAGTGTTTCCCTGAGAGTGCTGGATTTTAATTGGCCTGGGGCTGGGAGAAGGACAGTTCCCAGTGGAGGGTGGGACAAAGGGAAGGCTCAGAGGCTCCTGTGGATGTCACAGCATGGCTTTGGTCACTAAATGGTTCACAAGAACAACAGGAATTAGTAACAGCACGTACAGGCTTGTCTCAAGTTAATGTTGCTATAAAAACATCACTTTTTCTTTGATAACCAGTTTAATGTGCCAAGGAAATGGTGGGAGTAGGCTGATAAAATTTGCAAATACCATATAATTTGGTTTATTATGAGTTAAGGAGATTGAAGAACCACACAGAACGATGAACTTGAGGACTGGAGCAATGGAATGCAATTCAGTAGAATGCTTGCAGGCTCATCTGGGGACTAATAACCAAAAATTAAGTTGTAAGCTGAGTAATCATCAATTGCAAATGACTGAGGAAGAGAAGAATCACAGTTGAGTAGCTGATAGCAGATTGACTGAGATGCTGGTGTGAGCAGTGATTGGAGCAGTGCACTCCCAGGATGGATCAGCAGAAGCGTTTTGGGTACTTGGGAAACCTCAATATCTCCACACAGGCACTTGTGAGACCTCGGTTGGAAAGCTGCAGCTCTGATCATCCATTTTCAGGAAAGCTGATTACCAAGTGGAACAGATACAGAGGAGAGCTTTTAGAATGATTTGGGAAATGAAGCATGTGATTGCAGCACGGAAATATGATTGCTGTTTATAACTGCAGGGAGTAAAAAAAGATATTAACACAACAGAGGGAGAAGAAAGGTGGTTTTTTTCTATGTAGTCTTGCCCCAAAATGTAGTCTACTAAAGTTTTGAGAGGAACTGTGTGGGGTGTGTTGCCATCAGAAGCTGAATTGGTGGTTCAAGATACTCCTGAGCCTACAGGGGACTTGGATATTTGGGGTGTCATTAATAAATAATGCATTTTAGAATCTTAAAAAAGTCACACCCTGTAAGCCTGCAGCCATTCTGCTTTTGGGCCACCTCTGCTTTCCTTTCAGAGCTCCACTTGTGTTACACTCCTTAAAGTAGTTCATGAACCTCTTCACTTCCCATTGCACTGCCCTAGAGGGGCTTCAGAATTGTAACCTCTAGACTTTGGAAATACTTCATGTTTGAAAAGAAAAGGGAAAAACCTTCCCAAACAAGGATGGTCAATGGTTGTTAAGTACTCTCATCCCAAAATTTTCAAGATTTGACATTTTCAAGGGGTAAATATATGTACAGTACCTTGTCCAGGTGAATTGTGAGGCTCTGGAATGTATTGTTGGGGATCACCCACCTCTTGGGTATCTGTACTGATAGTGATGTGAGCAAGAAAGTGACTTATAAATGTCTGATGTTCTCTGAAATATGAACCTTTCCTTCATGTCTGCATTTTCCTTGTGGTGTAAGGAATGGCCAGGTTGGTCTCCAGCCTTCCATTCTGGAAGACAACCCTTTTCCAGGTAGTTTCCCATCTGCTTTAAAACTCTTAATTTTATCTCACGTGTCCCCACTGTAAATGATTATTTGCCATGGATAGATTAGGAACATTGCCTCTTTCCAGTATTTCCAAAAACACAGTTAAAAGTCTTGAGCAGTCTTTTGGGAAAACTTTATTTTGCATTTCACAGCGATTGGCATTTATTCTTGATAACCATTTGTTTTAGTACCCACCCAAGGACACTGTATGGAAGTAAATCTGGCTCACGGGCCCATAATTGTTTAGTACTCCACTTCCTTTTCTTCATTTATTTGAAGAAAATGCTTGAGTGACTGCTTTATTGAAAATCTTAGTTATTATCTGTTCTTAATTGTTTTGAGATGGAAATGAAGCAGTTCCCCAGTGCAGCTATGAGGAGAACATGCATTGCTCCCACTGTGCCCCTCTGATCTCTTATCCTCGCTGCATTCCCATTGGATATCTTGTCATTATCCTCCTTCTACACCTCACAATTGCTGAAAAGTGGGAAAAATATTTGGACATTACCTGCCTAGAATGCAATGCTCACCTCATCCTCCCTGTCTGCTGAACCTACTCCTTTTCCCACCGCTTTTCTTTATATTGAGAGGAAGAACCAGCTTTTCTCTGTAATGCTTTACATTAACCAGTTCAGCCATTTCCAGCTGTATGAAAGACCTGCAGAAATGCAGAGGGATGATTTAAACTCTTGTGACAGCCACAGAGTAAGTATCACTGGGCAAAAATCCCAATTTCTTTAGGGGCTGAGGCAAGAATTTATAGCCTCAAACTTATTTGCAGTTTGTACCATGGCAGAAGTTCTGCCCCTCCGCAGGTAAAAGTGATTTTGTTCATTGTATCTAAGTGGGGAAGGGAAACTGGGACATGTGGCCTTCATGGTAGGGAGGCAAAGTAGAAGTGCTGCTGTCAGAGAATTTCACAGTGAGGGACTCGGCATCATTCTGCAAAGTCAGTGTTGGAATGGTTTGTTCCCAGTCCTGTTTGTACATTAAATACCTTTGTAATGTTGTTTTCAGATGAAGGCTTTCCCATCAAGGACATAGCAACCTCTAGAATGAAGTGGTGCAATGAGCAAGAGCACACTCTGCAGGAGTCCTGGAACTCCTTGGTGAAATTTAATTATTCCCACCGTGGCCGGATCTCGAACATGGATTTTCAAGGGGATATCTTTGATGAGTTTCTCCATCAACAGAAAATCAACCGGCCTGGAGAATATCAGAGAAAAGAGGGACTGCAAACACTACCAAAGAGGCAAGAGGAAGAAAATTCTGTGGAGATACAGGATGGAAGTGATTTCAAAATCCCTGTTTTACCTTGTGGGCAGCACTTGGTGATAGACATCCGAACAACGTGGGGAGACAGACATTATGTTGGTCTTAATGGAATTGAAGTTTTCAGTTCCAAAGGAGAGCCTGTTCAGATTGCAAAAATAACAGCTGAACCCTCTGACATAAATATTTTACCAGCTTATGGAAATGATCCCAGGATAGTAAGCAACCTGATAGATGGGGTGAATCGGACCCAGGATGATATGCACCTCTGGCTGGCACCATTCACCCCTGGAAAACCTCACTTAGTCTTTATTGACTTTGTGAATTCCTGTCAGGTAGCGATGATTAGGATCTGGAATTACAATAAATCCCGCATCCACTCCTTCCGAGGTGTGAAAGACATTATCATGGAGTTGGATGCGCAGTGCATCTTTAAAGGAGAGATTGCCAAAGCCTCAGGAACCTTGTCTGGAGGTAGGCTATCATTTCTTATTTTGCTTGTGGAAACAGCAGTACAATACAAACAAAATACATTTAGCTTGTTTGTTATCACTTTCCACTTCAAAGCAAGCTGGCACTTTGTCTGGTGTTAGATTTAAAATCATAATGCAAAGCCCATTAATGCATTCTTCACTGATACTGGGGATTTTAGCAGCATACAGAGCTAATCTCCATTTTTAACTATGTCTTAGCAACAAGTCTGTGTTTCAATCACACCAGACAGAAATTTCAAACTTGCAGCTTTTTGCTTGTTTTCACATGCATGGTCTTTTGGAAAAGGTGATTCAGCTTTTTTCCCCCATTTTCTTTTATATGTATTTGAAATCTGACTGAATTCTCTGGGTTTTTTCCACTGTGCAGTATAAATTTGAGAGTGAAACACTAATTATAGGCATAGTCAGTATCAATTTGCCACATATTATCTTTAAACACTGCTGCAAATTAAATGCAAAGAAGGACCAAAAATAATTTTTCTCATTCTTTACGTTCCTTTTGCATTATTTCTCCATTTAATTCTGTGTGTTGCCTTCAGCTCCAGAGCACTTTGGGGATACCATATTGTTCACTACTGATGATGATATTCTTGAAGCCATTTACTGCTATGATGAGACATTTGATGGAGAAATGGGAGATTCCAGCTCCCTGAGATATGAGGAAGAGCTGAAGAGGCCAACAACTGCAGACAGGGAGGGAGATGAGAGACCTTTTACACAAGCAGGGTTGAGAACAGAGGATCAACAGGTGGGGGCCTCTATGTTCAAAACTCTCTATAAATGTCTGTTTGAAACCTGGAAGTAATGGACACATTTCCAGGCTGGAATAAAACCTCAGAAGGACTAACACAATTATGACAATTTGAAAGTTCTTTTTTCACCAGATCAATAATTTATGCTATTTTTTTTAAAGCCCTAAAGGTCCTCCAAATGTTGGTTTCCCTGATTAATTAATAAGCCTACTTCTTCACTTGGACAGAGACTAGGGGGAGTTCTTCATGATTTGGGTACTCCTGAAGGTTTCAGCCCTGTCAGTGATTTTTCCCATGCTGTTACTCCTGTCATGAGTAGCTGTGCTCCCTGGCACTCCAAATCAAAGGTTTTATCATATTTTTCATATTGCTGATTTCTTCCTCCACAAATTAGGGATGTCTCTTCCTCTCAACCCTTCCCTTATTTTCCCACTTTTTCTTTCTTTGACTAGCATTGTCACAGGTTTATGTGCATTCTGCAGCATAAAAACACCTTTTTTTTTATTCCATTCAGGAGGTATTCCACTCCTCGGAGAAAGGCTGTATTTCCAAGCACTCGAGCTCTTGCCTTATGCCATTCCAGCCCAGCAGTCCAGTGTCTGAGCAAAGATCCCACAGGATTTTCTCAAGATGATGTGTGACAGTCTTTGCCCTGTTTTCCTTAAAATGTTCTACTTTCTCAGGATCTTCCTGAGCACCCTCTATTGCATCAGTGTGGTTGTTTTTTTCTAGGGTTCACATTCTTACTTGTGAGTCTGTCAGGAGACCCAAAGCTGAATCAATCCAAATTCCAGCTGCTCCAGCCAAAACCTTCCCAGGGATATGTGGTTCCTTATGAACCTTGTGCCAAACCTTCCCCTTCTGTCTCGACCTCTTTTTCTTGTGGCTCACAAGACAGGAGGAGAGCCAATGGCATTGGAATTTGATCTCACTGTTAAGACCAGAAATCAGTGGCTTTAACCTTTGGACTTCTGCAGTAATTTTGATCTCATCTTTGCTTGCAGTATCTGAAACTGCTCAGAACCTTGTGCAGTGCACGATTTCATGAAGACAAGCTGAAGTTGACCTTTCTTTTCCTGTTCATGAGTTTATTGTGAGCATTCACCAGGACCTCTTCCATGGCAGAAGCTTGACCCTGGACTGTCTGGTCCTTGCTCAGATACAGGCTCTGCTTTTCATTTTGCTGTTCAGCTCTGATGCCCTTCACACCCCTGTTCTGACTGTGAAACTGCTGTATCAGTGGTGGAACAACAAAAGCTGTTGTGACTGAGCCATTGATCTCCCTGTCACTGTGTATTTGCTGGTTCCATCAGGATTTCTGTAGGGGGATGTTTATGCTACCAGAATGATACAGATCCAGTGCACAATTTGTCTTCCCCAGCCTAACATTGTCAGACCAGTATTGACCAGTTTGAGCAGTCCCTGCTGTTGATCATTTCCCTTTATTCCCTGTTCAGTAGATGAAATGGTGTGTTTTACTAAAAACTTCACAAAAGCTTGCACAGAAGTGGCTTACTTTTCTGTCAGTGTTATCCATGGCCATCTCTCTGTCCACTCTGAATTCAGGAATCCTTAACATGTTTATATGAAGATCAGACTCTGGCTACTGCCCTTGATTCAACTCTGGGGCCAGTAGTGGCTGCTTAGAGAGAATGAAAGAACAGCACAAACACAGAGTGGTGTTGCTCTGAAACACTCATTCAGCCCCTTGAAATGTGTCTCACAAGGATTTTTTCACTTAACCTCTGTGTTTAATATCCTGCCACAGATTTTTATTGCATTAATTCATCCACCAGCTTTTTGAACCCACGTGAACTTGTAAAATTTACAGTGCTCCGTGGCAAGTTTCCCAGCTGAACCTGCATGGCACAAAGAACCTCCTTCTGTTTGTTGCTAGTTTCATTTAATGTTCTCTAGGTTTTGTGTTGGAAGAAACAAAACAATTCTTCCCCACTCCGTTCCTCAAGCTACTCAAAAGATTTATACCCCTGTGTTAGGATTCTAAATCTTTTCCAGAATGGTTGCTCCTACTTTAGTTATTCCTCCCAGGAAGGGTGTTGGACAGTGTGATCAGGTGTTAAGACCAGGGTAATACTTTCTACTTTTTATTGGTAATACTTCCTACTTTATATTGCTTTTCCAATAACTCCTGTATTATGGTGGTGTTTTGTTTTAGCCATAAGAATCTAAGAACACAGGTAGGACAATGCCGACTAGCAGAAGTAGTTAAAATAATAGAAAATGAGACCATATCTGAAAGAAAATATATTGGGCATCAGTGGAATGGAATCATCAGGAAGGGATCTGAGTAGATAAGAAAGCGAGAAAAGAGGTGATAAGGTGCCTTTGCACAAATGGTTTCTGGTCTGCTAGGGAGAGCATTGTTTTGCAGTCAGTAAACGCAGTGCCTTTTATTGTGTCTATGGGTTTTGATTTTAAATAAAGTTGCAAATTTTAATTCCCAGACTGGTGTTTTAGAATAGTTCTGAGGAACAGAAGTGGTTTGTGAGAGAGGTACCCCAGTGGGAGGGATTTTCCATGGTTTAGATTCTGTGGTTTTATTTCAGAGCCCATTTCTTGTTCAGTCTCACCTGAATTACCTTGACTGCCCCAGGGACATTTGCTGCCACATGAAGGATATTGCAGTCTGGGAACACATGAGATCCTGGGGATCAGTGGTTAAATTGCAGGGATCTAATGGAACTGTAGGAGACAAGTGTTGACAAGTCTTTATTTATTTTTCTTAGGCACAGTGTAGATCCATTTGATGTATTGTGGATGACAGGAGGTTTATTTCTAATGATGAATTAAAGAGTAGGAGTCTGGACTTCTAATTTCCTGTTTGGCCTTTTGACTACTAATGAGGATTGAACTGGTGTTTTTATAGAGCTACTTAGAAAAATGCTAGGATTTCATTCTAATCTACTATTATTTATTTTGGAGCCAATACTGGTATATGTGAAATTAGGATTGTTTTCTCTGTATAACATTTTTACATTTGTGCACAGAGAACAGGATTTGCCATTTTATCACACTCATTGAAGTGAATTCTATCTGCAATCCTTTGCCATTTTTGTCTTTACTACCCTAATTGGCCCAGTGTGATCAGCAAATTTTGTCATCTGTTTCTTCACTTTTCTGAATAGCATAGGCAATTTTTAATTAGTATTGCCAGAGCACAAGCACAAGGTTTTGGGCAAGTTTGCTTGTTTGTTCTGCCTCTTAATTCCTGAGAAGAAATTGTGGTGGCACTCTGTGGTCTTGACTTCCTTCCAGACTCCTTGTCTCTGCAACAGATTTGCAACATATTGCAAATACAGCATATTATCACTTGCTGATGGCAGTTTGCAAGGAAATAAGTGCGATTTAAGGATTTCAGCCTCTTTCAGAAGCTCACACTGTGGAGTCTCCCATTTCACATTTCTATATGCACTATGCAATAAACCTGCCCTAATAGTCTTGGCTTTCTGAGAACCCACCTGATACTCTACATTTTGGGTCATGTTTTCCATTGTTTGCAGGACAGCCGGGGTGGGGAGGCAGAGGGGAGATTGATACACAAAAACAAACAGGTACAAATATCAGACTTTATAAGCAGTCAATGTCAGTGTAATACTGAACCTGTTCCTTGCACCTGTTGACTTTCTTTTTAGGTTCAAGAGCCAAACTCTGTCTCTGAATGCATACCAAAGGACAGAGGAATATTTACTGGAAAATGTAAGTTCTTACATTTACTTCTTGCTTAACCAGCCTTCCCCCAAACATGTTTTCAAGGAGGATCTGATTTGTCAGAGCTGCACAGCACTTTGTGACAGATGCCAGGTCTAGAATAAAGAAGAGTAATTGAATATTTAAGGCAGAAGCTTTGTTTGCTATGGCATTTACAACATTATATTGTAACAGTTGGTTTTTAATCTCAGAAAAGTAACATTAGCCATTTGTCTAGTCCCTGAATGGGATTTCTAATAGCTGTGTCCCTTACCCAGTAATTCTCTCCCAATCCTTTGTATTTATGTAGACTGACTGAATTTTTTAGATTGGATTGACAATAGAAACCCCAGAGTAAAGCTAGATCAGAGTGTTATATCCCTGCCTAAGTACCTGATTTATTATCCTATACCAAACCAGCTCTCTGGGGCCTTTCAGCTGTTGTCCAGAGAGTTTCTGGGTAGCCCAAAAGCTTCAGGAGCAGTTCCTGGTCCTTTGACAAGAATTTCCAGCAGGGTGTTAGGAAATTTTTTTCACCCTGAGAACAATCCAACACTGGATTGGGAGGGTTTGGAGTCTGCCAGCCTTGGAGGCAGGAAAGCTTCCCCTGGATAAGCTCCTGAGAGCCTTGATGCTGGCCTTGTTTTGAGCTTGGAACTGGATTAGGCACCTCCAGAGGTCCCTTTTCCCTAAATCATCCTCAGATTCCGTGAAGGAATCCTAAACTCTGGGGAATACTAAATCTGTGTGGATGGCTGCTCCAGTGCAGCTTTCCACTGGAGACCAGAGTGATTCTCCTGAGAACTCCTGCCTGCCTGTACCCTGAGCAGCTTTAGTCTCAGCACTGGGCTTGGGAGCAGTATCTGCTGGCAGAATAGCCAGAGCTGCAGGTTTGTCAGCTGACAGAGCTGTTTATTTCTCTGTGTCCCTGCAAATGCTGATGAGATCTTACACCCAAGTGAATCTCTGTGTGTATCAAGACTTGCTCTGGCTTTTAGGGGTAGCTGCACTGGGTGGCTTAAGAGGTTTAATGCTTGTTTGTTCTACAAACATCATGACTGCTGGTGTTTCTTTAGATATTACCCAACCTGATTATTTGTGAGTTTTCTGTAGTGTGTGAAATGAAAGGTATTTTTAATGTACCGAGATGGATTTTTATGGAACCTGATCAGATTGGAATTTTACTTGTTTTATCTGTAAATGCTATTTCTATCTTTTCAGTAAGGCATAAGACAGGTGGAACAGGAGATTCACATTCAGCCTTTTGTGCATCCTGTTTATATTCTGGAGATACAGCCTTATCAATATTTCTGCTTTTCACTGATGCTGTCCCATGAAAATACTTCCATGTGTCCAGTTCTGATGTGAAGAAAATAACTTAAAAACATTCGTAAACCGAATTTTTTTCTTTGCTTTAAGCGTGTGTAGGTGTTCTCTAAAAATGTATGGATTTCTGAGAGGCTGGATTTATGTGAATCTATACAGTCACTTAGCTGGTGAAAGATGATGGATAGACTTCAGACTAATGGGTCTTCTCCGTGTCTGCATGATCACAAAATCTGTCATGGAACTCTTAAATCAGTGTCAGTGGCTGGCTGTCAGTGTGCAGCCCCAGTAATGAGGCACTTGGGAACGTGCTTGATCAGCACTTGTGTAATCTCAAGTGAACAAGGTGTTGATAGCACATTACAGAGCTCTGACACAGATTAAAAAAGCTGCTGTTATGTGGAGGTAGACAAACAGAGCAGGAAATACCCGATTCCAGCATATAAAGTTATTTAATCTGTACAGAAATATCCATGCTGCTAATCATTGGGGTTTGCACTCACGTTTATATTGGGTACAATAATACTTGCTACAAACCAGTGAGTTTACAGAGATATTAAATGTACATTCTTTTATGTAGGCCTGCAGCTGAACTTTACCATGACCTGGGGAGACTCTCATTACCTGGGACTCACAGGACTTGAAGTGATAGGAAAGGATGGTCAAGCATTAAAAATCAATGCAGAGCAGATTTCTGCTTCACCCCGAGACTTAAATGATCTTCCAGAGTACACAGGAGATTCCAGAACGTTAGAAAAGTAAGTAACCAAAGACTTGGGCTGCATTTTACATCAGATTTTCTAAAATGACAGATTTCTATAAACTTCTGTTATGTTAACACATGTTAATGTGAACATGATTTTCATCCCATCACTGCTCATTCTTGGAATTCACAGGCTGTCCAGGAACAGCTTGTTGTAGAAACATGAATGAGATGTTTCCAAAAGATGGTGTTTGAGCTGGGAGATGAGAACATGCCTGGTTGGTATTTCTGCCAAGGACTTTCCAGGAAGAAATGTGGGTGTTCTTTAGCATCTGTCTGTGCATATTGAGTGATATTTATGCAGGATTTCTGGATAATTTCAAGGAAAACTTTCACGTTAGCGAAGAGTGAAGATGTGTCGGGGAATTGCACAAATAGGTGCCATTCTTTTGGCCACTTTGCAGCACTTTTTTTTGGCAAATCTGATGAAGTTTTATTCATTGACAAGTATATTTCCTCAGACTTGTGCATCTAAATGGCAGCAGTATAGAAATTGTAGGCTGTAGATCTGGAGAGGACTTGGCATTTGGATGTTATTGAAGCTGCATCCTGTTGTTTCTGAGTCATCTCTCCATTTGAAAGGGTATTTTTGGTTGTAATCCTGTCTTGCTGGTATGTTTATGGGCTGTGACCAGGCTTATGAATTAGGACTTGTCTTTTCAAAGGCTCTGGAGTCTTCCTTAGAATGTTGTATTTATCTCCATGCACACTAACTCCATTGTTTGTAATTTCTGCTAATCTGACAAATGCAGATATCAACCTCACTGGTGTGTAATTCCTTGTTCCTTCTGCCATCTTCTATCAAAATCTCCTCTGTAGGCAGTTGCTGATCTAAGAAATCTTCCCATGACATCCCCTGTGATGAACAGATTCTGGTGGGGGAGTCTCTCCAGACCCCACCCTGATGGACCCAGATGCAATGAATTAATTTACTTTTTTTGTTGGTGCCTTCTCCTCTCTGAATGCTCCTTTTGCAGCCTAGTGATGTGTTGATCCTACAGAATTTTTGGCAAGCTTTCAGCTCCTGATGTATTTGAGGGATTTTATTTCTTGCATCTTTTGCTTGCTAGCCTTCAGACTCTTTTTTAGGCCTGTGCATATGCCTTTAACCTTCCAGAGTTTATGAGTCCATCAATTTATGGCTTTTTTGATCATGAATATTGCTGAGAGATGGCTCATAATAACTTTGTTTATCCTGCTACTGAGCCAGGCTGGCTTTGAGTTTTCAAGTCCTCCTTCTTCCTAACATCTTTCTTAGTAAGTGGGTTATATTTTTAATTTTTTTTTTTTTTACATTCTTGATTGTTTTGCTGGAGAACTTTTTTGGGCACAAGAAATAGATTCTCTTTTGGCTCTGGATATTCCTGCAAGCATGTTGAATTTGAGTATATTGCAGTGCTCTCAACTGTGGCATTTGGAATAGGTCCCGTGTACTATTCAAGACCAAATCAAGAATTATCTCTTTTCTCATGGACTCCCTAATCAGTTCCTCTATGGAAGAGTCATTATTCAAATCTTTTTCTTTAAGGAATTGCCAAGTCTGGCATTCATTCTTCCATTAAACTTTTAAATAAATAGTAAGTATATACTTACTTTTTTTGGCAGTGTACCAAAGTAATTACCGTGGAAAATTAATTCATGTTTCCCCTTTACTCCATCTCTGTATGGCACAGTTTGTGGCAGAAGAATATAATGTCAGAAAATACCAGATTTAACTTTGTTCAGTCAGC
This sequence comes from Cyanistes caeruleus, assembly GCF_971803275.1. Classification (NCBI taxonomy): domain Eukaryota; kingdom Metazoa; phylum Chordata; class Aves; order Passeriformes; family Paridae; genus Cyanistes; species Cyanistes caeruleus. Next base: position 3,616,653 of record NC_141717.1, read on the forward strand.
CTGAAGTCTGTGCTGTCATGAAAAGACATTGTCCTGCTGGTTGGAAGATAGCAGGGATGTGCCTAATTGTGGCCACGAGGGATGTGAGCAAGCCCTGGTCCTGCTCAGGGTTCTCCAGGTGCCATCCAGCTCCTCCTCGGATCCAGCAGAGCTGTGTTGGCATAGAAACACCCTGCAGGGTGCCAGATACACTGCTTTGGGCGTGGAGCTGGCTTAATAAATTATATCGTGGCTGGGTTTGAGTTCTGCCTTCAGCCACTTGGCTGCAAAGGCAATTGAGGTTTTCTTTGCCTGTCCCTGTTCACACAGGGAAAACCTAAGGATTTTGCTGTTTTTCCTTAAGCAGACCCAATTAAAGAAAATACTGTGTTTTTTCTCCCCCCACTGCCTTTAGTTCAATATTTGCATGCTATTTTTGATGTTTTCTATGCTTTTAATTGCGTGCACAAGGACATGAGAAGCTCTGGAAGCTGGAAGTGGCATCTAGAATGAAATGAACCCTAGGAAAGTCCCTTCTTTTGATGAGAGAAGCCAGCTTTTCCCTTTGTGCAGCTAATGGACTTTTCTCTTTGTAGGTTAATAGATGGGACTAATATCACAGTGGAGGATGACCATATGTGGCTCATTCCCTTCTCTTTTGGAGAAGATCATCTGCTCACAATCCATTTTGATAAAACTGAAAGCATTGCAGGGCTTCGCTTTTGGAACTATAATAAATCTCCAGAGGATACCTACAGAGGGGTAAGTAAAAGAAAAGGAGCACTGCCAGCAAAAATATACAGCATTGGAAAATTGGTAGTGTGATGAATGAATATAGCTGCCTTAATGGAACACCATAAATCTTTCTAGATTGTCTGAGGCTGAATTTTGTGGCAGGTATAATGCATTCCTGTCTCCACAAACAGCAGATAGTAAAAAAAAAAGCCAGAGATGGCTTAAAGAACTCTTCAAAACTGATTTTTTTAAGAGACACATACAATAGCACATATTATTTTCAGGATATATGATTCTGAAGTGGTATCTTCTCAATATGTTGTATTTAGACCTGCTGTATGATTCTGTGTTTCCTGAAATGCAGGGGATGATATGAGGGAAACTTTTCCAAATAAATCCTGTTCAGTTCAGGCTCAGAAGGCCACTCACTTAGTACTGCCTTTTCCAGGAACAGTCTTGTGAAATATTAACATTTAATAAAGGGAAAGTTGCCACCTTCAAGCAGTTTGGCTAAAATAATTTAGCTAAAAATGTCTGATATAAATTCTCTCTTATTTCCAGATTGCCTGTTTTTTATTTTTTTTCCATACTAAATTGTTGGGATTGACAATTGACACCTAATGGAGATAATTTTATAGTTTTTCACTCTGAATTTGGCTGTCCCTCCTTCCCCTGCTGTACTTACACATGTAATGATAACACTTGTAATGATAATGATAATGAAGCAGAGGTTGCTGTTCATTGCACAAAAGTTTAGGAATCCACCTGTTCCCAGATTTTCCACCCCAAAAGGCAACTGTTACCCTCTCCACGTCCAAATTCAGGCAGTAAATAAGAATAAAAATGTTGCCATGTATTGAACTGGAGAGAGGACAAAAAGGATCTTCCAATTAAATCTCAGCTGATCCAGAGATTTGAGCAGAGGGCCCTGGTTTTGTGCTCCATCACATTTGCCCAGCACGTTTCACACATGGCAGGGTTCTGGAGCATTTTGAATATTACCATCTAAATATACCCCCTGTACAAATGGGGGCTTTTAGTGACATTTGTGTCCTGATTTCAGCTGGGATAGAGTTAATTTTCTTCCCAGGAGCTGTGTTTTGGATTTAGGGTAATAATAATGTTGGTAACTTACTGATATTTCAGTTGTTGCTGAGCAGTGCTTATTAAATCTCTAAATTCTAACGTGGAATTTGGTCTCTGGAGACCAAACCAAGAAAAAAAAGGTGTATTTTCAGCAGTTTACTTGGCTAGGCAGGAAAAAGAAGTGAGTCTGATACAGGTCTCTACCTGCATGAATACTGAAAGTCCCTTAAGAATTAGTGGATCCTACTTAAAGGAGGAGCCCATACCTGCAGTCCTGTAAAGAAATAAAATAAATTATTTGGAAAATAAAAGATGCAAGGTCCCCTGGGGCACAGGAAAGGAGGTTTTAGGCTGTTAACCCGGGGCATCCTTACATCTGTCTCTTGAAGTATTTCTGCTCCTTCTAGGAACCAGTCCCTGGGTGTGAGATGGAATGATTTGCTAGGCAGCTGCAGGCTGGGGGATTCTATTCACAGCTTTAGTGTGAGAGGGTAATGGCAGCGACTGTCAGAATGAAGACTTGGGTGCTGTTTGCAGCTCTGTGAAAAATCACCTTGTGAGAGCTTTGTTATGCCATTTGTAAAATGCAATATGTGACGGCTGAGTGCCTCCTCAGATGATGAGAATTACTTAGAAATGAGGGCTGTAAAGGGCACATAAATATAAGCAGCTGTGGTGTAATAAGTAAGATTCCATCTCTGGCTCTCCAGACTTCCCATTTGCTACGTGTTTCCGTTTAGGAAAGCGTATTTCAGTGGATTTCTCACTTCCTCTCCTTAGCCTGGCAGACTTATTCAGCTGCAAAGCAGCATGCAGAAGAGTTTCTCATATGAAAAAGATGTTTCCTTTATTTGATCCCAAGTGTATTAAAGATGAGGCCAGAAATAGTTATTTCTCCACATTTGGTAGTCATACAAACATTCCCGCCTAATTAATCTTCATGGAAATGACTGAGCCCCTCCTACAGTCTAGCACAAACTGGTACTTAGTACAAGACCCAGGGCAGTAAATGCTGCTTGTGATGAACATTAAGTTATATTTAACATGTTAGAGAGCAAGGTGCAGTGATTGAATGGTTCTGTGCCTGGGATCATGGATACAGCTCCACATGCTTCTGCTGGGGGAGGGTAAAGGGGCCAGGACTCCTGCATCATCTGAATAAATGTGCCTGAATTATTCACTTTAATCTCCAGAGGTTGGATAAGGTGTGCTTAATTGTCTCTGTCTGGTACAGGTACCTTATTCTTTATTCATATGCCCTGAGGTTACACATAGCCCTGCCCAGCAGAGGAGTTTGTGTGGTCCTGGAGAAGTCCAAGTGCCACCTGCCACAAAGATAAATAGAACTGCTGAAATGCAGGCTGCTGTAAATGCAAAAGAAACACCAAAGTCTGCTCTGGAGAGAGCACCAGGCTGTGGGATTTCTGGAAGGGTGCCCCCAGCCAGGGCTGGGCAATCCCAGCTGATTTAGCAGAGCATTCAGGTGCATGATATCTCCTCAGATTCCCTTTGTGACATGGGCTGACTTGAGAACTGAGCATTCCCATTCTCTTGGTGCGTGCAAATACTGCTGCAGGCTCAGGAATCAGAGGGTTGTTTAGGTTGGGAAAGAGCTGTAAGATCATCATGTCAAATGCAAACCTCACACTGCCAAGGCCAGCACTGACCCATGTCCCCAAGTGCCTCATCTACACCTCTTCGAAATCCCTCCAGGGATGGCATCTCCACCACTTCCCTGGGCAGCCTGTGCCAATGCCTGACCACCCTGTCTGTGAAGAAGGGCAGCTTCAGTTTGCTGAGATCCAGTGCCACACAGTAATTGAAGGATCTGTCAATACTTTTTTTAGTATTTCCTCCCCCAAATCCTCACCTCTGCCATGCCCATCAGTGCCAGTGATGACATGGACACTATGGATTGCAGCTGGTATCTGCTGGGTTAGGCTTTCTTTTGCCAAAGGAAGTCACACTCTAGAGGAATGAAATAAATACAGCTGAATGAAACCATTTCAGTCTCTGAAGTGAATGGAAATGTTTGCAGTTATTTAATGTAAGTCATGTCATGTCAGGTAATCTTATGTTTTGTTCTTTTAAACCAGGCTAAGGTGGTCCATGTGATGCTGGATGGGCACAGCATCTCCCCCCTGGAGGGCTTCCTTATCCGCAAGGGACCAGGCAACTGCCACTTTGACTTTGCTCAAGAAATTCTCTTTCTTGACTATTTACAGCCCCAGCCAGCTCCTAAAGTACACAGGAGGTAAAACAGGATGTCTTTGTTGTCTGAACCACAGAGTGATTTCTCTTCACTCTTGTAGTGTCATTTCCCATTGCCTGTTGGAGCCGTCTGTGTGAGGCTCCTGGCTGAAAACATGGAGCAGAGCAGAGCTTCCCTTGGTTTTAGCTCTGACCAAATTTCACTGTGGTCCGAGGGGAGTCTGGTCCATCATGGGGTGGTGTCTGTGGAAATTTGGTTCTTTTTGTTTGTCCTATTCTTTTCTGAATGAGCCAAGGGTACATATAAAACCTGTTTTGCCTTGGTTTTTTATTGGCAGGACTGCTTCAAGAGCACTGGAACAAGCCAGTATGGACTATGAAGCACCACTAATGCCCTGTGGTTGTATCCTTCCCTGTCATCTTCCTTGTCACATGGAATATTTAAGAGTTACATGCCATGGTTAGGAGTCCTGAGCTTTTTGAATCCAACAATTTCAGGTGCTTTAAGGTATGACCAAGATACCAAGAAAATGAGAAAGGCTACCATAAAGTATGGCTTAAGAATAAATCAGTGAAACATCATGTATGACTATGTGGCCTGTTTTCAGATCCTCTGGTAGCTTTTTCTCCTGAATTGCAAATAAGAGCATCTGACATTGTGGGCTGCACCATCATTTTTCAAACTGCAGATTAAATAGTCTGTTAGGACAAAGCTTCTGTATTGATATTTTCCTTAATAGCATTTTGCTTGTTAGTTATTTTCCAGTTCCAGCTCCTGACGAGTTGGGGTGATCCCTACTACATTGGTTTGAATGGGCTGGAGCTGTTCAATGAACATGGAGACCAAATCCTACTGACTGAAAACAGTATCCTTTGCACCCCTGACTCTGCTGATGCACAGTTTATTGTGCAATATAATATAATATAATATAATCCCTGGCAAATTGTCACAGGGCATCACTTCCACATTGCCAGTTTGTCTGGGATAAACTCTGCTTCTATTTCTCTGTATTTGGGTGATGAATCTCTTTTCTGTATGTTTTTGTGGCTTCTGTATACTTCCAGAACATTTCTTCTCTCAATGGGACACACCAACAAAGCAGGACAAAGTTAGAGAAGGGAAGGCTTAAGAAGGGTGTGGTATTTTCTGCTCTTGACATTTCTTCTATGGTGGGGAAGGACCAGAAAGTTTGCTGAGCTATAAATTCATAAGGAAAGATGGAGTTCAGTGCTTTTTTTTTTTTTTTTTTCTTTTATGGAATCTTTCATTGTGCCCCAAGAAAGAAATTTTTCATAACTCTTGCTCTGGAGATTGAGGCTGTTCTAGACAACCAATGCAGTCAGGAAGGTCAGGGCTGAGAGTTTGAATGTGAATCAGTGTTCCCTGGATATCCAGCAGAGGGAATGAAGGGCATGTTGGGAAGATGGATGTTCATCAAGGTTACACTTTGTGTTCTGTACCAGTTAAGTCTTTCAAGAGCTGAAAGCTTCATACCCCAACATACAACTCCCATAGTTCAGGTACATAGAAGGAACATTTTTTAGCCCTTGGGAAGAATAAATAGCACAAATGCTGCTGGAATTGTTTGTCTCTAAGGATCCTCACTGCCTAATAAACAGGGAATTAAATGAAATAAATGCTTTTTCCCAAGTGCTATTTTGGTTTTTATCTTGTATGATACACCCTGAACTTGAAACATTTATAATGGGCAGGAAGCATTTTGAAATTGAGAAATGGTAACAAATTGTCTTGAAAAACCAGGGATCTTTAACTGACCTGGTGCAGCTCTACAGTGCGAAACAGTGCCAGGTAAAGAATCCTCAGCTCCTTTTGAATGATCACCTGTTCCTGCCTGTGCAGTTGTGTGTGGGATGTATTAGGATCCCAAAAGGGCATATTTGTCTTAGCGCAATATTTAATGTGATAATTCACAACTGAATCAAGCTTTTCTTAAACACGTGAGGCATTGCTGTGTCATTCCTTCAATTCTTTATAAACACTTACAGACTTTCAGAAAGCAGAACAGGGGGAAATTATTGTCCCTCAAAATGGATTGCTCAGGATTCATAATTCTGAAGACACTGTCATCCATCCCCATTTCTTTGCATGTTTTTAAATATTCATATATGTTTTTAATGTAAGTGTTCTTTTACAGAGAAAATCTGGTTCAATGGAAATTTCATCTTTCCCTCTCAAAGAAATGAAAAAAGGGTTTATTACACAGCTACTGTTTTTTGCCACAAACCTTGAGCAACTTAAGCAAAACCTAGTCTGACTGATGACTGCCTCCTGTAAAGACACTCTTCTTGATGATAGGTTTTATATGATGAATTTGCACAAGTTTATGATAAAAATATGTGACTTTGTCACTAAAAAGATGGGAAATGCCTATTCTTGATAATGGAAATTTATTGATGAAGTCATAAGTACAAATCTGAGAATAAATTGAATGCAGCTAGTTACTTAATTCCTATTTTAATAATAAATTGGAACACCAGAATATCTAAGGATTGTCCTGCTTTTAAATATGTGCCCCCAAATTCCTCAGCCATGCAATCCTGTCAGTACTGCTGAAAACTCACTCATGGAGTTGGGAAGAGCATAAACTTTTAAATACAGTGCTTCTGAAATATCCCTTTTTGTGTTATTTATGCTTAAAAGTTTTTTTTCAGATATTGCTGCTTTTCCAGATAGTGTCAACATTTTAGATGATGTATCTGGAGACATCCGGACTCCAGACAAGCTGATTGACAGAGTGAATGACACCACTGATGGCAGGCACATGTGGCTGGCACCAGTTCTTCCTGGTTTGGTACATTTTCCATTTTCATTCTGTTTTAGTGATGTGTGTGGATGGAACTGGAAGCATGGAGGAAAGAGGAAGCGTATAGAATTCATAGCTAAATTTGGTATTAGTAACAGATGCTAAATCACTGCTTTTTAGAAGTTGTTTGTATTGCATTTTATTTTATTTCTCTGCATTGCACAGGCAGCAGCAGTGGTGGTTTCCCAGGTTTGTAATCTCCTCTCTCCAAGGGACAACAGCAGAAGATTTTCCAGAGACGGTTTTTGAGTCACTGTGACAGAGATACTGAGGAAGGAGTTCTGTGCAATAAACACCTTTCTGGTGCTTTTAAATTCATTTTTACAAAATGCAATGAATGTTGTTCCAGCAGTGAGAAATTTTTTTTTAATCTCATCATCTGTGTTGAATTCAAATTCGTAGATTAGGGATGGCAGACTTAATATTTCATGTCCTAAGGCCACAAATGATTCAGCCCTTTTACAAGTCCCATGTTTAATGGCTGGGATATCAAAAATCTAAACAGGAAAAGTAGATAAACTTAGATGACTTCTGACCTTGTTTTGGGAAAAGACATTTTTTAGGGACCTATAATGGACATAATTAAGGTGGTTTTATTTCTTATAAGAGAATGGATTTAAACAGAAAACAAAGTATAAACCTGATATGTGGTAAATTATCACTTTCTCTGTTGGCAAAATCCTCACTCCAGATGTTGCAGTTACTAATTAGGATATTAAAAGTGAGGAATTGTTAATTTATATCATGATGTGTTGTATCATGAAGGGCTATAATTAAGGTAAAGCTTTTAAGTGTACTTGGGAATAGTGAGCACTTGCATTTCCTAGGCAAGTGGAAACTCTGTGTGATGCTTGAGGCTCCTGCTGTGTAGATCCCACACCTTGAATCCTGGGAATTTGATGGGATGCTCAGATGTCTCTTATAATAGGATGACTGATTGATTTGACAGCCATCTGAGTGTGCTCATGTCCTTACAACAGACATGCTTGCAGAAGCTGTTTCACTTGGGAAAAAGGAAAATAACAGGCCCTGGAGTTCTCTCTCTCTGTGTTGTTCTGCCTGACACCAAAGTACTGCAGAAGAGCACAAAATACCAGTATTAAAGGGTAAATTGATAATGTGTGAAATGCAGGAGGCAGAAGCAATTTAATGGTGTTTTCTGTCCTTGAACTGTAGCAAATGACACCTCTGTAAGATCCACAGAGTATTTTTCCCTCCTCCGTCTTCCCTGGGATGGTTGTTGAGCTGGGAGGTGCTGGATGGAGCAATCAGCCTATTGCTGAACCAGAGCTTGTGGATGCTCCCATCCTCAGTGCAGGCTGCCTGGAAAGCTGCATTAACTCTTTGATGTTCTGTAAGCTTCAAAAGCTTGAAGGGAATTGGTATTATTATCTTTTCCTTCCTAAATGTCTTTTCCTTTTTTAAATCTAAAAGTGGTTTCATGTTGTTCAAATGAATTTCTTACATAAGCAGAATTTGAATTATTTGTTCTCCTGTTACTGATTATCATTTTATTTGTTTGTTTGAATGGATTTGATCAAATATATAATTTTCTGTGGGACTAACAGTTATTGTTGGAGACAATACTCCAGTTGTCTCATGGAAAATCACAGATATGAACATTTCTATTAATCCAATCTACCTTTCTTTCTTCACTAAAAAAAAACCCAGCATAATGATTTAATATAACCTACAGTATCTTCTCTAGTACATCAAAGGATTAAAACTTCAGAGGATGCTAAAGATGAAGCTTAAGATATGTTGATCCAAAGTTGATATAGTGGCTCATAAAAGGAAAAGCATGGAATTAACTGTAACAGGCAAGATTGGTTTCCTGCCTGCCTAATCTTTGGTCTTAACATCTTGACATTAACATCACTGGAAGGCAGATGAATAATATCTCAAGCAGTAATTGTTTAGCAAGCATCTGGAGGATTGTCTCTAAATTCCTGGTAGTATAACTCATACAAAAATTGCAGAATTTCTGCAATAGCTTTCAGGGCGTACAGGGGAAATTTTAGTCTTGAAAACAGAAAGGTGGAATCCCTTTGTATTTGGTAGAAAGAGATGGAATGAAATAGAATAAAATCATTGATTCACAGAATGGTTTGGGTTGGAAGGGACCTTAATGCTCATCCAGTTCTACCCCCTGCCATGGCAGGGACACCTTCCACCATCCCAGGCTGCTCCAAGCCCCATCCAGCCTGGCCTTGGACACTTCCAGGGATCCAGGGACAGCCACAGCTTCTCTGGGCACCCTGTGCCAGGGCCTCCCCACCCTCACAGGGAACAATTCCTTCCCAATGTCCCATCTATCCCTGCCCTCTGGCACTGGGAAGCCATTCCCTGTGTCCTGGCAATCCAGGCCCTTGGAAATTGTCTCTCTCCATCTTTCTTGCAGGCTCCATGTGGAGTAGAACAGAACAGAGGAGGCACCAGTTTGTTTTATCCCTAAGGACATGTCTGTATTTGGTTTATGAAATACTCATTAAAAGTGTCTTTATGCCCTTCCTCCAATTTCCAGGCAGTCCAGGATGACAAGGATGCTCTAGATCTCATCTTCTGTGCTTTTGAGAGCAGCTGTGGGGTAGAGCCAACATCTGGGAATTATCAGCAGGGATGATAGCTGAACTTCCATCGTCAGCATCGGTTATCTCTCCTCCAGCTATACCTCTTTAAATATGAACCTCTTTTGATGTAACATGCATGAGAATTTAATTTCTTTGGGGAATTTGTACTGTTAAATATAAATTAATTCTCTTTTACAGGTGAATAGGGTATATGTCATTTTTGATGTACCTACTACCGTGTCAATGATCAAGTTATGGAATTATGCCAAGACGCCTCAGAGAGGTGTGAAGGAGTTTGGTGTAAGTAATTTTCCTGTGCATTTTGTATGTCCTGGTGAGTCAGCTGGCTCCATTCTGTACGTGTTCTGACAGTTTGTTGAAGTGTGATTCCATGTAATCTCAAAGGATGGGATTCATCTCATTTAACTCTGCATTTAATATTAAAATGACTAATCTATGCCAGTCATCTGTCCTCCCTTTTTTTGTCCAGGGAAAGAAAACTTTATCTGATTTTTGTCTTAGATAATTGCCTGAAGTCAGGATAACACTTGCCTTTTTCCACTGACTGTAGAGTAGGCCTAGAAGACTAGTTTGAACTACACCACCCAAGTTTTAGACAGCTGAAGTGAGGTGAGATTCATTAATTCCTAGATTGAAGAGTGATTCACTCCAGTGAATAGAATGGCAATTATGTAAAACACGAAATACGTTTTTAATTACCTACTTGAAAGCTGCATTAAAAAACATCAGTGACAAGATAAAAAACTTGGGGAGGAAAAAAAAAAATCATACTCCAGCAGCAAATAGAGAGAAATAGAAGTTTTAAGGAACAAAAGCTAAATTAATGACTGGATTTGCGAAGCAAATAGGGAAAAATGCTTTCTAGTTAATTGCTGGAGACAACTGTTGGAAGCAAGGCCTGGTTTCTGATGGATTTTTGGTTTATTTCTTCAATGTTTGTAGCTTCTGGTGGATGATTTGCTGGTGTACAATGGGATTCTGGACATGGTGAGCCGTGTGGTGTCAGGCATCCTCCCCACATGTGACCCCGTGGTGCCCTACCACACCATCCTCTTCACGGATGATGAGAGGATTTGCCACCAGGAGAGGAGAACTGTTATCAGGTACGTGAGTGGATCTTGGCTGGGACAAAGAATCTTGGCTTTAAAAACTGTTTTGATGTGACTGACGTCAGCAGTGTGTGTATTGCTGAGGAAAATTCCCTTCCAGAGCATCCCTGGCCTCACTTGAGGAGGAATAAGTAGATTTTTAGATATGAGGACTAAATTACCAGCTTTGTTTGCAAGCATCTTTTAGCACTTCCTGGTATTCATGATTTATATTTACATCTGTTTTCATGAAAACTTGTAAACACAAAATAAAAAAGTTAGGCTTCCTTAGAGAAGGATTAATAAATCCCAATGATATTGCATAGAGAGGGAAAAAAATAGTTAATGAAAAAAACCAAGCATCAAAATTAAAGAAAATAAACTCCTCTGACTTGACACAGATGCTAATTAAGGAGCCAGAATTCTACTATTTTATGAACAGACTAAAATAATGACTAAATTCTAAAATGAGAAATGAATTGCATTTGGGGGAATGATGCTTTGAAACCACTAAGTTGGCAATCTCATAGAGAATGTGATGAAACGCAGTGAAAATTGCACTTATATTTAGAAGGTCAGCATTGGTAGGGTCTAAAAAACAGTCCCTAGCAAGGAAAGTAAAGATTTGAAAGAATAATTTATTTTAAATGGGATTGAAAAATGAAAAAAATAAAAATTTATAAAAATGAACACTTTCTTACATGTTGGACAGCTGACAAATAGAATGTTTTGCACATTTATCACTTGGGAAAAAAAGGCAAGTTTTGCATGGATAAATGGTGTGTGATCCACTCAGAAGGATATTCAAACATTTAGAAATAAGCAGAAGGAACATGAGATGCCCTGAATAAAGGCAGAAGTTCACATTTGCCTACGGCGTTTGTTTTCTTGTGTTTCCCTAAAGCATCGGCTTTTGTCTACTGGGTCCTGCCAGAGGTTAAATAAATTATTATTGTTTGGATGTGTTGTGTTGGACTCATGTTTTTGTATGAGTGGCTGTGTTGTCATGGTAAAACTTGGAGGTGAACAATTTTTTTAAGTGAAAAAGTCACTGAAATGAAAATGCCTTGAGGAAATAGAAGTTTTGAGAACATTTTCAATGGGATAGAAAAAGGAGGAGGATGGGAAATGAACCTTTATTTTCCTCAGCTTTAGAGCTTTCTATGAGTAAAATGATTTTATTGGAACCAGGGAGGCACCAGCTGTAATCACAGATCTTTTTCACATAACTTCCTTTGCACATATTTATAAGACATATGTCCTTTGATCTACTTTAAAGAGGAGTTTTTGGGGTCACAAACACTGCATAGTCTCTTTTTCAGTCGAGAACATGCTGAGCCTCTTCTCTTCCAGACTTCTGTGCAGGAGTTTTCCTGCTCTTTCTTCCCAACCTGGTCTGCAATCATCTTTTCTCTCTTTTTTCCCTCCCACCCTACTAAAATACAGGGTACTTCAGCAGCAATGGAAGACCTGCTGGATAATATCCCTTCATTTAAAAATGGTCTGCAGCTTTTAGATGTTGCTGCTTGTGATGTTGGTCTATTCTCTTTCACACAGCACTGTTCAGTATTTTATGAATTCGAACTTGAGTCTGATATTATCATCAATAGTGTAAGTTTTGGTTTGCTTCAGGTTTGGCTCTCCTGCTTCACTCTGACAGTTTGAGAGACATTACATTTTTCTTCAGAAATAGAAACCCATTTTGTGCAGTATTTGGAGAGAAAAGAAAAAAAATACACTTCTTTTATTGCAAAGGCACAAATGGGTTTTTTTGTGAAATGTGAAAGGGAGATGTTATTAGTGATGTTTCCCTTACCTTTCAATTCAGCTCATGTTTTTCCCTGTAATTTGTTTAGTTTAATTTACCTTTGAAGTTATTACTTCTTTCCCAAAAAGAAATGGTTAAAATTTTGCAACAGCCTGCAAGCAAAAGTTGTCACAGTAAATGAATTTTGTTTAGTTCAGAAAAGTTTCAAATAATGCTCTTTCAGAATTACAAAGCAGTGTGGAAGTCCCATACGAGGATTTTTATACCCCCTTTGTACAGCTCTGATTTAAAATCTCACTTTGCCTTGTGGTTCAAGCTGTGCAGGCAGGCTTGAAAATTGTAGAGTGAATATGATATTTATATTTGAATGTGTGCCTGAATGAATGCCACTAATTAAAACTGGCAAGAAATGCTTCAGGTGGATGAGGACAGGGTAATTCCTGTGTGGATAATCCTGTGTATTGTGGCTGTGCTGTGGAGCTGTTCAGGCTGCAGGACTGCAGACATCCTTTCTCTGGTATCCTTGTCCATGACTCTCATAACTTTTCCCAGTGTTGATTGTTTTGGCCATTGTACTGATTTCAGTCTTTTCAGCAATCATGTGGAGGATCAGGATGTACGAATGATGAATGAAAATGAGATTGTCACCAGCAGCAAAAAGAAACAAGTTGTGGCTGATCCGGGTGAGTTCTGTCTTCCACATTTTTCTTCTGCTCAATTCCTGCAGACACAGTGTGGATAATGAGCATTGTTCCAGCCCTAAACTGGGAAAAGTGGGAAGTCTAATGTATATTTAGCTCTGCTTTTTCTGTCATAGAAAGACAAACTGCAAATTTCATCATCTGGTGGGTTTCTACTCTGTATCTAAATCTGAAAGGGGATGCTGTGGTTGTGGTTCACAGCACCATAAGTGCAGAAATCCTCAGCAAAGAAACTGGCTGAAGATAAATTGAAAATGGCTGCACAATTGAAAATTGTGCAGGTTCATTGATAGTTTTTGGAATAATAAGCTCATTGCATCCCCACTGGCCTTTTAAGCAGCTTCAGAGATGGTGCAGATGTGTCTGAGAATCAGCTGCTTGAGCAAACCCAAAATCACAGTGAGTGTAACAAGGGGGAAACCGTGTTGACTCTCTTCCTCCCACTGTCTTTCTGGTTGGTCTTTTTGCTTACAAAGTGCTAATTAAACAGACAACCTCTCTTTTTTCCCAAGGAGAAAGAGTAGATTGTATTTATAGTCTGAAGAGTACCAGTCATTCATTGTAAATTACTCAGAATAGCTCCCTAAATACATCTCAAATTCTTAGCCAAGCTGGTATATTCATGATTGGTTTTTCTCTCCTGAGCATGACACTTTCTCCAATTAGTTCTCTAGAAAGTGGTACAGATATTATTTGATGGCTTTTAATAACAGTTCTATAGGAGAAGGATTTGAAATGCCATTGCCTGTAAAAAAACAGCTTGAAAGTTATTATATTTAACTTTATTTAATACTTGTCAAAAGTATCCTGGACATCTCTGTGCCCGTTGGAGTGGCATCCTGGCTCCCAGAGCAGACTGCCCAGTGAAGAACAGCTGTCATTGCCATGGCCATCACATCTTTTCCAGCACTGAGGACACAGAGCTTCTGAAGTCACCAGCTGAGGGTGGCCTGTTGCCCTCTGCCCCATGTCCCCTCTGCAGTCCTGAGCCACAGAGGGTGTTGATAACACATTTGTGGAATGATTTGGGTTGGAGGAGACCTCAGGGGGATCCAGCCTCCTACTCAGGCCAGTGTCATCCCTGAATGTACAGCAGGTTGCACAGGAAAACAATTCCACGGGACTGTGGAAAAGCTGGCAGCACTCACTGTCAGTGTCAGAAACATTACTGAGAAGGGTGGCTCAGCTTCATTCTGGGGTGGGAAGAGAAATGGGAATTTTTGTTCCTCATTTCCATGTTGCATGGCTTCACTGTTAGTGTGCAGTCCTAAAGCAGCCCTTCATTTTCCTCAACAGCTCTGCGCCCCAAAACCTGCATCAGTGAGAAAGGACTGCAGAGGAGGAGAAGATAACAAGGAAAGTCCTGAATGCCTCCAGCTCTGAGTAGCTGCAATCCAGATCTCCAAAATATGCATATCCAAATGGAAGATTTTCCATATCTGCTGCTGCTGAACCACCTCCTCTTTTGGGAGGCAGTTTTATTTGCTACAGGAAATTTTCTTCAAAATGAAATCCAAAGCATGAATTCAGTTTCCTGGGGTTTTTTTGGTCATGATCTGTCTGAATTTTCCCCTTTATCTCTTAACTGAAAATCCAGGGAAGAAGGAACATAAAGGAGAGAGTAAGAACCTTTCTGCTGACAACTGTTCTGCCAAGTACCAAGAACTTGATTAAGCAGGATTGTGCACAGGTTTTTTAGATTATGTCTAAAACTTTTATTCCTAAATCCTAGCTGAATGATCACGAAGATCCTCACTAGAAGGAGGTGTTGCTTTATTTCTGATGCCTGTAAATAGTTCTCTGGGAAATGCACTTATTAGAGGAAATACACTTCAGCTGTCTGTCTCTGGGCATGTTTTGATGCCAGGACTGTCTGTAGGAGCTGACACTGTTTCTGACACCTAGACAGGTTCCACTGGGCTTGCAGAAATGTGATGGATGCTTTTAGGAAGTGGAGATCAGGAATTGGCTTTATCAAGGTTTAATAAGTGCATTTCAGCTGTCACCTTTTCATGTTTTGCAGTGAAATAATTATTTCTTTCATCATTTTACTACCATGGAAAAAAGCAAGTGAGGTGTTTTGCCTGGAGTGCCATTGACAGGTGCTCTGCACATCCTTCAGAGTCCTCCTGCTACAGAGCAATGTTTTTTCCTCCTATTTTGCCTGAGTTTATATGAACAAGGAGGCCATGCCTCTGTGCTGCACTAACCAGATGTTGCCAGCAACAGATCATCACTTCTGAGAAATGGTAAATGCCTTTTAATTAGCTGAAGGTAAGGAGAGAAGTGCATTTTTAAACAAAAATACCCTGCACATGTAGTCATTTAAATAAAAACTCCAACCAAATAAATATGCTGCAGGATTTGCTATGCAAATGTACTTTTTGCTGAAAACTTGGTGTTTGTGACAACCTGTAAATCTCTTCCATGGATTCTCATTTTGAACTTGCTCATTCCTGCGATTCTGTGGTTGTTTCTAGAGGGAACTGAATGCTGAAGTCAAGATGGGCTTTTACACATAAACCAGAGATACTGGTGCAGCTCAGTTTAGAATCAGCTGTGCTGCTTCCCTTTCTGCCCTGTCAGGAGTGTAATATCTTGTATATTTGCTTATTAAAACCCCACTGCTGTTGCCTGAGCTGAAAGGACACAAGATAACAATGCATTTCCCAGGTTTCTGTGTACTGATGGAACAAAAGAATTAATTTTGTACTAAATACAAACTGCTTTACTTTTAAATGTAAAATAGTGTTTGTGAGTACATTGTACTTTGTTTAAGGGTTCTTCCCAAGATGCACTGACTGAAGAGCTCTCATGTTCTGAGAACTCTCCCCTCGTTTGTTTCTGGTGTAATTCTACCAAAAACCAAGTGCTAATTTTTGCTCCAAATCATATAACAGACAACTCCAAATGAAAAAGAGGAGGAGCTGAGAGGAAGGGTATTGGAAGGGCACAGAGCAGATATAAATGTCTGTGTTTGGAAGGGGAGAGGGTGTAGCAAGGTTTTCAAGGCTTAAGGCACAATCACAGATTTGTCATGTGGGCAATCTTGAGATGGGATGGGGCCTGTCACATTTTTTGTTCTTCTGACAAAATGGCATTGGCTATGCAGAGAAATGAAATGTGCTGTTTCCTGGCACTGATCAGCATCTCTTTTACTCATCTGAAAAGGTGTGAGGGGGAGAGGACTTGCTGTGCTCACCTGTCTTCCCTGCATCTGTCTGGAGCATCTCAAGTCCTGCGTGGTGGGCTAATGATTTTTCATCCTAATGCTCCAGGTTTTGGAAATTATTGCAAACTAATTGTTCGAGCTCAGATGGGTCACAGTTCTCTGTGTTTCCCTGCCACCAAGTTTTCCTTACCTCAGCTGGTGACTGCAGCCAATTTCCAACACCTTTTTCCCCTGGAAATCTGTCCCCAGTGGAGCTGGTCAGGGTGGACATTTGCCATCCTCAGCCAGCAGCCCTTGTACCCACTCAGGAGATTCCCCACAACTTCCACGGTGTGGAAACACCATGATAGTCTTGAAAATATTTTAGAAGATTGTCAAGTTGTGGAACATCCTCCCTGGCAGTGTCTGTGTGTGAAAGATGGGGTTTGCCAGCCTGCTGTCTGAGGTGACAAAAACCACCAAGGCACGGCCTAATGGAGTCCTTGGTTCTAGTCAGTCATTCTAGAGAGCAGCAGAATGTTTAGAAAATACTTCATTCATCTCTGTGGGGTAGGAACTGTCAGTGTTTGCCCTCCTAATTGGAGCTGAGATGTAATGACCCTTTATATAACCAAAGATAATTAAGAGTCCTAGTTAGCCCTATATACTCAAACATGGACATTTGATTCATTTCCTCAGTGAATCAGGGTTAAAAAACCAGGTTTATTCAATTTATCTCCTTTTTTTTAACTAGCTACTCACAAGTACATTCATGTCAGACTGGCATTTACAGGAGGGACAAGAGGAAGAGTAAACATGCAATCATGAAAATCCCCACAGAGCTCTTGAGTCAATGTCAGGCACAGTTTCAGCAGGAGTAATTCAGCAAGGATGTGTCCACTAGCATCATTTGACATTGTCAGAAGCACAGTAAAGGAAAAGGAAGGATTCATAGGAATTCTTGCTGAAGATTTTGATGTAAATTAATAAAGTTTCACCCAGTTTCAATATCTGGGCCCCACAAAGACCTTTATGCCATAGTTGCTCACCTTCACCTGTTGTGGTTGGATTTAAAGGGCTTGGATCAAGATAACAGAAATGAATTTGTTTGTCCCACGGTGACACTGAGAAGGGCAGAGGATAAAGAAATAATCTGTGAGGAAGAACATGCCAGGCTGCCTGCTTTTTGATCTAGAAAAAGATATTTTTGTCAGTCTTCACAGTGTAATCTGAAATGCCTGGGAAGGCCTGCAACTTTTCAGTTTCTGCCTTTCTGTGCTTCAGTCCAGGAGCATTTAAACAGCAGGGAGAGGCACGTGTCCGTGGGTAAGGGAGCAAGCAGTGATGCAGGGTGTAAAGGGCACAGAAGACATGGAAACCTGTGTATTCCTGAGTCAGGGCTCTCATCCATGAGCCCACTGGGGCTACAGCCAGCAGCTGAATTAAACTGAGCCCTGCTCATGGCTTAGGCTGGACTGGGACATGAATTGCACTGCAGCATCCTGCTCAGGTGGTGCTGCTCTCTGTAAAATCTCTGCTCCTGCTGCACTTGTACCGTGTCCCTGCTGTGCTGTTCCCCTGGTGATGCCCAGCCCTGGCACGTCAGGGGTGTGTGCTGGGCTGGTGGCACTGGCAGTGCCCATCAGGGACTGGATGGGGGTCTTGGAACAGCCTGCAGTGCCCAGAGACAGGAGCTGCTGCCAGTGAGGCTGTGAGGGGGACAGCAGTGCATGAAGGAGGTTGAATGAGGGGGTGTTTAAGCTTTCTGAAGTTTCCAGGAAATGCTCACTTTCCAGCAGAAGTCAGGTAGGAGCAAACATGAGGGGCTCTGTTGACATCTGGGTTCTGCCACATGCAGGGGAAGAAGTCAACTTCCCTTAGATTGATTGGTAAGAGAAACATTCCCCATTCCCTCCTGCTCTCTGCAGCTCCACACCATCCTGAGGAATACAGCCAGTGGTGGGAATCCAGACCTTGTGTAGGGTGCCTTGGGCTGCCCTCCCTGTTCTGGGGCTGCTGATCCAGAGGCTGAGCTCCAACAGGAGCTGCTCTTGTGGTGAGAGTCACTGCAGGAGCCAAATCTCTTCCAACATTCTTCAAGAAACATGAACTCCAGCAGACACCACATGGTGATGGCTTCCCCATTGTCCTTCACCATATACTGCAGGCACTGAAACTCTGCACCCTGCAGCATTTGAGGAGCCTTCCTGGCTTCCCTTTTTAGCTTTTTTTCCATCATGACTATCTTCTAGCTTCATCATCATGCTCAGGAGGTCAATTTGTCTGCCAAAACCATTCTGAAAGTGCTGTTTAGAGTCACAGTTGTGCCTTGCTGGTGTGACCAACCTGTTAACTCTGCAGACACACGTGCTCAGGTGTGCTGCAGGATTAGTTTCATTTCTCACATTTCCCATATGAAGGGCACCTGCTCTCCGATCTGGGGTGTCACCCACTCCTGTGTCACAGCAGGACACAGGACACAGGAGTGTCCTTACCCCTCTTTGTGTGGGGTCCCTGTTTTTGGGCATGGCAGTGCTGTGTGCTGGGCTGTTGTGAGCCCAGCAATGCTGCAGGAGAGCTGTTCATTTTGGAGGTGTTTCCTCTGAAGAGCAGGGTGTGACAGCCTGGGAGGGTGTTTGCTTCCCTCTGCGGGCTGAGGCCCTGCTGCTCAGAGCACAGGGAGGGACTTCCTGGCTCAGTGGCCTCTTTGCCCATTTCTGTGACTATTTGCTTGTTTGCTGAGAAATGACTTACAGCCCGTGTGAGACACAAACATCCCTTTATCACACAGCTTGTATCACCCTAATGGAATTCTGTCAGCTGAGGATAAAATGTGGACTAAGAAAGCAATTATAGAGTGAATCTCCAAGCTGCAGGAAGAGCTAAGAGATGGGGACCGAGTGCCCAGCTGGAGTAATTTCTGGTCCAACTGGCCTCTAAATCTTGCTGTGAAGAGATCAATTTTCCACCCTTGTCTGACAGCATCAGTTCCCTTCACCCTGGCTCAAGACCCTGTGAAGTGCTGCAGTGTTAAGATCTGCTAAAAAGAAACACTTGCAATTGGTGACTTCCTTCTTACTGACCTAGGAATTACTGGAGAAGGGGGAAATCGGGCTGTACAGCTTCTGTGGCAGCTCTCTGGTATTCCCTTCAGCTGCTGGCTGAAGGAGAGGACTGACCATCCCAATGAGCAGCAGGGCAGGAGTTTCCCAGCCTGGAATATTGCTTCCAACACCCGTAGCTCACTGCTTTGGCTCTAATTAGGAGAGGAAAACGACATGACCTGTGAGCCACCTTCCCCAGGTGTCCTGGTTATTTCTGGAAGGTCTCAATTATGCAGTGAGACCACAGTGGGATCCTGCCTTTAGCTTTCAGCTCGCTCAGGGTCTCTTTGGGTGTGACTAAAATCAACTTGACTCAGAAACTCTTAGTGTTGGTCTCTGTCCTGTCTCTCATGGGACTTCCCAAAACACCAGAATGCACAGACTTTGTGCAGTTTGTGGAAAGAGGATGGGAATTTCGGGGAACTATAAATCCAAGGAAATGTATCAGACAGATAGAATTAACTCATGGTCAGCTCCTCCCTCTGAGATGTCACAGAAACATTAGGGATGGAAAAGACCTCCAAGATCATTGAGTTCCAGCCTGTGACTGATCACCACCTTGCCAACCAGACCAGAGCATTCATAACTCTTCGGTTACAAAAGCAGGCAGGTCTCTCACCCAACTGTGAAATAAAATATCTAAAAGAATGATGGAGGGAAACAGCACATTAAAGAATTACAGGATTTTCTTGGCAGTAATGTGGCACCTGAGGTAAGGTCCTGCTTGGGCAGGAGGTACATGGAATGGAGCCTGAGGAGGATAAAAACACAGAGGGAGGGGATAGGAGCAGATGTGTTCCTCAGGGAAAGTGAGCTGCCTGCATGTAAATGCAAGTGAAATGCAGCAGTGCTGGTTGGGATCATGAACTTGTTTGTTTTCCTCAGTTTCTCTGCATCTAACTGGGAAAGGAGCTTCCCACTGGTTTTTGACAGAACATGGTGCTGGGCTAAGCACACGGAGGTAAATGTCAAGGAGTGTTAAAAGAACTTATAAATAGCCAAGTCTCCTTCTCAGCAAAAGAGCATTTACAGCCTGAAAGTCTCGTGGCCCTGGAGGAACCTGGGGTGGGAGCAGTGGAAGGGGAAGTTTTGGGTCTGGACACCTCAGAGCCATCATAAGGGCCAGAAAGAGACTGGTTCTCAGCTACTGCCTCCTGAGAGTGTGAGCCCAGCTGAGAATTATGGACTAAACTGGTCTCCAGGCTGTCCCTGAACTGTCTCCAGACTGTCCCTGAACTGTCTCCAGACTGTCCCCAGTCACTGCAGCTACAGCTGAAACATGTGAGGCAAATTCTGGGTGCAGAGCAAGTGTGCTCAGCAGCAGGGAAAGGGAACACAGAGGAAGCTGCTGTGGCTGGGAAGGTTTCTCAGGGAAATGACTCCTCACCCAAGACCATTGTGCTGGGGGAAGAGAAGAATCCTGTGGTAAATACGAATCAGGACGGCTGAGCCCTTTTATGTCTTTCACTGAGAGTTCTCTTCTGCCTGACAGCGTGAGGTGGCTGCCAGAACAGAGGTTTCTGTGTGAAACAAGCTGGGGAAAGGACTTTCATCTTGAGCAAGAAAGAGCTTTTGTGTCTCATCAGAAGGGGCTGGGGCTGGGGGAGCCCCAGCAGAGCAGGAGGATGCTCTGGCCAGCACAGGGAGCTGGGACACAGTGGGGCTCAGCCCTGTAACTCCCCAGTGGGGCTGTTCCTGCCTCTCATTATTCCTGGCTCTTTGCTCCCATTCATCAAAGGTTTCCCTGACTGCCTTCTGCAATTACACACCTGGTTTTTTTAACCTTACACAAGTCAGACCAGGTGACACAGAGCTTCAAGTCATTTGGCCTGGAAAACTTCTAGGGATGGAGGATGCACAGCCTCTCTGGGCAATGGTTTAATACTTAATTGTCTTAATAGGAAAAAAGTTTTTCCTTTGGCACATAATAACCTGTACTTTCCCCCCCGAATAAAGGCACAGATCAGCATGGATAAGACTTCTGGCATTGCAGAAAGGTCATCTCTGTTGTCGTCATTGAGCTGTGTAATAATAAATTCCATCTCTCAACTGTAATTTCAGATTTGCAGATTAGCAGAAGTCTTATGATCCGCCTCTTTCCTGGTATGCTGGAGACACTGCTAAAAATAGAGTAAGTAGCAAAGCTACCTGAAATGGTCTGAGCCTAAACAGTGGTAAAAACTAATTTACGGTGAATGTCAGTTCTGGCTTGTTTCCAAAGGAATGTTTTGGGACAGCTTGCTATATACTGGAAATTGTTTGGTAAGGATTCGTTGGTGAACAGATGAATCAAAGTGACATTTCCATTACCAACAGGAGATCTGTCGGTGGCCAGAATTCATGGGGAAGGATGTGGGATGATAGTATGACTTTTCATTATGTTTAATATTGTCAGAGAAATTAAATAGCCACTATTATTCATCTCTGGGGTAGTAACGTATCTGAATAGTAACACAAAATGGGAGATCTGATCAAAACCCACTGACCCAGCAAGACATTGATGTGTATTTTAATCACTCTCTTTGGGCCACTCAGATAATTTACTCTTCATAATAAATCTGCAAGAAGCTAGGATTTGCATTTCTCAGGGCAGTGCTTGGGAGGATCAGTGTTCTGTCCTTGTGTGTTGGTCTGAAGCCCTTTGGGACGCCCCAGTGTCGCTCTTGTTCCTGGGGGGAGCAGCATTAAGGCCCTCAGGACATCTACACTTTTGTCACCTGCCTGTGGGTTGAGAATAAGTGTCCAGAGATGATTTATAGGGCACTTGTTTCCCTGTCAGGCTCTGAGGAAGGGAGGGGTCTGTGGGGGAGGGCTCTGCTCAGAGTGGAAAAGTAACCACTTACAGAAATGGATGGATAGGAGAAATGGAAAACGGTCTCGGGAGGCACTTTCACCTTGGAAAACAAAGATTGTAGGTTTATTGTGAAAATTACTGAAGTCAGGTTGAAATGGAGTGTGCCAGAGGCACTGGGTATATAAGTGCATGGAGAACACATTATGAGGAGCAGACATTCAGGTAGGACTAATGGAGAAGGCATTACTGGTAATTAATGGCACTGCCCAAACCCTTGTGACTCTCAGTTCAGGACAGATGATGCCTGTAAGTGATATAAAGATGCAGACAGTTGCCTAAAACTTGCTGTGCTGTATTGTAAAGTCATAAAGCAGAAGAGCTGGTGGACTTGTTTTGCATAAAGCATTTGCATTATGCAGGGATATTATTATTAACAGTACAAAGGGGTAACCCTTGAGGTCATAAAATGCATGGTTCAATGAGTGACTTTGACTGCAATTATGCATTAGAGATATTAATGAGAAGGCTGATAAATGAATTGGTGATGCATGTAGATTTAACCACAGCAAAGAGCCCTCCAAACCAGTGCTACAGAAAGTTTGTCATTTATCTTCTTTATCCACTGATGCAGATGTAAATTAAGTTTCTTTTATTCTTTTTAAAGTGTTGTTGTTGTTAGAAGTTTGTTTTTATTGCAGTGGTTTAGCTTTTGCAGCACAGTTTATTATTCAGGGTTTTTTTTACTGGAATGCTGTCTATCAGAGGGGTTGGACAAGCTGACCTCCAGAGGCTCTTTCCGGCTGAAATTATTCTGTGATTCCATGAGCAGTATGCATCAGGACCCTCTGTTTAACACAACTTATCTGCTGTAGAATCTGTTCTGCCAACTGGAGCCCATCGAGCCACAGCAGGGGGGATATTAATAGGTTGCTTATTTAATGCAATCAATCAGTGCAAACTACAGATTGCCCGAGGCTGGAAAAAGTATTGTTGTCCTCACACTTCTGACCAGACATCTGCTGTGGGAGATGACAGGGGGAAAGGCAGGCTGTGCCAGGCTCTGAGGACCTCAGGATGCAGGCAGGATGAACGCCAGCACATCCCTTGAATGAGTGTGATGCTAATGACTCTCCATCCGGCCATGGCTGGAAAATAGCAAATGGAGTTAAGAGAGAAAAGGAAAGAAAGTCATTTGGTCTGGTATCGGGTCTTGGAGCTCGAGAATATGTGTTATGGTTTAATGAAGAGTAGAAAGAATGAAACGTGGATTTAAAGGCTAATTTTTCACCGTGTGTCTGATTGCCTGCCCTGCCTGTCTCCATACAAGTGGAGGTGATAACATTTTGGAGAGAAGGCTTATTTATGCTAAGGGGCCGTGCAGGAGGGGTTGGAATCAGTGTGAATTGTCCAAGAAGAACAATGGCTGAATCTCTGTGAGTGTCACAGTAATGGGGCTGTGTAATTGCTTTTCTGTCTGAATACCAGGCAGCAAGACCTGGAGCCTTAAGACAGAGCAAGCTTGCAACAGGGCACATTCTGGCAAGCACAGGATGTTAAAAATCAACGCCAAAAACATTGCTTTCAGGCCTGTATATTTAAGACACTGCTGTCTTAGTTTGGTTGTGCTGACTCAGTTCTGTACTCTGCAGGGAGAAGGGCTCTTCCTGCAGGTGTGGGTGGCCAGCCCTCGCCCTCCTGTTGTGCTAGGAGTGGGTGAATACAGAAAAAATAGACTGGACACAGAAAAACTCTTTGGGATTGTGGGCAGACAGCTGTGCTGCTCTCCCAGGCAAAGCAGCAAGGAAAGTAGACTTGTGGAAGCATGAAAGGACTTGGTTATGCCCATCAACAAGAGGAAAATGAGTAGAAAATCAGTGGATTTTTCTTCTTCTATAGAAATCAGGGAAGGTGCCTCAAGTACAAGGAAATGCTCACAGAGATAATTCAGTGACTGAAGATTGAGACATCTTCACAGAGCAGAGCTGCCTTTGAGCTATAAGTGCAGCAGAGGGAAAGGAAGAATTGAGGAGTCTGTAAAGGACAGGTGGAATGGGTTTGTCCTGCAGCTTTCTTCTCCTTCCCTCACAGCTGAGGGCTGCTGTGGCTGGCAAGGCTCTGGGACAGACTGTAGGGCTCAGAAGGTGCAGATAATAATAATAATAATAATAATAATAATAATAATAATAATAATAATAATAATAATAATAATAATAATAATAATAATAATAATAATAATAATGTTGTTGTTGTATAGAAGCTCTGACAAGACTGGCCAGCTCCAGTCAGAATAACCTGGAATAACCCAGAATAACCAAATAACCTGGAAATTCCATTTGAATAGCTAAAAGCCAAAACTATCAGGGTAAAAGACCTGATGCACCTCTCCAGAGTGTGTGGAGGTGATTCACAGCACAACTGACCCTGTAGAAGATGACACAAACCTGAAAGGGACCCAGAACTGACATTATTTGACAGAACCAGCCCTGATGATGTAAAGTTAATAAAAATAATTCATGGACTTGTGCTGGATCTGAGGCATGAGGAGAATGAGGCTAAAAGAGAAAATCTGAGCATATTGTCTGGCCTCATGAATATGAGAAACCATAGAGCCTGTTCTCACAGGAACAAATGTATTAAGATTTTTCAGGCAGGAGGGCAGGCAACACAACATATAAAGATTGATATTGCTGAATGTGTTTTTGTCAGTTCAGTGTCCTCTGGGGTTTATGGAAAGCTCCAAAGAGAGACCTTGGAGAGAGGTGGGGGTCTGGTCTGCCACAGAAAAATGAGTGTGAGCAGTGCCTGTGTGTGTTCTGTGGGAGGAGGATCAGCCTGGTCCCACCCAGGTCATCCAAAGGGACAGGTTTTCCTACAAGAAAGAGCCATGAAAGAAGAACAGGATGCAGGGGGTGTTTGTGTGAGGCTCAGACACCCCTTCCACAGTGCACAGAGCCCTCACTGGCTTTGTGATGGTGCACCCTGGGGGACTGGCTCTGAGGGGACACTGCATCTCCAGAGACTCCAATCATCCTACTGCCCCTGTGCCCACCTGTGGAGGGAATTGACTTTTCCCAGTCCCTCTGGGTGCTGCCACTGGGCACACACAGTGCACAACCCTGATATCCCTGCAGGTACCTGGAGTGCCAGCTGTGGATCTTGGCTGCAGCGTGGCACAGAGGGGCTGTGTGGGCAGTGCCGTGCCTGTGTCTGCACAGCAGCTTGGAAGTGAAATAAATTGTTAACAACAGGGAACTTAAACCAATGTCTTTGTGAGTGCAGCAGAGACCATCCCGCTGAAAGGCAGGTGGGAGCTCTGCCACTAAAGTCGGTGTCCCCAAGGAGATGTGCCCAGCAGGTTCAGAGTGTGGCTGTGGCCCCCTCCCATCACCCAAGGTGATCTGTGGTGGCACTGGCAATGATCTGCTTTCAGTGGTTTTGTAATTGTTTTTTTCTCCTCCCTGTTATTTTTGGAATAAGCTTGAGGTGGATTATAGCCCAGCAGAGGGGGAGAGGGGCTGAACTCTCAGGTTACCCATGCCGTCCTCGGGGCCTGGCAGGAGCGGCAGGATGGATGTGTTCTGGGGTTTGATGGGTTTGTCACACAGACCAGGGAAGGGACTCTTTCCAAGAAGTGTCACTGACTCTGAGAGGGACTGGGTGAACCAGCGGGGAGTGTGGCTGCCACTGCCACTGCACAGCGCAGCACGAGGACACCGCTCCAGCCCTCCACCCTCACCTTTACAGAGCAGGCCGCAAGGCCTGGCAGAACCTGGGGGGACAAACTGCTCACCCAGGGCACGTTGCTGGTTCCCAGATGGGGAGGAAGGAACTCCAGGGCCATTTTCGGGTGTTTCCCCATGAGCAGCATCCTCCTTCCCTTGGGACAGGCTCCATAGTGGTGCTCACCTTAAGGGTCCCTTGCAAGGGGCCACAACCTTTCAGCTGGGTTAACCCATCTGAGCTGCTCTGTCAGCCTGGTCAGCACAGACTGGGAGAGCTGGAGGTCACAGACCCTCCCCTGTCTCACTGCTGGGCTGGTGATTTAGGAGCAATGGCAGAGTTTTGTACCCTGGCCCCTGTATCCTGGTTGGACTCACCACAGCTGCTCACCACTGTGCCCTGGGTTTGTGCCCCTGAAAACAAGGATTCAGTTGGGCAGAGGAAGGTTTGAAATTCCCAGGTCTCATTCCAGTTGTGTTCAAGTTACGATGCTGATTGATTTGATGTGCAAAGCATTTTTAGACAAATAAAAAAGAACAGGCACGATTTTCTAACAAGTAATGTCATTTAATGAATGATACACTCTAGAAAATAGAAACTACCCAGATGCTGGTTGGTTGGTCTGTTTGGGGCTGGGAGAAGGCCCTTGCTTGGACGTACAGAGCCTTCGTGGGATTCTTTTGTCAGCATTTGTAGTTGCTGGAAACAAGGAAACGTCCATAGATTGAAAGAGACA
The DNA here is from genome assembly GCF_971803275.1 of Cyanistes caeruleus. Taxonomy (NCBI): domain Eukaryota; kingdom Metazoa; phylum Chordata; class Aves; order Passeriformes; family Paridae; genus Cyanistes; species Cyanistes caeruleus. The sequence goes on from NC_141717.1 coordinate 3,643,142, forward strand.
CCAAAGGAGCAATTGTTTTCTAAAATGTGGGAAGAGTGCAGGATGCCCTCCCAGTCTGTGTCACTGGGCAAGTGGCATGAGGGCTCAGAGCTCAGCAACACCTTCCCAGACAATCCATACCTAAAAGGGACAGACTCAACCGACGGGAGCTACCACAGTCCAGTCTCTGAAATCACCGCAGACCTCGCGCCTTGCACAGCACCCCTGCGCTCTGGTGCTACTGCACTGCTCTCTGGGTGCCTTTCTGCACGTGTTGTGTCTCTTCCCTCCAGGTCTGGCTGCTGATTCCAGGGAATATGCTTTTCAGAATGTCACAGTAGACCATGTACAGCTCTGGGTCTATTTTGGGCTTGGGCAGGGAGCGGGAGTTGCAGGCCTGCTCGGCGGCTGGGCGCTGTGGCCGGTAGACATCGCTGAAGAGGACAGTGAGGATCTTGTGGGCAGCTTTGTAAGGGTCATCCTCAAACTGCACCATGGCCTTGAGCTCCGTCAGGGTGTAGCCGTTGTACCTCTTGCTGTCCTCAGCCAGGGGCTGCACCGTCTCCCCGATGTGTCTCACCTTCCACTTCAGGCATTTCAGGTCTTCCTTTACATCCTCTAGCTCTTTCTCCATGGCTTGGAATTCCTGTGTGGTTACAAATCTCCTGCCAAGGAAAGAAGTGGCAGAGACAGGGTGGAGTTCAGAGGCTCGGAGCAGCGGGATCAGCCCAGCTTGCCTGGGGTCGGAGCAGACCGTGGAGGTTTGGGAGGGACATCGTGGCCATGTCCCTGAGCACCATCCCCTGCTCTGCTCTGCTCTGCTCTGCTCTGCTCTGCTCTGTCAGGCTCCAAGTGACAGCAGAGCTGTGCTCTGCTGGTACAAGGGAAGGTTGTGCTGCCTCGTTTGGAAGGAAAGGAGGCACCTGAAAACTGTGCCCTGCTGGAGGAGCTGAGGTTGGCAACCTGCCCCAGGTCTGTCCTGAGGTCTGGAGAGCTAACTGGGTACATGGAAATAGGGCATTTTGCTTCCTGGGTAACAGGGTTTAATGGAAGCACAGAAAAATTAACACTGGGAACATTGATTGAGATGTTATCATAAAAGATATTTATTTTTTTTTTTATGGGGGGTCTCTTAATGGTTCTATACCAACATGGGCCATTTGAGGACTTAGACACCTGTGTGGTCTGGATACATACCTCTCATGATCAGGATCTTCCAGATCTGATTCAAACCCCTTTCCTGTATTCTTTAATTCAGTTTTAGAATAGCCAGGAGCCTGGGAACTCTCTTCAGGAGTCGCTGTTGCTGGAGGCCTTGTGCTTGTCCTGGTTGGGGTCAGTGTGTGATCTGAAGCTGAAGCTGGTACGTTTTGTGCTGTGTGAGGACAGAAGGTGGAGAAGGAAGCTGCACTGATCCCTGGGCTGACAGGAGAGGAGTCAGAGTATTGCTGTGGCTTGGCTGAGCTGGGTGTTAGATTGAGCCTGAGGCTGGCTGGGCAAGATGCTGGAATAGTCCTTGCTCCGAGTGGGCTGGAACACGATATTGCTAAATTTGTATCTCTTTGCTCAAGTGGTTGAGGGTTTGGTGATTCCCCTGGGGCCAATCTAGTGATGGAGGTGATGTCCAGCAGGGTTTGATCCTGAACCATGGAGATCTGGCTGGTTGGTTCTGATGAGAGTGAAGAGCTGCTTGATGTGTCGCTGGAAGAGCTTGACGTAGCGAATGGGGGTATTTTCTGAGCATTATGGTCACTCCTGTTCCTCTGCGGGCTAGTGACACTTAGAGCTGGGTGTTGTGAAGCCCTAAAGAAAGACAAACACACACTTTTTCCTCTGGACTGGGCTAAAGGCTTATAAGAAAATTTTAGGCCTATTTTGGGACAATTTTAAGCCTGTTTCCCACAGCTGCATTTCCCCACAGGCTGATTTGCCTCTCTTTATACACGTCTGTATAAAACCCTCTGCTTCTCATGACCAAGAGCAAAGCATTTGTGAATAAGGCACACGAATTCAGGATCAGCTCCTCCCTGCTGCCAAGTGAGCACGTGTCAGCCATCCTCAGTGTGAGAACCACTGGGACATCCCCGCTCTCCTTCCCAAAAGTCACACTGCTCTGCGAGAACCAAGCATGTGGTGCTGGGGAAGGACAGGAAGGGATGAAAGCTGCTGGCACAATGACTGGGAGAACACAAAAACCTGGCTGCAGGTGGCCACAGCACCTCTCCCTGCCCATCCTGGCCAGGGTGCAGACCTGCCTTCCTTCCATGGACCCTCATGCTTCAGTCTCCTGGGGGCACTGCCTGGGAACCCAGGGAATTAGAGGATGGCTGAAATTTTCTTAGTTTGCCAGTACTGACGGCAAGAGAGGAAGATGTTCCACCCCTGTGGCCTGGAACTGTCCTGGCAGGTAGGGAGTGCAGCTAGAAATGCCTTGACCTTGAAGGGGAACACAAAGACAACCACTGTGCAGATCATGGTGCAGGACTTCTGGCAGCCAAAGGACATGACAAGCTTTTGTAGTGATGCCAGGGACCAAATGAGTCTGTTTGTGCATCTGGTAAATTCTTGTGGTGGAAGACAGCAGCAAATCCTGGTCTGGGTGGGATGTGGGAGATCTGTACACGAGGTCCTGTCCTGTCAGCACCAGCGCCCTGAATCAGCTACACAGTCACTTCTCCTCCCTGCACTTTTTTCAGGGTTGGATGCAATCAAACACCAAACATTTAAGGTTCTAAAGAGCATGTCTCACACCTCTGGGCTTCAATAGGGTTAATTTGCTAAATCACAGCTTAATTATCAGGTTTAAATCAAATTTAAAGGTTTTATAATTGGAAATGCAGACAGTTACAGAGCTACTGCAGAAAAGCAGAGCCTAAAAGGAATCATAAAATGGGTTATGTAAAGGGCAGGAGAGAAAATAAGCACACGTGTGTCCCAGGGAGCACCTGGGGGTGCCTTGCCTTCTTAACCTGTCTAAACAGGGTGTCCAAACAGGGAGAGGCCACGAGAGGTATTGGGAATCTCCATCCTTGGACAGTTCAAATCTATCTGGATGAGGAATGAAGCAACCTGATCCAGCCAGGGCTTTCTGGGAGCACAGGACTGGACAAGAGCCCTCTGGGGTCCTTGTCCTCACTGTGTTATTCTGTGGTTCTGCCAAACTGTGATAATAATTTATTCCTCCCTCAGTTCCCCTTTCTCCTCTCCTTTCTCCCCTCTGAGTCCCATCCTTCTCTCCCTTTGGAGCCTCTGGGCTGTCCCTTTTCCCACTGACTTTATAGTGCTCGTTACAGGAGAATCTCTCATGAATAAAAAGGTTTTTAGAGGTAAACCAGAGTTATTTGGCTCAGAGGGATTGCTGCCCCTTTCTTGCATGTCAGGGTTGGTAGCTCAGGCTTTGGACTGTGGGAAACAAGAGACAACCCCATTTAAAGGCAATTAAAACAAAAATGCATTTTTGCTGTTAAAATTACATGCATTTATCCAAAAATATCTCACAGTGTAAAACTATCTGAACCTGAACTGAGAGCAATCCCTACCTCCATTCTAGGGGGGATAGGGTATGCACAGAAAGTGAAAGGCTATTTGGGTGCACACACGGTTTGAAAGACTTCATTTCACATGTTCAGCAGTGTGGGACAGGGTTGGCTTTTGCGGGGGGATGGTTTGGGGAGTTTTTTGCATAAATCCAGGATTAGCTGTAGGAGATGAAGCATTTATTGAAAGATGCAATTTAAAAGAGTGACAGAAAGCACGTTTCATAACTAATCCCACTGAAATTTATATAAGAAACCTTTCAATTCACCTGTGTACTGGAGGAAACAAAAAATGTATTATAACCTGTCAGCTTATTTTGCTTCCCTTTTCCACCCCTTCGTTTTCACGGACTGCCGTGCTCCACATGGGACTGCATTTCCTTTTATCACCCTCTTTATCTCAGAAACAGGAAAACTGGTAGCTCAAGAAGCAATGTCAAAGCAAAATGTCAGTCTGGATGTTAGCAGAGGTAAAGGACAGAACTGAGACCTTTAGCTTTGGAATTTCCTAGTGGGCAAGGCTTTGCCTGAAGACAGGAACGAGATTCCCACTGCTGCCAGTGCAGCAAGGCTGGATCTTCGACCTCAACCATGGTGCTTTTTCAGAGGGGATTTTTCCCCCCCCCCGTTTTTTTTTTTTTTTTTTTTTTTATGTGGTGAATCACTATGAACTGAATAAATTACAGGAAGAATTGCAAGACCTGGAGTTGGAATCAATGCTGACATGAAATAGGCAGCTGATTGCAGCTGTCAGGTACCTCCACAAGGAGAAACCTTGGCTCAACTTTGAGCGACACTTCAAATGCGTCAAGCCCTTGTTGTCTGCCGCCTCCCAGCCTGTGCTGCTCAGCATATAAAGCATGTTCCCCGTTGTCACAGTGACCTTGGCTGCCGTCTGTGCCTTGCCCTCTCCAGCTGAGCTGGTGCTACAGACTTTTTTGGAGACATTTGAAAGTTGCCTGCACATCCAGCACCACTTCGCTTCCATGGTGCTCACGACCGAGGGAAAACAAAACAAACCAGTGGATATTCTTTTTCTTTTTTTTTTTTATGAATCATTCCCACCGTGTGTTTTAAACCTAGAGTTCTTCTGATGAACTTGTCTGAATAGAAGAAAATTACACTATGCTTTAGAGTGAAGCACTGAGGGATTGGTTGCATAAATCTCACTGTAGACAGCCGGGGTGGGAGGATGGTAAAAGAGCTGTGGGATGGACCCAGGGGAAATGCCTACAGGGTGATGACATGAGAATAAAACTATTTTTTTCAAGGCCTCCTCTTTGTCAGGTGACCCTTCTGAAATGCCCACGCTGCCAAAACAGTGACATGTTATTTCTTTAACACTGAATTAATTTTGAATAATCTTTCAGTTTTCTACAAGAGAAGCTGGTGTCCTGAACTCTGGGTTTATCTGCCTCAAATAACACCAAGGCTTTCAGCCACAGACAATAAGAATTTGCTGTTTCCTGCTCAGCTCTTCCACTTCTGATCTATTTATCTCTTCTTTGGCTTTGCCACCACACTTATCCCTCCTTGTTCTTTGTGATATTTCTCCTGTCTCTCTCTTGCCCATTGGACATTCACCATCTGCACCTGTCCCAGCTGCCCCGTGGGATCCAGGCTCCTCATATTAATGCCTCATGGTGGGAGAACTCTGCAGGAAAGGGTGGAAGTGGCATGGACACAGAGATGTCTGAAATCAGGGACTATTGCTGGCTGCAGCCTAATAACAGTGAGCATTTCTTCCTAATAAATTACTGTGCAACAACAAAAATATCCTGATGTGAAACTTCTGTATTTTTGTGCAGTAGCTATACACAGCTGGAGCATCGAGATCTCCCAGCCCTGCACTTCTGAAAGAAAAAGCTGAGACCTTCAAGGTCAAAAATGACAGCAAATAGACTTTAAAAGTGTCTGGAAATGCTAAATTTGGTACATCCGGGGGTATCAGATGTATAGGGGCCAGTGCCATATGTTTGCACAGGAAGGCAGCTTGGGGAGAGCAGAGGATGCCAAGTTATAGTTAGAGCTCCCTGGTGCTGTCCTCAGCTCAGGTGAGTTTAAACCCTGCTAGAGGGGTTTAAAGGAAATAAAATAATTTTCTTTTTAACTCTGTTAAAAGAAAATTATAGGTCGGTGATGGACATTAAATGGTTTAATAGAGAATTATCAAGACTGAATAACTGCATTGTCCTGATTGAGACTCCTCTGGATTCAAGCTTCTGATGGAATTTCTAATTTAAGGCCACTTCTCAAAACAGAGAGCTCAGTCTTTCCAACAGAGGAACCTGATATCCTGCCCTGGCATGAGGCCCTTTGTGCTACCTGTGCTCCCACAGTGCTGTTGGGCTGCTCAAAAACCTTTAACATTCTCTCTTCCAAAATCACCTGGCCAGGTAGGGTTTGTCTTCCACAAGCGCTCAGCCTTGTTCTCCTCTTTACAGCTTTTGCTCTTTCACTCCTCAGGGACACTCCCCCAAATCCTTTCCTCTCCACAAGGACAGATGTCCTGTTGTGTGTTCGTGGGAGGACAGGAAGATTCACGATGCCTGAGGATGAGGCAGCATTCCTTATCTGCAGTTGGGTTCAGACTGGAACCTCCTCAGAGCACTCCTGGGTGAGGGCAGCTGGCAGGTCCTGCAGGGAATGAGGTGCTGGTTGAGGAGAGCAGCAGGGATGACTCCAGGTGGTGCCTCCTGGTGTCCCGCTGGCACGGGACCACCCCTGTGGAAGTGTCCATGGAGTGCTCCCGGTGACCTGCTGGCATTTCCTCTGCTGGTGGCACGTGGCTGCTGGCTTGGTCTGTTCCAGGTGATGTGTCCCCTTCCTCCACACCAGCCATGGGGTCAGTGTGACCTTGGTGGCTGCTCTGCCTTTAGCCAAGCCCTTCTCACGCCATTCTCTCCCCATTCTCAATCCTCTGCTGGCCACAGCCCCTGGAACGGGGAATGTGACAAGGACTGGGGGTGTGGGACCCTGGAACCAGCATCAAGGAGGATCCTGGGGTCAGGCCCAGGCCAGTTATGGCTTGGTGGACTTGTTCGAGGAAGGAGAGGTTCATCTGAGCATTGTGAGGCTTTGTGCCATCCCAAACAGCAGTAACTAGTGGTTTTTCCTCCCTAATAAGCATGGATAATGAGCATTTTGCAGTTTCTATTGGATTTGTAAGTAAACTGTGAAATGAGAGCACAACTTCACTCCTGTCACTTCATTAATATTGATCTGATTTCATTACAGAAGGATGTGAGGCTGAGCCTGATGGAATATTGAGGGATGGCCACTGCTCTCTAACCTGGCTCTGGGCTTCTCGTTTGGGGTTTGCTTTCAGCTGTCAGCACTCTATGGGATGAGCTCTGGGTCCTTTAAAATGGAAGCACTTGGGACAGGGCTGGCCATAGGACCAGCAGAGCCTATTCCTTGGAACACCTATTGTCAAGACTTTTTTATTGGTTCTTTGAAACAAAGACCTCTGGAGAGGCTTCGATAATAAAATAAGCACATCTGAGCACCCACCAGGAGCTTGGCAGGTGAGGAACTTCCTCGGGAAACATGACCCAGATCAATTTTGTACCAACAGACATTCTCAGGCCTATGAGAATGAAGGACATGGATCTGCCTGTGGAAAAGTCCATGACTGACATGACATTTTCAAGGAGCAGGAGTTACCAAGTGAGCTGATGACAAAGCGAGCTGGAGAGCAGTGCCAGCACTATCATGCCTGTGGGGACACCACCTGCAGTGACATGGGACTGGAGAGCTGTTCCAGCAGGTCTGGGGAGGGAGCAGGACCCTCAGGGGTTGGGGTTACAGACACCAAGCTTCCATGAGTATGTGGCTGAGATGTGCATCTCAGCAAGACAGAGGCAGCAAAATGCCATGAGGTTTCCAAATTTTAACAGCGCAGAGCCAGCAAGTCACTCTCCCAAGGCTCCCTCCTGCTGAATGAAGGATCACTTGCTTTCTTTCCAAGGAAATAGATGCATGAAACTGCACACATCTTTCCTGGAGAGTAAAGAAAAAGTATAGTATTCAGAGCAGGGCAGGAGCCATGCTCCAACATTGCTCTGTACATTGAACCACTGATTCCCATAGCTTAAAGCAAGAGCTTTTGCAAACACTGAATAAAAGCACAGCAATTTCCAGAGAAAGTGCAAGAAATGGCATTAATTATACTAAAGTTATTGTCTACCAAAGCTGCTTTCAATCATTTTTATATTCAATAGCATGCATCATCATGAATTGGTGATAAATATAGATGAGAAAAGGTAGTGATAATGAAAGTTATACAGGTGTAAATTAGAGCATATTTTTAAACTACTATGAAGTCACAGCTTCTTGAGATAACACAAAATTATAGGATATGTGCACATCCTAAATTGAATGCTGGAGAATTCTGTACTGTTCTTATGCTGGTTGGTTATCTCTTGGGCAATGCTGTCTGGGAAAGCAACAAACCTCTGTTCCCAAAGCTTCCTACTCCAGACCTCATTCTGTGCCCCGGGGAGCCAGCGTGGGGACAGTGCAAGCCATTGTGTGCAGGACACATTCGAGCCATGGTCACTTACTATTTGGGGAGCAGCTATGGAGGCACTGTAACCTCAGGTCCCCAGCCTCAGCCCTCTCCTCCTCAGCCCTGGAAAAGAGAATATACAAGTAGCACCTTTAACAGAAACAAAGGCTGCTCCCAAATGTACACAAATGGAAGGGTCAAAACCAGTAAGAGTCCAACGTACCTGGGCTCCTCCATCTACAGCCAGGCCCACCATGGAGATCGTGATGGGCTCAGGAAGGACTTGGTTCCCCTTGGCATTGCCCCTCCTGGGGAGAGCTCATGTTAAGAGGCCATGGGGAATAGAAATGAGGGGCTCAGGGCTGCATCTCTCCACTCTTTACCTCCTGAGGGTGGATCTAAGCACGGGGGCCCAACAGCATTGTACAGCAGGTGTGTGGTGGAAGTGGGGATGGTGCTGCTGCTGCACCATTTCAGTGTGATTTCCAGAAGGAGCAGCTCTGTGGATAAAGCTTCCCGTGTTGCAGGATAAAGTACAGAACAAATCCAAGGCAGGAGGTGGCACTCCTCCCTGTGCACTGGTGAAAGAGGAATAGGAAGATTGGAAATATCGATGTCTGTGTGAAGAGCTCCTGACTCTGCCAGTGGGAGGTACATTAGGTCAGGAGCTGAAACCCTGCTCAGGTACCTGGGTGAGCAAGGAGGAAACCAGAGCAAAAGGCTGGCATGTCTTTGGAAGGTGTTGGTATGATCTGCACATCTGACATGAGCACAATGGAGTCAGGGGAAGCCAGCTGTGAGTATGATACATTACAGAAATGTGCAAAAAGGGAAAAAATAGCGTGTGAATGATGATTTGAAAAGTTCTGGTTCTCACAGGGTTGGGAATAGTCCTGATTTATAAGCTCTGCAATAACTTTGGTCCTGCTGTCTGTTTCAAACTGATCCTAGTACTTAAAACTACATTTTCTGTCCCTGCAGAGATATTTTGTCTGCACTGCTATCAATGGCAGTTTGAACTCAGCTCACTCCAGAATTTCACCAGTAGCATCTGCCTGCTTAGGTTGGTGTTGCAGATCAGAGTAAGGGCCCTGTCAGCAAGAAAAATGTTGTGAAATCAGCTGCAATGGCACAATGGGTGTTGATGGACAGCTGCAAATGCTGTGCTACGGATGGGTGAGCTGGGGGAGGCTGAGTCTTCCAGATTTACTTGCTAAAAATGTTGGTTTAACACCCCTGGTAAGTGAGACTGGCTTCATGAGGCTGGGTACCAGACTGGGACAAGGCTGTGCTGGTCTCTGGGGTCCCCCTCTCCTTGGTGCCAGGGTGGGATAACCCCCTGACCCCTCTCTGTGGTGGCCTCAGCTCCAGTGGGACCCTGCACCCCTGACCAGCCTGGATGTGCTCCCAAAATCTGCTCTTGTCCTCACTGGAAGAGGGCCATGGGTAATTCCAGTTTCCTGACATCACAAACTTTTCATTCCTTGCCTGAGGCAGTGATGAGCTCTCCACAAAGATCCCTCTTGGATTTGATTTCCACCCTTTCAGGCCCCTTATCTCCTCAGGCTTCAGTCCTTCAGCCAAGCCTGGACATTCCCTTGTCCTCCCTGGAGCTATTCCTGTCCTTGTCCCTGCAGCTGTGCCCCTTGCCCAGGGGCTCCCTCTGCCCCACCAGCAGTTCCTGCTCTGCCCCCAGCACAGCAAAGGAGCAAAGTTTTCATTCCTCACCTGAAAGCAAAACCCATCAGAATCCTGGGTGTGATGGTTTCACAGTAATTGACTGGGAGAAGGGAAAGGTGTGTTGGGGGAAAGCAGGGAGTGGTGCCCAAAAGGTTCTTTTAATATGTGAAAAAAAGAAAGCAAGAACCCGAGAACAAACTTGGAAGGACATTGAGTCTGGGTGAGCTGGCTGTGCTGGCCCTGCAGGGATGGATGTGCTGATGGTGGTGGAGCTGGCTGATGTAAACGAGCAGAATTCTTGTGAATGTAGGGACAAAGCTGCCAAAACAGCAGGGCAGAGCTAAAGCTGCTAAAACAGCAGCTACTGAACAGCTGGGCAGGGGAAGAGGAGAAGGTCTGTCACCATTCCTGCAGCTGTGCTCACAGAGATCAGCAGACTTGATGGGAGAGAACAAAGAATCCCTGTCCCTTTGGAGGGAGGGAGGGAGGGAGGGAGGGAGGGAGGGAGGAAGGGAGGGAGGAAGGAAGGAAGGAAGGAAGGAAGGAAGGAAGGAAGGAAGGAAGGAAGGAAGGAAGGAAGGAAGGAAGGAAGGAAGGAAGGAAGGAAGGAAGGAAGGAAGGAAGGAAGGAAGGAAGGAAGGAAGGAAGGAAGGAAGGAAGGAAGGAAGGAAGGAAGGAAGGAAGGGAACAGGAGAGCAGTGAGGGCTCCTCCTCTGCTGGCTGGGGTAAACCACAGGTGAGGGACTGTGCTCATCACCACATGGGGCGAGAGTATTCATGTAAAACAGAGCAGAAAGAGAAACTGGGAAGGGATGGAAGAGAGATACTTGTTATGAACTGACAGCCAACAAACTAAAAAAACAAAAAAGATGAGCAAAAGTTATAGACAAAGGTTCATTTCAAAGGAAAGCAAGAAAAAAGGAAGAAAAAATACTTGAAGGACAAAGACTGAAAGCTGACTTTGCAGATAATTCTGTTAATTTTATAGAACACTTAAAGCATGAATATTACCTCCAAGTCTGTATAATTGGCCTGGTTTTCTTAGAGAAACCCTGAGGGCTACTGCACCTGTTATATCTGAAGAGCTCTGGTATCTTTTGATTTCACAGTGCGAACTACAGGGTCTGTTTTGTCTGGACTTTTGAAGTATCCCAGGCCTGGATAGGATGTAATTGTTTGTAACACCATGAATGTTTGATTTTTCAGCAGCTGCTGAAATGTTTTCCCAGTGGCAGGAACAATGAGATGCTCTGGTGGGGGGGACAGAGCTGTGGGGTTCAGGGAGGGTTTGGGTGTGCTCCTGGGGGACTGACTGAGGGCTGCTAACTCCGTGTGCTGGCCGAGGTGGAGTCTTGCCAGGCTGTGGAGCAGAATTTGGAGTGTGCACAGATATTTGTGTGGTGTTAAAGGCCTCCCCCACGCCCTGCAGCCCCTGGGATGAGGAGGCTGGAGCTGGGGAGCAGCAGGGCACAGAGGGCTGTGCAGGGGAGGGGATGGGAGCTGCTGGAGGGGGGATCAGCACAGCAAACCACGGCATGATGTGGCTCATCCCCTGCACCTCCTGCTCTGCTGGGGGCTGTTGGACTGGGAGCTCTCAAGGGACCATTTCAGCTCTTGCATCCACATTTCCAGCCAACCTTCTGCTGTTACATGCAGTTGCATGCAATTAAAATGAAGCACAATGCAGTGAAATAGTTGAGAAAACACGTGCAAGATTAGCAGCATTTTACTGACAGTACTTTCCATAAAGCAAATTTCTTCCCTGGGAGCAAGGGCCTGTAGGATAATATTCAGACAAAAAAAGTTTTATCACGCAGAATGGGGCTAACATTTTCCTTCCCTGAGACCCAGATGATAAGTGGAGCTGCTGGGAATAATGATAAAGCTTTAATTTTCAGCAGGCACACCAGAAAGTGCCTGCTGCACAGGGTGTGTCCAGCACTGAGGTTGGATGTGTGCTCCAGGTGGTGCTGGATCTGCACTGAGGCAAAGAAACAGGCAAAAAGGGTGAAGATATGTGCAAAGTAACTCGAAGGAAGAAAGGCTTGGAGGGTTTTATTCATGAGGTATGAAAAGGAACATGGAGGTGGAGGAGTAGGAGGGAATGTGAAGTATCCCTGGGTATGTGCACAGGAAGGAAAGAGGATTTATTTTATTTTCTATTTGTGCAAAGGCAGATGGGAGCTCGGGGAAGTTGTGTGGGACTGAGGGCACGAACAGCGTGCAGCAACAGGGTGTTGCTGATGGACAGTCCCTGGACCCTGCAGTCAGAGCATTCCCAGGGCACAGCAGTGAAGCTGAGCATGAAAACAAACACTTTAAAATTTTTTTTTTAAAAAATAAATATATATTTGTATATTTCTGCACAGCTTTAAATCTCTAGAATGATCCCATGGTAACACTGTCTCTGGGCTTCCTATTATGTATTCAGATACAACAATTAAAATAATGTGATATAAAAAAAGAGAGTCATAATCATGAAGTTAGGGAACACCACATGCTTGAGCTGAGTGTGCCAAGTGCGTGTGGAAGGGCTGGGAGGAGGTGACCGAGGAGGGAATTGCTGGGGGTGGAATTGTGTCATGCAAGAGGAGCACAAATCAAACCCACAATGCCCATGTGAGAGAAAGAGATCCCTGTCCTCTGGGCCATTAATGTATTTTGCTATTTACTGTTTCAGAAAGGGCAGTAGTGATAATTCAACAAGTTTCCTTTATATTTCCCAGTCTAACTCAAGATACTGTTCCTTATAATTCTCCTGGGCTCTTATCTGCAATTCTGACTTCAATAATTTGTCTGTTTTTCCTCCCTGAGTGCTGATTTACCCTGAGGCACACATTGACCCCTTTCTCTTCACTGTGTCTGGGCTTTCTTTTCTCCCACAGAGAATTTTTTAGAATTCACTGTCATGTCCAAATTCAAAATTAGGAAAATCATCATTGTTTTCCTCATTTCTCTTTTCCTTCCAGACTGTCTGAAAGGTAGAGTGAAAACTTGGATGTTAGCAGGGAGATAACTGCAACAACAGAATAATAAATGAGATAAACAAGGAAAAGCAATAATCATGGAAGCTCTCTAGTTCTGCCCTCTCAGGAGAGCTCCTCACTCTGCTGCTGAAGTGCTGATCAATCCAAACCTTCTGTCCCCTCAGAGCTTCCCAACCACTCTCTCCCACCACAGAGGAACTGCCCCACTGCTCTGACAAACAGAAATGCATCCTGCTTGTATTTTCTGCCCCCAAAATATCTTTATATCACTTTATATCACTTCAGGCCATAGACTCTAGGTGAGGATTTCCTGTACTTCTCAGCTCTTCATCCTGTGAAGGTCCATCACCCTGTGGAGCCCATCCCTGCTGGGGGAGCCCAGGATCTGTGTGTTCTTCAAAATCCTTACTTTTAAACAAAGCCTGAAGTTTGTCTCCAAAGAATGAGGGCAGGAGGTTCCTGGAGCAGCCACAGGGGCAGCTGCTGGGCAGTGCCAGAGCATCTCTGGGCCTTGGCACCCCCCAGGAGTGCAGCAGAGGGCCTGGTGGCAGGGAGGGTGGCACCGTGTGGGTGTCTCTCTGTGTTTGTGTGGATTTGCTCCAGAGGAGGGGTCGTGCAAAGCAGCCAGGGATGGATTGTGGGCACGTGGGAGATGGCAGCTCCAAAGTGGCCTGGGGGTGGCTGGAAAATGCCTCAGCAGCTGTTGGGATTATTGGGGGGTGCCTGTTGCACGTGCTGATGAAGGATGGGTGTCACATTTGGTACACCCCCACGGTTTTACCTTTCTAGAGAGGGAAAATCAGCTTACATTGGCAGAGCAGCTTTTTGTGAATTGGGTGCATATTGGAAAGATTTTAATGAGCATAGGAGAAAGGGCGGGCACTGGGACATCACAACATTTAAGAAATACCAAACCAGGGAGGACCTTTCGCGTTTGCCTTTCACACACGCCTTTCCCAGGTGTCTCAGAGCCTTCACCCACACGTGCTGAAGTGGGTGAGAGCCTGGGTTTTCCAAAACCAGCAGGGTCCACGGAAACCTCCCCTGACCGAGTGACTGACTGCACTGACCTTTCTCTGAAGTACTTGATGGCTTCCTGGTCTAGGAAGTTCTGCTCTTCTCGAAAGCCCTGCTCAAAGATTTTGCGCTTGTGTCTGAACTCAATGACAGTCTTAGTGTAAGAGTTGAGGGTGGTGACGGAGGCCGCCATGCAGCAGGTGAAGGAGCCCCACGCCAGACTGCAGAGAGAGAAACCAGCAGACACAGCTGGGTTAACACAGCACCTCAGGTCGTATTTCTGACACAAACACACAGGCTGGGAGCTGGCAGGGAAGGTGGAGGTGACATCTTACCTTGAACAGCCTCGTGCTCAGGCAGGCAGGAGGCTGGGCTGGGATCAGCCCTCACCCCATGGAGAACCCCGTGTGAGGTGAACACTTGGTGCTCTCTGACACCAGGGACAAAACCCTCCCCATCTCCCTCCAAAGTGCCTCAGGCCTTGCAGACAAGCACTAAAATCCACACACTCCTGGAAGGAGCAATGCCCCAGAGAGCCTTGGAGCAGTTTCCAACATCAGTGGGACACTGGCTGCACAACACCACTGCAGGGATGGTTTCTAATCTGGTTTTCATGCCTTCATCAGAATACTGCATTGCCTTCTTTCCCAGGTCATGGACACCTCTGCCATTCCTGGCTTGTGGCTGGTCTCTGGAAGCCTGACCAGAATAGAAGCCAACACTTCCATTTCCAGTTTCCTGACTGACTCCTGGTGTGAAAGCAGTGCCAGCCAGCCCTGGCCAGCCAGGGAGGCAGAGGGAGAAGGGCAGTGGAAGGAAGGAAAAAGCTGGCCCAGTGGCAAGCTGGAGCAGCAGTGAGTGTTGTCCTGGCTCTCCTGGCAAGCAGGGCCAGCTGGGAGCTGCTCTGCTCCCTGCCTGTGGACAGGGTTCCCCCCCAGCTCTCCCTGACCTCAAGTTCAGATAGGGCTGGCGAGGCACTCATGGCCCCAAGGGGTTGAGATGCTTTTTGAGCATGAAATGAGGCTGCATTCCTCAATTCCTCCTTTTGTCCAAGAGCTTCTCTGCCTTCCAGCTCCCCTTGGCTTGACTCATCAACTCTGGCTGCACAAAGTTCACAGTGGCTGCCTAACTGAGCTGGATTAACTCCATCATTTGTGATGGTGACACGCTTTACCTGCTCCTTTTTGCACTTTTTTTATAACAAATTGATCTGAATTATGCAGAGCAGAAAGAATCCAGCCCCAGTAGCATTATCTTATAAATACTCATTGTCAACACAGCCCTCAGCATGAGCTATTTTCCCATTCTGCAAAGGACCTGCGGACAAGGAAGCAGTTTCTCATTTCAAATTAGACAAAACTTGAAAAAGAGCACATATTCATGGACTGAAAAATCTGGGGGAAAAAATGGCTCAAGTAAACAGAAATGGCTCATTTCAATGATTTCAAAATTCAGCTTATAACAAGTCCTGCAGGGAGTCCTGAGGCAATGAGATGTGTGGAGGCAGCTCTTTCCCTGTCATTTTTGAGCCTGTTTGCCAGATGCAATCGAATGAGAAGGAAATGTGGTGACCCCTGGGGTGACAAAGTTCCCTGAAGTTTCCCATGGTGGGGAGGAGAAGTGGGAAGGGAGCTTGTGCTAGGTGTGAGTGTCCAGGCACAGCATCTTCCCGGCCTGGCATGAGTCTGCCTCCCATGTGGAGTGTGGGGAAGAGCTCCAGCAGCTGCAAACATTTCCAGCTGGGCTCCCAAGCAGTACCCAGGAAGAAGCCAGCCAAAACCACATGCCTTACTGTGCCTGGGGAATGATCTGTGAGGGAGAATTTCTCTTGGATGTTTCTGATGGTTTCTAATCATGAAATCAGAACTGCTGAAAGGGTCAGAGGAGGAAATACAGAAAGAAGACTCTCAGTGCCTGGCATTTGGGAAATCATAGTAATTAGGTAATTAGGATAGATGTACTTTAGTTTTTATGAACCTTGGCTAAATGTTACTTATTTTGAATTGTAAAGAGTGGTTACACCTTAGGAGTTACACCTGCCTTAGGTGAAGGCCTCTTTAGTAGCCGTGTTTTTACTGCTTCGCTCCAGCTGTGTCCCAGATGTGCTGGGACTGTACCCACAGAGCTCTCAGGCCCCTCCATGGCTCAAACAGCTCAGGCTTTTTATTTATTTTCTTTAGGGAGTCTGAACTTGAACATCTTCTGATCCTCAGAGGCACTGAAACCCCTGCCTGGAGAGTTCCCTGGCCTACTCCTGACTCATGCCAGAGCTCAGAACAACCTCCAGGCTTTGCCAATGGCTTGAGAATGGGGCCAGTGACAGGCACCACCCTGAGACACCTGGGCAGACCATAAGCATCATTTTGGGGAGGGGTGATTTTGTCATTCCCTTTTGATGGAGGGGGAGCAGAGTCACAGAAAATTTAGTTTTCCCACTGGCCCTTGGGAAAGGGACGGCAGTGGGGATCCCCAAGACCCTTTGGCTCTGGGCCAGGGTTCCCTGTCCCCACTGGCCAGGGCTGTTTCAGTTCTCTGGGCTCTGCTCTGTGGCTGGGTGCAGCAGTGGCACATTTACAGCAGGATGGAAATAAGGGTGGTGGTGGTGACAACTGCGGGGTCAGGGCTTCCCAGAGCTCACGTTCCAGGACATCACCAGAACCCAGGTGGAGCAGAAAATAATTCCTACATGTGTGGTTTTCCACCAGGCTGGGTGGGAATTTGTAATTAACCCTTCTTAAAGAATGTGTTTGAGTCTGGGTGGTGCCAGGGGAGGTTGTGGTTCTCTGGTCTGTGCTACAGTGGTGGCTCAGTGTCAGCTGGAGGGCAGAAGCCTTGGTTTTGCTTCTTTTGACCTCCAGCCCTTCTTCTTCCAGGTCTGCTACCCGTCACTAGCATGGCATGAGGGACCCCTTGGCCTTCCTCAGGCTGCTGAGCACCACTGCAGGCTGAAAATGCTGCTGCTGCTCAGGCCTGTCCCAGCTGAGCTGGTGTTTGCACCGTGCCCCACACCCTGCATGGATGAATGTGCTGCCTTGGAAGCACCAGGGAAAGGAAAAAGGGACATTTCTAAATGCAAGAAGGAGCTTTGTGACTGCAGTGGCTGGAGAGGAGCTCAGCTGGAGGGAGGCTGTGTGGAGTGAAGCTGAGGTCTCACCCCAGGAACACAGGCAGAGGGGATCCTGCTCTGGGGGTTGGATTTCATCCCCCATGGAATGCTGCTCCCAGCTCCGTCTGCCATGGGACACAGCTCCCAAACCCATCTCCTGTGGGACACAACTCCCATTCCCATCACTATGAGACATCAGTTCCCAACCCAATCTCCCACGGAACAGCAGCTCCATCTCCCATGGGACACAGCTCCAAATCCCATGGGATATCAGCTCCCAGCTCCAGCTCCCATGGGATATCAGCTCCATCTCTATGGACACAGCTCCATCTCCCATGGGACATCAGCTCCCAGCTCCAGCTCCCATGGGACACAGCTCCAAACCCCATGGGATACCAGCTCCCAGCTCCAGCTTCCATGGGATATCAGCTCCAGATCCCATGGGACACAGCTCCAAACCCCATGGGATACCAGCTCCCAGCTCCAGCTTCCATGGGATATCAGCTCCAGATCCCATGGGATATCAGCTCCATCTCTATGGACACAGCTCCATCTCCCATGGGACATCAGCTCCCAGCTCCATCTCCCATGGGACATCAGCTCCCAGTTGCATCTCCCATGGGATACCAGCCCCATCTCCCATGGGATACCAGCTCCCAGCCCCATCTCTATGGACCATCAGTTCCCAATCCCATCTCCCATGGGATATCAGCTCCATCTCCCGTGGGATATCAGCTCCATCTCTATGGACACAGCTCCCAGCAGGGAGTGTGGGTGGGATGAGTGGGCCCAGGGAGAGCTCAGGATGCCCTGAGGGACCCTGGTGCCCACCCTGAGCCATGGGCTTGGACAAGAAGAAGGAGAATAATCTAATGAGTGTTTATCATGCAAGACATTTAACAACATTTCGAAGTTTGAATATTGCAGTAAATTACAAAATAGATTACTGAAGACAAATATGCCTTATTATTTAAATCTATTGAAAATTATACAATTACTGTGACAGAGTTGTTATAAATATTAATATAAATATTATAAATATGTGAATGCAATGTATTTATAAGTCCATCATCACATGCAATAAATATTCATTATTGAGACACCAAATAAGCTGTATTTTAAATATAATGTGATTCATATTTTGTAACATGTTGCTAAAATAGTAGTAACTCCTCCTATGAAACAGTAGAAAGTGGTGAGAAGGAAAGACTAATAATTCCCTGCAGTGCTGTGCATAAGAAGTATTTATTTATTTGTGTTAGCAAAGATTGTTCTCTTTGCTTTGGGATGGATAGAAAATAATGTGCTATATTTAGAAACGACAAGAAGAAAGTATTTTCCCTATCCATCCAAGGAGACTGAGGTCTCTGGAGGACTGGGGATGTTGTTTGCAGGTATTTTTATTCTCCACAGCCTCCTGCTCTTGGTAAGCTTCTTGTAAACTTGCAAGCAATGTAACACAGTTGCTGTGTCTTGGCCAAATTAGTTTGATGTGATTTTAGAAGATAAACTGTAAAGGCAAAAAAAAAAAAGCAGCCACATCCATTTTCCCAACCCTTCTCCCCACGATCCTCAGGGAAGTCTCATCGTGCCAGGAGCACTTCACCTTCCTCTGCAGTTGTGTTCAAAGCTGCACCGTAAGGTTCAGCTGAGACATTAATTAAAAACAAGGGGAATAAAAAAAAAAAAAAGGAGAAAAAAAAGTCTCAGAAATGCCACGGCAATTATGTTCCTAAATTGAACTTTAATGAGAGTGCTCAATCTGTGTTGGTAATTGTGGGTGCTGTTTATTTACAAGTGCTCTGTACCTGCTGATAGCACAGCTGCTGCTGCACAGCCACAACTGTCCCCCACACCTCAAAATCTGCACGGCCCTGGGGGCCAAGTCTGGCAGATCCACAGGGGTGTTCCTGACAAGGGGAGGTGACATGTACAACGTCCCAACAGGCTGGTGGAACAGCTCCAAAGAGAAAAGAGATGAACTGGGGGTGACACTTACCAGAAGGACCATCCATAGTCCCAGGAATGTGGTCGCCAGTCCTCTGGCCCAAGGCTGACTGTCACTTGGAAAACTTGAGTGTACATCATGTGTGCCACCATCCCCAAGAGACCTGGGAAGCAGGGATTAGAACAGGAATTTTTGTGCCAAATGTATTTTATTATTCTTGAGGGAGCTACTGCTGGAAGTGCTTTGAGAGCTCCAAAAAAGTCTTTGTTGTACTTTTATGCCTCCTGTTCTGCTGTGGAGGAGGGAGCTGCATGGGCAGAGGAAAGATGTGACTGAGAGCTCATTATTTTACATCATTCTGAATTCTCAATTGAAAGAGGAGTTGAAGAAAGAAAATCGTTGAGGAAAATGTTGCACAATGAGCATCCCCACCAACCCTGCTGCTGCAAAGCAGGGCTGTGCCACCCCCAGCTATCTCACAGCCCTTCACAGACAGGTGAGGGGATGGGGAGAGGCTTCTGCAGGCAGTGCAGGCTCAGTGTGCTCACACCACACAACTGTATTTTGTCCCAGCAGTTGCTCAGATTTATGAATTTGAACACTTGTAGAACACTTGGAAGTTGCACCAGGAAGTGAAGTGAGCTTGGTTCTCCTGGTGTGTGGTGACAGGACACCACTGGGGCACTTTTGGTGGTGCAGGGCTGGTGATGCTCTCCTGACACTGTTAGAGCTCTCTGGGAGGAGTGCAGCTGGGTGAGGATCAGACAATGTGCTAGACTTTCAGTGACACGTTAAAGAACAAGGCTGCAGGAAATCACAGGGTGGCCTGGGTGCTTCTGCCTTTAGCTGGCCACTGTGGTCCTGCATTTTAAACACAAAAAAACCCATCTGAACTTTATATTCAAACACCCCTTTGAGGAAAACCAAAGCCCACTTTTGAAGCAGAGGCGGTCAGGAGCAGCTCCGAGGCTTGGAGAATTTTCTAGCTGCAGTAATTTGGGATGTTCCTGCCATGGCACCTGGGCACTGCAGAATGATGATCCCAGTGAGCCCTGGAAAGGGTTCAGGCTAAGGAGATGGGGCTGGAGCAATATATCCCAAATAGTTCTTGTACCTACAGAAGTGCAAAGGCCTCTTGTGCTGCAGTGGCAAGTTCAAGGCGCTTAGAAATACCAATATTCTGCCATGGTGGGTACCGTGAGGTCTGTGTGCTACACTTTGACTGCTCATTCACTGCTCTCTCTGACCATCTGACTTGTTCCATAGTTGCCCTTCCTGTACCTGGAAGATCCTGATTTCCCTCCCCCAATTACACCCAATTTTTGGCTCTTCTTCCCTTCCTACTCTCAGAACCGAAACCACTCCATTAGTCCCAGCCATGTGGATGATTCAGGGCACTTCTGGGGGAGGGAAGCTGGGGAATATTTGTGCTGTGGGCATGTTGAGCAGGACCTTCAGCAAGACAAATGTCAGATTGGATACAAACAACTGCAGAGGCTGAGGGAAGACATTGTGTTACAGGGAGCTGGGGTGATTTTCTCATCTGCCTCATGTTGGAGTGACACGCTGCGAAGATAGGAGGTGGAAAGAGCAATTCACTCCAGGAGAAATGAGATTTGGGCAGGGTGGGTGGCCTAATGGGAGCACAGCAAAGTGCTGCACACCTTGCTTCTTTCTGGTTGTATTTAATTTCTGGAATGCACTGGGAGCTTGCTGAACTTTTAAAATCAGTGTATTTTTCTTCAGCTGACAGTTATGCCTTGATCTTAAGTTTGGAGTTTGCTGTTTCTATATGTCCTGTCAGTGATTTTTCAACCCTAATAAAATATTACAGCCTGCCCTGAGACCTGTCATAGCCACTCAGAGGCAGCAGGAGGTTTGACACAGCCTCAGCAGGGCTGAGCTGCTCAGTTCTGTCACACAAACCTCGCACAGGCTTTCAGCCACCTCCAGCCCTGTGCCTGTGTGGGAGGCTGAGGTGACACTCACAGGTCCAAGGTGAGGAGGGGGTCACCAGAAAACACTGGAAACGTGTTTTGTTTTATCTGCTGGGGCAGGATGGGGCTGGACCTGCAGCTGGCAGGGCTGCTGGTGCTGTTATGCCTCATCCAAACTAAAGCAGAATAATGCAAATCTTTTGTTGTGCTGCTTCATTCACTTTTGGTTTGGTCTATTTTAGCTGTGCCTTGCCAAGTTTTCTCCACGGGGAAACCCTCTGGTCCTTTTTGCTGTAGACTCTAATGAGCTGCAATGAGCTGCCTGCAACACAAATTAACAAAAGCTCCGTGCCCAGCATCATCTTTTCCCCCAGCTGGTTGCTTGAGGCTGGGCAGGGAGGGCACAAAGCCTGTGCCCACCCGGGCTCCAGGGCAGGAGGGCTTTGCAGATGGAAAATCCTGGTGATGCTGGAGTGCTTGGCAGTGCAGAAACTCCCATTGTTCAGGGCTGGCTTGAGATCCTGAGCCCTGCAGGAGCAGAGCTGCTTGGGGGTGTCAGCAATGGGAGAAATTAAGGAACTTTGGAAAGCTGGAGGTGAAGGAAATTTGGAAAAGACAATGTATTTTAAAGCATTTTCTGATATTTTTTTACTGGAAATGCTATTTGTGGAATATGTTAATTAAAAACATTATGGAAAATGTTAATTAAAAAGTTTTATTATTAATATTACATGATTACATATGCAGTTTTTTAGTTTGTGTAAAGTTAAGGGGGATACCAAAATTGTGGTGTTGTGGGGTATTTTTTAGTGGCTCATAGGAACAGCAATAAGTGACCACACTGTTGGGATATTTTTTCCTGGCCTTTACATGTTGAGCTATGAGAATGTGGAGATCTCATTGCACTTTTATGAGGGAACTCAAGCATGAATTTAATGAGGAGTGTTATGCTCCAATGGAAAGTCCTTTTCATTACCTAATTTCTATTAAGCTATGTCATTATAAATATGCTAAGCTTAAATAAATAGAGTTTTCTTCTTTCCTCTGATATCCCTGTCATTGAACAGAACAGCTAGCAGTGTTCTGGGGTTTGGGGGTTTATCCCTGTTTCAATTCCTCTATCATTTTTCCCTGTAAAATTTTGAAGTTTATATTTGGACTATCTTGGCAATGTACTTAGAAAGAGGGAAGGCCAAAATAAAAATAGAAAGTTGTGTAGGAAAGAAAACTTCATCCTTCTTACAAAACTTTAAAACTGCAGTTAGTGGTGAAGGGAGAGAGGAACAACATGGAAATAATTGACTGAATGCTGAAGAATTCCACATAGTTTGATTTTGAAAATGGAACTGATTTTTTTTTTCCTAAGTTCCAAATTATATCCAAAGCTGAAAAATATGCTTTGGCAGTTCTAATCAGATTTCTTTGTCACTCAGTTCTACTTCTGACCTTTCCTCTTTGTTGTTATTTCACTATTTGTAGCTATCCCTGAAGATACAAAGTCCTTCCACTGCCTGCTGTAATGTCTTCCAGCCTGAAATGCAGCACAATAAAATGCATTTCTATTGCAGAAATTCTTTCTGCCAGAGAGGTCCGTGCAGGAGCACTGGCACAGGCACCCTGGCTGCTTGTAGAAATCCTGGAAAGTGGGGGTTTTTGCCAGAAAATCCTCACAGAAGTGAAGGGGCACTTTACCACATGGCTTGACCTTTTTTAGAGAAGTGAATTTCTCAAATTCATATGGTGAGGAGCCCCAAGTTCAGACTGGGCACAGAAACAGCCCCAAGGAGTTGTTCTGAGAGATACACATGTCCCAGACTGCTCCTGGGGCTGCTCCTCAGTGCCATTATTAGAACCCTTTTCAGTCTCAATTTTGTTAATTAACAAGATGAGCTCCTTTCTTTGGTTTTCCAGCCTTCACCTACTTTCAGGATTAGCACAGAACAAAGACTTTTCAGTGTTACATGTTTTTAATTTTCCTCTGGAAAATGAGTGTGATGATGCTGCAAATGGAGCTGAGGCTGGAGCTGTGGTAATGGCTGTGCGGGCTGGGGAAGGATAATTACTGCATTGCTGCTGTGAAATCAGGAAGGAGGATATTCACTTCTCCCTGGCAAGAGGAGAATTTATCATGCAGTCTTTGTGCCAAAGGAACAAAAAATTACAGTGAAAAATTGCGATAGCTAAATGGGGATAAGAGAGCCTTGGAGCCTCCGGTCTTTTATTCTTTCAAAGTTGTAGAATTTTGCTTTGTGGTGGTCAGAGGGGAAGGGGAGGTTCATACCTGAAAGCACAGTGAAGACAGCAGCAAAGGCATTTAACTTGAGCCCATCTATGACACTGCTTGAATGAAAGAGCTCGAGGCACATGAGGCTGAACCCGACGACCAACAGCATGATGTACAACACCTCGGACACCACTGAGAGCCACAGCACACCTGGGGGCAAAGAGAGCAACCACTCGTTACTTGGGGAATGCTTTCCAGAGGTTAAAGTTGGCAGAAACTCATTAGGAAACTGGGAATATCTAGGAGTAACAGTGTATTAGGAATTTATGTAAAACAGTTGGTTTTTAAGGTCGCTAATTGTAATTTGGGTTTTTTGTTGTTTTGTTTTTTTTTTTTTTTTAAATGTTTATCACATCCGCTCTATATTGGGAAAAACTTCTTTACTGAAAAAGTTATTAAGCCCAGGGAAGTGGTGGAGTCACCATCCCTGGAAGTGTTCAGAAAACAAGTAAAGGTGGCATTTCCTGATGTGGTTTGGGAGCATGGGGGCATTTGGTAAAAGGCTGGCCTTGATGATCTTGGTGGTCTTTTCCAGCCTTAATGATTCTGTGGTTCACAGAGTTTAAACTCATCAAACCACGGCCCAAACTCTGAAAACCAGAAAAAGCGGCGAATGAAGATGTGAAGAGTGGCAGGGTGGTAAAGACACTGCAAAAAGAACAAGCTGCTGCTTGTTCTTGCTCAGCTTGGCTCCAGAACCTCTGTGGGTACGTGTGAGAACCTCTTGGCTCCTCTGAGCCAAGGCACAGCTCACAGAATTAATTTTCCCACCTGTGCCACAGTTTAGAGAGCAGAATCCACCACACAGGGAGGTGATGGCACAGGACACCTGGCTGGCTGTGTGCTGGTGGGAGTTGGACAGGCTTGGATACCTCTTTTCCACAAAGAAAATGTATTCAGTCCATGTTTTAAAATTCTTGCCACAGCCTAGTGCTGGGGGCAGTTATTAGAAACTGGAGGATGGCTGTTCTCTCTGGGGGTGTTTGGATCCATCTCACAGGCTCTGCGCACTGAAACTGCCACAATTGCAGCAGGGTGGGCACAGATGTTTGTAACATGCTCAGCTGAGGAGCTGCAGATGCAAACCTGGGTCTGGCTCGAGTTTCCTGAGCCCCTGAGAGCCAGGGCTGTGCTTGGGCTCTGCAGGACCCAGGGGCAGTGCTCAGGGCAGGGCTCTGGGAGCACGGGCCAGTGCCCAGCAGGGACTGATGCACCAGCAGGAGATGTCACCTTTGGGATTCCAGAACAAAACCTCCAGCAGGATCTGCTGAGTCTTTGAAAGTCACCAAGCCATGGGGTAAATTGGAGAGGATGGGAACAGATGATAAGATTGAGTCCCTGCCCAATTTCCAGTTGCTGTTTCAGCATGAGAATCTGCTCAAATTCTCCAGTACATTTGCTAACCTGATTGCTAGAGAATTCACCTGGAAACAATGAGCAGTGATGGAAAATTTCAGCCTAAGCAGTTGAAACATGGAAAGTTAAGCATCTGAAGACAATGGCTTATATTAGAAAATGTTAGCTGTAACCATAGAGACTGCTACAGGCTTCACTTATATTAATACCTTCTCTCCTCACTGCAAGAGCACATGTGTGATAAAGCCTACAGTCCAGCTTATCAAAGCAGATATGCAGTCTCACTTCTATCAAATATTTGAGTGTCCTCTTGGTGACCAGGCTGATCCCAGCTCATATTTTGTCTGGGAATTCATCTTTATAATTACATCTAATTAATATGTGCTATTCGTTGCTGCCACTGTAGCTGACCTTTTGAGTTCTTAAACCACACTGCAGAGATAGCAATAAATAAAGCTTTTAATTGCTCACAGTGGCTGTGTGTGCAATATTGCATCCATCAACAGCAAACAGCTGCTTATCTCACTCCTCTTAGTCAATTTGGTATCAGGCAACTGGCACACTCTTCCAAAAAGGAATGCAAGTGAGAGAGAGCAAGGGTGTTGTTCTGAGATACAGCAGGGTTTAGAAGGGATTTTGCCTCATTTTCTCAAACCAGCAGCATCTGTGATGAGAGAATGATGGAATAATTTGAGTTTGGAAGAATTAGATGACGTAGACCTGCAGAGAGCCCTAACTGATGAGCTGCAATTCATTTGGTCTGCACTTGAAATATTAATGTACAACACACCTGCCCAGGTGTTTATTGGCCTGAGTGGACCCTTGTGGACCCCCACAGGTGCTCTGTGCACACCAGGGCAGTGCTGAGACAGTGTCTGCAGCTCACCACTGTGGTGTGGCTCCGTCTCTGCTTCCCTGGGGGAACAACGGGGCTCAGGGAGCTGCAGCCCATGGGGTAGCACCAGGCTGGTGGGGCTCAGGTTTAGGGACAATTCTCTTGGGTGTTTTTATCAATGATCTGGACACACTTAAGGAAGTGAGACTTAAGGAAGTTTTCTTGTGGTGAGCCCAAATCAGGAGGAGACCTGGAGTCCCTGGAGAGGGAAGAGTCCTTAGAAGGAGATCTTGGTAGATTTGTGTGTGTCACCAGCCACATGAAATCTAACAAGGAGAGATGCTGGCTTCTGCTCCTGGGCCAGGGTAATCCTGGATGTACCCACAGAGAGGGGAGCAAGAAGCTGGAGTGCAGCCCTGCAGGAGGGGTCTGGGGGTTTGGTGGATGGTTCTGGGGGTTTGGTTGATGGTTTTGGGGGTTTGGTGGATGGTTCTGGGGGTTTGGTTGATGGTTCTGGGGGTTTGGTGGATGGTTCTGGGGGTTTGGTTGATGGTTCTGGGGGTTTGGTGGATGGTTCTGGGGGTTTGGTGGATGGTTTTGGGGGTTTGGTGGATGGTTCTGGGGGTTTGGTTGATGGTTCTGGGGGTTTGGTGGATGGTTCTGGGGGTTTGGTGGATGGTTTTGGGGGTTTGGTGGATGGTTCTGGGGGTTTGGTTGATGGTTTTGGGGGTTTGGTGGATGGTTCTGGGGGTTTGGTGGTGGACTCAGGGCTACCTAGACACACTCTGCCAGTTGCCCACTGTGAGGCAGTGCCTGAAGCTGGTGCTGCAGGTTCCAGGGCAGTGTCTGTGGGAAGGACAGGGAGCTGGGGAGGTGCACATGTCCCTGTGGGAGCACCTGGCTTCCTGTGCCCATTGCAAGGGGGCACGTTCAGAGGGACAGGGGGGCTCTGGGAGCTGAGCCTGGAGGGCCTGGGGGCCCTGCTGGTGTCCTTTGTTCTCCTAAGGAAGGATCAGGAGGGAGGAACACCTGAGTGTGTGGTTGGTGCCACAGGGAGTGCTTTGGCTTCCCTTCCCACAGGCTGGGACAAGAGTGGCTTTGCCAGCAGGATACCCTTGCAAGGAAAGGATGAAAAGCTCAATGAGACGTGAGACAATGAGAGTTTTGCTCTCCTGTAAATCGTTTTTTCTGATGAAACACAAAGGCTGGGTGAGTTTGCTGTGGGAGGCATAATCAATTACTACTTTTTTGGGGCCCTGTTCATATCTACCAAGGAACTGTCTTGTCTTATTGGTGTAACTGAGTACCTGCTCTGTGGCTTTTTTTAGTGCATCCAATGTGGGGAAAGGCAAGTCCCACGTGCAGTATTTGCATATATCCTGTCCTGCTTTGATTTTGAATTTCATCTGAAATAATAACACCCAGAAAATGCAACCTCTGTCTGAATTTTGCATTTTCCTGTGGCTGCCTGAAGCAGAACAGTTGCTCCAGGTTATTAATTCAGGAGACAGAGTCTTTCTGCTCTGTGCTGATGGTGAAGTGATCTCCCACTGCTCCTCCCTCAACATGAGATTCATGAGGCAGTCACTTGGCATCACTTCCACTCACAACCTCTTACAGCCTCCTTCCTGCAAAGTTGAGAGCTCCTTCTCTTGAGGGGACCTCAGTCATTCCAGGTGACAGGGAAGAAGATCTCCAGGGGATTTTTCTCTTTTCCAATCTTCTCTGCTGTCATCTTTTCTGTCTGCTTGCTCCCCTCCAGCCTGTGTCCTCTGCCCCAGGGATCTGTCTGGCCTAACTCAGCTTTTATGAAAAATCTTTCCTTCAGAAGAGTCAGTTCTTGGCTCACTCAGAGATTTCTACCTGGATGGCCTGTAAATGAGGATCTGTCCTCTCATCCATCAACAGACTCCTCTCATCTTTTGGTCTTCATCCTGTTTATGCATGTTTGTTTAACAAAGCCCCTGCTGCCTGTGCAGGGCAGGGGCTGGGGAGGAGCCCAGCTGGGATGTGCCCAGGACATTCCAATGTGAGCTCTCCCAGAAAAGCAGAGTCTTGGACTTGAAAGCAAAACTGAGCCCCAAGTGGTGTCAGTGGTGCTCCTGCACGTTCTCACGAGGGTGGGTGTGTGCCAGGAGCCCACCCAGGCACTGAGAGACACGATGTGTTCAGCCAATCTCTCCAGGATTCCCTGGAATAATGCAGAGGATGACAGCTGTCAAGTCCTCCTCACGCCTGCTGGGCTTTTTTTAGGTGAGAAAAACCTGCTGGGTTTGCATGTTGCCTTCTGTGCTGGCCAGGAGCTGACAGGGACCTGTCTGGCTGTCCTGACACGTGTCTGTAGCACATCAGCTTGTTGTCCTGGTCATCCTGGTGTCTGAGAAGCTGCAGGGAGATGGGCACTGTGATCTGGATGACCACTGACATCAGTACCGTCAGCACCTCCTGTTCTAACACACCTTTTCCTGCCATTTCTGTCCCTGGTGCTTCTCCACCAGCCAGTCTGTCACTCCTCAGCAGTGCTGCTGACAATGACAGAGCTACTTCTGTGCCCTCTGGGGCACCTTGGATCTTTGCTCCCACCCCACAGACACGCTGTACGTCACAGACAGCGCCACTGATTGTGGGGCTTTTCCTTCAGGACAAGCTCCCTGTGAAGCAAAATCCCTGAAAGTACAGGACCTGAGCTCAGCTTCTCACCCAGAATCTGAGATTAAAAAGATGGGACTCACCAAAAGATTTCACATAAGTCAACTTACATCATAGGGCTCCTGCCTGTGAAGGAATCATATCACATTCCTCTCATCTGACCTCGTGGCAAGAAGAAGATCAGTGCAGTAGCTGGGACATTAAAGAACTTTGTGTCTCTGAGTTTTGTTATTTCCTAATCAATGTGTGAGAGCTCCTGGTGAGAAGCACCAGTGCCACCTCCTCAAGGGCTTAGCCCCTGTAGCAGCATTGTTACAAGGAAATTAATTTCCCATCACTCTCCAGTGAAGTGGACATCCTCTTCATTGTGACAGAGAGGAGAACTGTCACCCACAAGATCACGGGGGTTTTAGGCACTCGAGTGCTCCGTGAAGCATCTGGCAGGATCAGTGCCTTGCCTTGCTGTCTGACAGCAGAGAGCAGCAGCATTTTGGAAGAAGATCCATAGATCTGAGTGGGTCTCTGCAAAGACCAGCTTGAGTGCATCCACCTGAACCGAGATGTTAGAAAAGGGATATTGCAGACAGCCCTGAATGGGTGAAACAAATGGAACATTCCTTCTGCCAGTGAGAGAAAGAGCCTTGACCTCAGCCTGCAATGAGTCTCAAAGTTCTTCCCAGAGCCTGAAACCATCCCAGGTCAGCCCTGGCCACTGTGGGTGGGCACGCTGTCACCTCCCACCACAGAGCCTGAGGCAGGGAGCTCCAGTGCTGAGCTTCCTGTGGAACAGGGACTCTGGGAAAAGCCATGGGAATTCTGCTTAGAAGAACTTGAGGCATTCAGTGAGTTCCTGATGAAGGAACCCAAAGAACAGCGTTGTAAATGACTTCCAGGAGGTTTGAGCTGAGCTTGACCCCAAGCTCATTCCTTGTTCAAATCCACTGCCATTTCCTGACACAAAACAGCAACAGTTCACTGCATCTTTTCCATGAGAGAGCTCCGGTTAAACTGAGGCATGCCAAGCCTGACACCTTCTTCTGTGCTCCTTACCCACAAAACATCAAGATGGTTCTTGTGTTGCATTAAATAAATTTATTAAATAAATAAATTATTTATTTATTATAAATAAATTTATATTTATTTATAAATAAATAAATTAAATAAACCATTCTCAGGCTTGTTGGCAATTTGGATTGAAACATCAAAACTCAGCTAACCTCTGGATTATGCACAGGATGATAAAGAAACATTTGCTGCTCTTTCTGGAATGCCAAAGTTCCATAATTTCAATTACTGTTGAGTTTTTGAGATTAATGTGGCCAACAAACCAGTTCTGGAGAGTTTAGATCACATCTATACCTCCTACTACCTACAGTCACATGCAGCCATGGAGTTTGATGCATACTTGTCACATCAGAAAAGTTGGCTTTTGGTGCCAGCTCGCTATGCCAACGGGATCTGACGCCAGAGGTCCTAGCTACAGATGAAATAATGAAATCTTCTTCTGGAGGCTCCTTCAGGCTGGTCAGGCCATGGAAATGACTGTCAAAGATCCAGTGTTGGTGCATGTTCTCAGGGAAATACTGAAGAGGTGGCCAGCAGAGGGATTGCTAGGCAAGTTCAAAGCATTTTGAATCCATAAACATGAGCTGTTTGCTCTTAAAGGATTTCTTCAGGGAAAATCGTATTGCTGTTCCTGAAGGATGTTGCTCAGTCTTGTTAACCATGTCATACCCAGCAAAGGCAGGGATTGTGTGCCTGGAAGTGTCTGTCATGCGTTTTGGAGAGTGGCTTGGACATTATCCAGCAAAAAGAAACCCATAAATGAGTGTAGTACCTGCCATGCTGTGTGACACTGCCTGCTGAAAGCCCAGCCCTCCTCAGCACTGCCCAAGAGGAAATGGTCTAGAACCTCTATTGATTTCTGAGGGCCCTTTCAGACAGAAAAATAACTTCCTAATTGGGGCAAGCTGACATTCAGAATGCCTCAGTGGGAATTCATCCTCCTTAGGAACACCCACTGCCTCAGCCTGTGCTCCCTGTGGATCTGTGGCTGCTGCATCCCAGCCCTTCCCAGAGCAGAGCTGCCCTCGTGGGGTCAGGGGCTGACCAGAGCAGCCTCACCTGGGCTGCCACGCTCTGCCACGCTGTCCCTGAGCAGGTGGCCAGGCTGGACAATGCTGCAGGCAGCCAGAGAGCTCTGGGAGAGGTTTGGAGCTCCTCATCACTCAGTGTCACACGCCTGCCCTGACAGCCAGGGTCTGTCTGGTGAGACACCAGCTCCAGTCACCCCTGCCAGTTCAGCCCTGAGCCATCTGAGAAAGTCTGATGCAGGCAAGAGGAAGCTTTGGGGGGTTTTCTGCATCACAGTTCATCATATGACAAAAAGCCTTCTGTCTGCTGAAAGCAGTGGAGCTGAGCAATGTGTGCTCCTAAATAACCACTGAGATCCTCGTGCCCAACTGAGATGAAATCAAGAGCGTGGCACTTGAAGGACAAGCCAGTGCTGCATTGTTGAGCAGCTGAGGAGACATCAGTGCCCAGGCAATGCTGTCCTGGAGGGTGTGGAACCTTCTCAGCTCCCCACTGGCAGTGCCAACCCAGACACTGCTGCTGCTACGTGGGGAGAAAGTGCTGCTCCCACCCTGCAGCTCCCAGTCATTGTCCCCAAGACCCCTGGGGTGCCACAACACACAGGGAAACCACAAGAGGCTGTGAGAAGTCAACTAGACAGATGTCACCCCGTGTGGGAGGAGAAGAACCATGCCTGAGGGCCAGCCCTGGCTCTGGCTGCTGTGAACCTGCACGAAGGAAGCGCCGCAGGGCTCGTCTCTTCTCTGTGCAAAATCATTTCATTCTCCTCCCTGGTCTCCATTCACACCGTGGCAGCCAGGGACATGGGGAGCTGTTACCCTTGCTCATGGTAGCAGCAACAAGGAGTTCTGCTCACGTGTCTCCTAATCTGTTTTTTTCTGTCCTCGTGTTTCTTGACTCGTTTCCCTGCTTCTTCAAACTTGGTGACTTTGTTGGAACTGACACCTGGATCTCGCTTAAATCTCTTCTTCAAGAGAGAGGAGAGTTAAAAATAGGGCAAATGGGCACACACTGAGAAATGCTGTGCACATTTTGTTGTTTTGGAAGAGCGGGAAGGCCAGCTTCACGTCAATCTCACTCTCTCTTCCAGTGCCATTCGGATGGGTTCGGTCATCTGCTCTCCTCTGCTGCTCCAGTACTGGGAATTACAAGCCAGAAGTACTGGAGTGCTCAATAAAGGATGGTGAGGAGAATAAACCCTGAGCATGTTGTTGTGGCTGGCAGCGGGACCGAGCGCTGCTGGTCAATGCGTCACAGCAGAGCCGGCCATCTGCCCGCGCCTCTCGTGCTGCAGAGGGGAAACGCTGCAGGGACACTCCACAGAGCCATCAGGGACACCTCCTGACCCTCAGTGTCACCTCAGCTACATAAAGCTGCCTGTTCTGGTCAACCAAATCAGGTTCTGGTCAACCAAATCAGGCAGCAAGGGTAGCCAAAGGGCTGGCACCCCGACAGGAGGCTTTGCAGAACATGGGAAAGCAGAGGAGAAACTCCTGACGCTGCTGAAGGGAGAGAGGAAAAGCTGTGTTTTGAATTTGTTTAGCTTTAGCTCTTCATTAGCTTCTTTATTCTGGAAGGTGAGGTGGAGCTGTGACTCACAAAATGATTCTCTTCAATGTGATGATGTGTTTTCTGTGACTTTTGATGGCTCTGGCGTCGAGCAGATTGAATCCTGTGCCTGGAACTGAGCAGACTGTGGGATATCTTTGTATCCACATTCTCTTTTTCCTGGTGTAGTAGTAATATAATGAGCAGAGCAAGAGAGTGGAAAAGATGATGAAAAATGCTCTAAAGGAGGTCTATCCCATGCACCTTACTAAATATATTTGGGCTCAACGTTTCCCTTTGAAGAAGGCCTGTGATGTAGTTCCACACTCAGCACTGGGCTGAGAAATGAGTGATGTTCAGACCAGTGCTCCCCATGTCTTTGACATCCCCAGGGTGAAAAACAAGACTGTTTCCTCCTTCAGTAATTAGGAATTTAGCTTGAACTCCGCTGGTAAGAATGGTTTGATCTTTGTATGCCTAATTGCCTTTTAAAACTAACTTCAGTGATTCATAACAGATGTGTAAGAAAACACAGATAAAATACAAGTAACACATTTTTTTCCTGCACTTAATCATAGCTCTCCTATGACAAGTGCACAGGTATTTTTCTGTGTGGGTATGGATTTACCCTATTGCAGATATATGAACAATAATGCAATAGGAAGTATTCAAGGAGAATATAGAGCCTGTTTTGGAAAGCGTACAGTTCTTTGGGGAAAGCCAGTTACATTTATTTTTACTGGTGCAGGTCTCTAAGAGTGCCTCTTAGAAAATTGATCCTCTGTTTTTCTTCTTGGGGATATCTAAAAAAGGAGGTTTGTTTTTTAACTTGGCTGTTGCAAATCTCATTTGTCTTTTTGCTAGCCTGAAATCTGCTCTGCATTGTCCTTCTCATACAAACAATTATTTCCCTATTTTTGACCATAAATGTCACTTTTCTCTCTGTCTTTAAATTTTATTGTCAGTGCTTTGAGCTGGGGCTGGCAGGGGAGGGATGAGAGGTGCTCACAGGGAGCTGCAGGTGGGTACATCATGAATAATTGTGGTGGCATGGTGACTTTTTTGTTTTGTTCTTTGTTTCCTACGTTGATCCTAATATTTCTTTTTCATCTTAATCTCTGCAGAGCAGTGAATTAATGTTTTCATAGAAGTGTCTGTCATCGCTCCAAGAACTCTATCCTGAGGGGAAAAGCTAATTCAGAACCCATCACTATATATGTAAAGGTAGGATGACTCTTCATGTTCCCCACCTCGCATTTATCAGCACTGATCATTATCTGACACTTGCTCTCAGTCACTCAGCGACTGGGAAGGGTTTGTGCTTGCCTCAGAGGCCTGCAGTGTATCCACTGGTTTTCAGGCTTTCAAGCTTCAGTTGTCCTTCTAGCTGAACATTTTAGTGTGTTTTAATCAGCTCTTGTTTTTCTTGGGTTCCATTTTCACAACTTCTAAAAACACTTTTATTGCTTCTGAAGGATGCTGGATCTGTTAGTCAGCCATGCTCTTACTAACATTTTAGTGCAGGGGTAAGTCAAGAGTAACAAGTTTCCCACTGATTTCTCCATGCTCATATCCAAATTCTGTCTCTACATCATGCATAACATTTCTTGGTCTGTGCATGGTGTTTTAGAGTCAGCTCCTGCTGTTTTGTTTTCTGTCCTTACACCCTCTCTGTTATCAAGTTTAACCCTGCTGTCTCTGAAGCTGTCCCAAGAGGTGATCACTAACATAATTCTGCATTTTTATCTGAACATGGAATCCATCCACAGAGATTGTGTTGCTCATTAATGACATTACCTTGTTATTCTGATTCAGCTTGAGTACATGACATCTGCTTTGTCTTTCAGTGTAATCAGCACCAAGACGTTATTGTCCCTCTAATTATCTTTTTCCCATCAAATTTCTGGTACACCTATTATGTCAGGATCCATTAAAATCAGGCATCCAGTTTTTCTCTTCTCATTAATTGCTGTTGGTGTGCTGGTTTAGGAGAATGTACAGAACTGGCTTAGCTTTCTCTTTTTCCTGTGCTGTGTTTAGGTGAGACTTGATTTGTTTACTTGCTGTTTGCCATGTGCTACTTTAGCTCTGCCAGCCACCTTTGAGGCAATACAGAATTGTTATTGCTTCATCTCTCCAGGATGCTCCATCAGGCTGTGTGGAGGCATCTCCTACCTCTGCCAGGACAGTCTCTCATTTCAAAAGCCCCCCCTGTAAGATTTTGGACTGTTCAATGTTCTCTAGCCATGAGCATTTTGCTTCTGCAGGATTTTGCCTTGCTCCAGCCTCTGGGGTCTCTGAAAAGCCTTGTTTATTTTATGCATGTGAGTTTATCAATAGTAGGAAGCAGTGCAGCTACTGATGGCCTGCTGCCCTGCCATTCCCTGTGGGAATTGTTCCACAAAAACAGGTACTGCAGAGCATTGCAGTGACCTGGACCGGGCTGTAGCACACCTGGGAGGAGCTTGCCCTGGGAATCCTGCCCTGTGTTTGTGTGGCCATCTCTAAGTTTTGAGCCAACACTGACATTTGAGCCTGTTCCTGCAGCAGCTGCCCCTCAGGGCTCCTCAGGCCACAGCCCCTCATTTCCATGCTGTGGGCACTCCAGGTGCTTGCAGAGTCACAGCCTCCATCCCAGAAACTCTCCTGGGCACCACATTTCCTGCAAAGCCCTGCTCTTCTCCAGCAAAATGCTTCCAGCACTGATTTCTCCTGCCCAAGGAGCTGGGCTGGGCTCACCCTCTGGCTGGGGCTGACGGCTGGCAGTGAGGCATTCCCAGCTGGAATCCCCACACAGCCCCAGGCAGGGGGAGGAACACCTGTGGATGTGTCCAGCTGTGCTGTTATCACGTCACTGAAGCCATTTATCTGATCATTTGATCATTTGATGGGACCATTGTGGTGCCATGGTTTCCAGATGCAATTTTTGGCCTTGATTTTTCCTTTTTGGAAGTATCCTCCCTGGCCTCTTGGGATTTCTCTTGGGCACAGATGTGAGGCCATGGGAAAGGGATGGCAGAAGGTACCATGAGAGGGGGAGTGGTGAGGAGTGTGCCAGCCTCAGTGTTCTGGAGGGGCACCACAACAGGGACAGAAGTGTCCCTCGCTGAATAGGGCACCCTTTCCTTCCAGCAGCAACAAAACTTCCATTAAGTTCTGGGGAGAATATCCCAGAAGCAATTGAGAACTGAAATACCAGGTCCAGCCTACTTTGAGAGCTCCCTTCCAACTCCTTTTGGAAGTAATTGCTGTCTTACTGCTCACATCTGCAGTGAAAATTAGAGCTCTTTGTGGGCCCCAACATCTGCTCTGTGAGAGCCCATTAGAAGTCCTGGCCACTGTAACCAGCTATTGCTCTATCATTTTTATCAATAGCAAATGTAAATGTTTTTTTTCTAGTTAATATCTACCATCATGAAGCTGATTTTGCTAAGCAGCTTTGGCACTAAGAACCAGCAACAGCTAATAAATTCAATGTTAGGCTTATGAGGTTCTGACAGATTGCTGGCAGCTGCCTTAAATGCAGGAAAAAGCTCTCCTAGTGTGGGTTGGAAATGCTTATTTATACCATACTGTGGGTCTGTTTGCCCCAAATTTTGCTGCCTCCTTTTAGTAGATGTCATTGGTGAGCTATATGAAAAGGGTACAATAACTGATCAGAGATACAGCTTCCAGCTACACTGGAGATCAGCACTCATGCATAAAGATAGGAAGCTCAGCCATAAACTATTAGATTTTTACTGGAAGAATTTTCATTTATGAATGCAAGGTTTGTGGTAAGGATGTGACTAGACATCCTCATGGATGGTTTTATTTACTGTGAGTTTTTACCATAGATGTTTTTTTTCTCAGTATCAGAGGGTTTTAAATAATCTGCAGGAGTTTAACACCACCTTGCTGTTAATTGGTGGTGGACTCAAGCAAAGATGGGCTGTGCAACTACACTGAGTTTGTTCTTAACACATCTTAAAAGTGAAAGATGATGCTCTCAGAAAAAGGCACGGGCTTCAAGAGCCTGTATTTAGCTTAGGAGTTGGTCAGACAGGGATCTTTGGATCATGGAAAACCAACTAAAAGGAAAACTTTGGGAAACCTGAGTGCTCAGCTGCAGTAATGGAGCTTGTATTGCAGAGAAATTTCAGATAAACAACTGTTTTTGGGTGGTAAGTGATGCTAAGAATATGTACAGAAAGTGAATAAGCTGCAGTCTCATTGTGAAGGTGTTTAGTCCCAAATTTCCCAGTTACACGATTGCCTGTGAAAACCACAATGTTTGAACTGAACTAAAATTTGCTATTCACTGTATTTCATCCTTTCTCATTGGCTTGGGTGGGCTGAAACTGAGCAGCTGATAAACCTCTGACCACTAAATTCAATGCTGAGAGTGGGGATGAAGAAATTAAAGGAACGGGAAGTTCCTTCTAACTGGAAAAGAGAAGATTAGTCAAGACATTAAGGAATTCTTCAATGAAGGTAAATCAGGTATCAATTTTCTCTTCACATGTGGTGAAAGTAGCTCTGGAGAGTACAAGACTGATGGTGAAAATTCCAGATTAACCATGTTGCATGTCCAACTTGATGTACAGTTGTGGAATTTATCCTGGTTATGTTTATGAGTCTGATGGTCAGCACTTTCCATCTCTGACAAAGCATTCCCCTCTCTTTCTGTCAATATGCCTTACAACTCCATGGAAAGTCTTCTGAAATAGATAGAATTTTCTTTATAACACTACACAGAAAGAACCTTCCTTCCACAAAAAAGAAAAATAGAATCATCTAGAAATATGCACTGACATCATGCAGCAACTCTAAAATTCTCCTGGAAAAAAAAAAATGCTGACAGCATTTCACACAACCAAAAGAAATCCTAAAAGTAAAGCACCAAATGCTGTTTTGGAAAGTGTGTGGGTGATGCCACCAAGCATTATGCACCACGATGAGGTTCCACAGAAAGGGGATAAAGCAGAAAACCACCCCAGTGCCTTTGGAGCTCTGGTGTCTGCTGTGCCCACAGCCCTGGGGATGGGAAAGGCAGGGAGCTTCCCCTCCCCAGGATCCAGCCCTGCTCACATCCTTGTGCAGAACTTTCCAGAACTTTGATTATCTTCACTGCTGTTCTGGGAGCTGCACTAAAAAGCCCCAGAATACCCCACTGTATTACAGAAAAGTGCAGCTTTCAGCTGTGTGCAGGGCTGCTCTCTGCCCTGCTCCTGACCACGCCTTAGGATTTGAGCTTTTATATTTTACATATATTTACAACCCTGCAGTTCTTTAGTGTACAACTCCAAACTCCACACACAGTGTGAGCTGCTGCTTCCCCGTTTTGCTCAGGCACAGCAATTCCTCTCCAGGCCTGGCAATCCAGGACACCTCAGTGCCTCAGGCCCCAGAAATGGAAACAAAAGTGAGTTGGGGGCAGCAAACTGGGGGTAAAGGACTTCATTCCCTGAATCTGTAATTGGAAAATTAACCCTCAGTATTCAAATGGACCAGACTTATAAAAGTGTGAAAATGACATTTTTTGGGGGACTTTGTCTGCCCAAAATGTACCTGAAGGCCCTTCATTAAATACAACTGCTTTTTATTCCCTTAATTTTGTCTGGCCTCTGTTTTTAGATAGCCCAAAAAGGCATCACTGAGTCCTTTAGTAATGTTTTCTAGCACAGAGTTTGTGTTCTGGTGGCTGCTGAGTGTTGAGCTGGTGTCTCTGTGCCCCAAGGTCCCATTTGTGTGTGTGAGATTTAACTCGGAGCCCATTAGCGACACTAATCCCAGGCTTGCTCTTCCCTTATGTGCATAATTTATTTGGGTTTGCTTACAATGAATTTCACGGAGGCTCTGTGGCTGTTTCTCTCCCTGCAATATCCCCCTGCTTTATTAGCAGTAATTGCCTTTCTTCCCGTTTTCCAGTGGATCAGCAATTCAGGCAAATTAAGGAAAATTGTTGCTTAAAATACGCCACTTACTGCTGCTCCACCAAGCCTGGGGAAGGCACCTTGTGCCCAAAAGCTTTTGGGATTATCTCAAGTGATCAGACAAAATATATCAGGCATCTCATCATCTGGGACCAGGATGGGCTCAGTTCACTTTAATTGAGCTTTACACATTTTTTTTTCTCTTATATATTTTCAAATGTGGGGTCAATTGCTTCTGAAAATGAGAGAAATCTCAATATTTAATCAATTAAACTCCAATACCAGGGTGAGAAAAATGTTTGCAACCTGCTTCTGTGCACCTGAATATATAACTTTTCACAAGGGTAAACCAACCAAAGAAGCATCTGGGTGATTCCTTCTCACAAAGAGATATTTGGTATTGTGACTCTATTTTTCCCACCATAAATGTCTTCACGGCCTGAGGAGACCACGCAGCATTTCCTTCCTCACTAGAGGAAGAAGGGAAACGTCTGTCTTACAGTATAAATCTTTATTTTTCTTGAGAAAAGCCATCTGAGTTAAGATCAAATAAATGACAGGTGTGCATAAAGTGAGCAAAGAGCTGTCACAAAGCCCTGGTGCTTGTTTCAGCTGTGTAACGTGGATGGCACGTGGCTCCCTGTGTGCTTCCCCTGCCTCTCAGGTACCACAAGACACAACCCTGATGCAATCTGTAAAATGGGAAGAAGCCTTGGCTGTGCTGTCTTACCTTTTTCAGAAGCCGGGGCAAGGTCAATAAAACTTCGACATTTTTCACCTTTAAAAGAAAAGGATTGTTTTAGGTGACAGAAGCTGGTTGGTGTCACTGTGCCTGCCCCCACTCCCACCCCAGCACCTCGGGGCTGTCTCACACTGGGGACAGACATTGCCCTGTGTCCCCACCCTGCCCAAACCCCTGTGCCCAAGGGCTGAGCTTCCCTTGCACTGGGATCTGGGGAATGGGTCACAGGGAGAGAAGAAAACCCTTCTTGGCTGGCTGCTGCCTGCTGGGCCAGTGCTGCTCTTTCCCAAGGGCAGGAGCAGTGCTGCTCTCAGTCTGGGGTGGCACAGGGACAAACCCTGGGAGGGGCACCCACACTTCTGCCCTCCTTCATCTCATCACCAGCAATTTCTGTGCTCCACCCGGGTGACCAGAGCTTCCAGTGCTGGGGCACAGCCACAGAACTCTCCACAGACAGATGTGACACATGTGACTGAGAAAATGTATAAATGTTTTTAAAAAATGTTTAAAAAGCAGGGAAATGCCTTGCTCTGAGCATCACAGCCTGTGCCACTCCCTGTGCTCCTCTGTAAATTAAACTCTCTCTGCTTAGGACCCCACCTTTGCCCTTGCAGGGGTTCTTGAGAAGTTTCTGAAAAGGAAATGTAACTTAGGGTGGGTGCTTTGACCTTTCCTTTTACTTCTTCAGGTAACCAAAGAGGATAAAATAATTCCTCTGCCCTGAGTAGATCCCCCCAGCAAGTGTATGTGCTCCTTTTGATATGATGTGCTCCAAGGTGTGCTGGCACATCTGCCAGAGGTCATGGAACGAGTTCATTTTGCCCTTTAAGCCTTTAATTGATGCAAAGGCAGTTATAGGACCAGACTGATTTCGTTTTTTTAATTAACTTTGCTAATTTTTAATTATAAAGTTCAAAAGACTAATTTAGGAAAGGTGAGCCATTAAAAAAGAATAAACAGTGAAATGCCACAGTGGTGGTGAAGTTGGTGTGTATTTTTCTTATTTTAATTCAGTATCCATAAAAATCAAAATAAAGTGTTCATCTTTCTGGTGTCTTTGCTGGCAAGATTAAGATAAATATAATCATTCAAATGATAGCTGTGCTGACATAAGAATCTATTATTATAATGCTATTATTACTACTTTTTATCTACTTTTTGCAGTTTTAAATCTATGCTAAATCCACCGAGAGGTGATGTGTACATAGTCCATTTTCTGTGTATAAGTAGCTATAAAAGAAAAGGTTCACTTGACATTGAAATGCACATTTTGATATGTCCAGGGGAAGGATTTCTACTCTGTGATTCCAGAGGACAGCCAAGAAAAGGAGGTGACACTTGGCTTGCCAAAGCACTGTCTCTTCCAAAGGGGTGGGCAGGGCAGTGTGTCTGAGCAGGAGTGTCAGGTGAGCGAGACAGTGAGTTCTGGGGCAGACACATGGCAAGATAACTGATGGATCACAGAAAACACCCAGATTTCTGAGCAGGGCCGTGACTTTTCCCACCCAAATTCTGAAACGCTTCAAGGATGGTGATACCCATCCCTTAGTGACTCAAAGATGGAATTTCTTCCCACGCCAATCCACTTCTGGAGAAGTGTTTCCTTATACCCAATCTGAACTTCTGTAGCTGCTCTGGCATCAATGCAGTCATCCTTTCTCTGTTTGCAGGGACATGAACAAGCACATCTCCCCCAGGTTCTTTACTTTAGGCTCCTGACCAAGAAATCCAGATAAATAAATGGACTATAAAAGATACTAAGGTGTAAGCAGAAAACACTCTCCTCCAGAGCCTCTGAGTTTTAGGGCATGAGGTTTTTCAGGAATTTTATTGACATAAAATCAAGGGAATGTAGGGAGAGTGACCTTTAGATTTGGACTTGATATAAGCAGATTAAGCAGGATTTTTCAATCTAGCTGTATGGATCTGTGGTTTGGGTCTGGTTTTTGTGGTGTTTTGGATATTTTTGTCAGATGTAAGTTATTACTTTTATCACAGTTTTATTTGAACCTGACTTCAAGCCATCTCTCAGTGATCATCCATCACTTGTGTTGCAGTGAATCCAAAGCCATATTACTGGAAACCTTTAGCAGATACCTGACTCTGCAGAATGTTATCCCAAGACAGGCAAAGGGGAATGGCTTTTGCTACAGGAAGAACTGCTCAGGCTGTCCTGAGGGCTGGTGGTGTCCTTCAGACACCTGGCAAGGGACAGAGCTTCTCTGAGTTACCAGAGTGTTTGGCTGTAGGTGCCTTATCTGCAGGACAGAGGAGAGGGTGGTCACAGGCTGTTGGGAGGAATGTGCATCCTCTTCCTCCCTCAAATTCAGCTTGGCCTGAACACTGTCTCTCCTTGTGGTGAGGCCTCCAGTTTAAATAACATGGACAGAAAGTGCTGGAGTGTCCAGAAAAAGCCCTTTAGGATCCACAGCAAAAGGAATGACTGGAGACAGAGGAGAGCCTGGATGTCACCTCATTTTCGATGGCTGATTGTGCCTGGTTTGCTGCTGAAGGTCATGGTAGGAACAGCACAAGCAGTTCCTGACCCTCTCCTTTGTTGCTCCTGCTGCTGGAGCACTGGAAAACCCTTTTCCATTTTCAGTGGTAACCACTGGTGGTATTTATAAAGCACAGCCACACTTGCACATGCAGACATGCATCTTGCTGAGAACTGAAGATGTCAGCAGTGCTTTCACTGTTCCTCTTAGGATTTATTCTAAGTTATTTTTGGGTATCTTGTATAACTGATCTCTTAAGCCCTCTTAAGTTTAATTTTAGACTTGGCAGAGTTTATCCTGCTGTGCTGTCCTTTTCCAGATGCATCTTCTCCCCCTAACCAGGCTCCTGGAGAGCCTTTAGAGAATACAGAAAAGAAGCAACAAGAAGAGTCTCTGGGACTCTTCCCCTGAGAGTCCTGCCTTCACCTCTTTGTGGCTGTGATCCTGACAGAGAAGAGAGCCAAGGAGTGACCTCTCCTGCACTTCACTCAAGCAGAAGGAAGAGGTGGGAGCTGGCTGGAATTCTCTGCACTTCCACACAGGAGCAGTGGCCATGAAGAGTGAACATGAGGCTCTGTGGAGCTCACAGGGGACAGGGAGCTGCTGGAGGCTGAGCAGGGAGGGCGGACCAACACCTGAACAGCCATGAGCAAAGTACTTGGCACCAGCTTCTTCTGTGGCTTCCCAAGGCAGAAACATCATCCTTGCTCCCTCCTCACCACACTGACCCTGCACAGACCCAGCTGTGCCTCTGCTGGGCTTCCCAAGCATGGGACATGGCTCACAGGGATCTGCAGGACTCACTGGGAGCTAGCAAGAGTCCAAAATTTATCTGTGGCTAATTAATCCTAATTAATCAATCTAATTCTGTATATCTGCATGTGTGTGAGAATTTGTAGCTTGCTGGGGAATTTCAAACTGCAGCAGCCAGAGAGTGGGAGGAGGCACATCTGGAAAGATGAACTGGTGGGTGGGCAAGAGTCTTGAGGTTGTCTGGGTAATAGATGTAGAGCCCATGGGAATATCTGAGGGACCACCAGTGTGATGTCCCCACACAGCTGCAGTGGGAAGAGGTGGAGCAGTTTCAGCAGGATCTGCACACCTGGACAGGCAGAGGGGGAAGAGGAGTGATTTTGGTGCTGGGGGTGATGTTCCTGTGGGTGCTGTGTGTTTGGTGTGTGTTTGAATGCTTGCCCAGCCTGGATGGGAAGGGCTCAGCAGCAAACAGATGAAGGAAAAGGAATTCCCTGGGCCTTAAAGTCCCCAGGCTCAGCTTCCTGGGATCCTTCTCTGCATGCTCCCAGACAGGCTCTGGGACTTCTCCCAGCTCTGCAGCTGGGGGATCCCTCAGCTCTGCAGGATGAATGCTTTCTGCTCCATGGCAGTTTCTACTGAGGAAAGCTCAGCTTTGGGATGCTGTGTGGCCTCAGGAAACAGAGGGAAGTGTGGATTTGATCACTGCCAGGGACACAGGGAAACTTGTGGCAGTATTAGGAGGTGATCTCTATGTCTTGCTTGCAGCATGAGACTCCTTCTCCTCCTTGTTGCTCACAAGATGCTGGCAAGTCCTGAGCTCCCAGCCTTTCCAAGCCTGTGGCTCACCATGAGAACTGCCTCCTGGCTGCAATATCAGTGTCTGAGGAAGAAGCAGAAGCTGGAGCAGGGCAGGCCTTGAGGCAGAGCTGTGCCTGGGGCAGGGAGAGCTGGTGAGAGCAGGGCTGAGGCGGGGAGAGGAGGAGCAC
Source organism: Cyanistes caeruleus (assembly GCF_971803275.1). Classification (NCBI taxonomy): domain Eukaryota; kingdom Metazoa; phylum Chordata; class Aves; order Passeriformes; family Paridae; genus Cyanistes; species Cyanistes caeruleus. The sequence goes on from NC_141717.1 coordinate 3,685,505, forward strand.
TGCTGGTGGGAGCTGCACAGGGTGGAGGGGTCACCCATGGGTTCTCTCACCCCAGGCAGGTGGGTGAGTCCCTACACACCTCCCTTTCCCTACAGAGTGGAGGAGGGGGGCTGCTCCAGTCCCTGCTCCACTGAAGGGTCAGTGCCACACACACTTGGGGCAGCTGGGACTCTGCTGGAGGCAAATCCTCACACCTTCCCAAGGCAGGGTTCAGAGCTCAACACCTCCCCAGTCTGAGCACAATATGAAAGCCCAAGCTCCCCCAAGTTCAATCCTGACAGAAAATCGAGGCAAACAGGTCCTAAAGAACCATCAGGTGCCACGGTTTGCTGGGCTGTCTCCCCTGCCCTGCACATCTTGTGGGTACATCACACATGCCTGGCTGTGGCTTCCAGGGTGGAATTCCTCCCTGGGCCCATGGAATTAGAGAGCTGCAGAGGGCAGCTGAAAGGCAGGTCTAGGTGCACATAAATTGGGACTGAAATCCAGCACACAGATGTTCATCCAAGCCCTGTGTGCCCTCTGCCCTTAAGCCCTTGGGAGACCCACGTTCTCCTCCTTCTTCCACCTAAAAGGTGAGATTTGTTTCCTCCTGTCCTCAGGACCTCACACAGGCCAGGAACCCTGGTGGTTTAGACTGGAAATGAGAAAAAGGGCAGAAAAAACACCAAAAAAGCTCTTCAACTCCAAGACAATATTCTGTTTCTAATGTGGCTGTTGTCATAGCAAAGAGCAGAATTTGATGTTCTGGGTCCTACTTATTGGTCCTGCATTCCCAATTTCTTTCCTCTCTGAGCCAGGGGTAAATGCCTGATTAAGAATGAGAGCAGCAAAATAAAAACAGCCCTGAAAAAAACTCCTACTTTGTATGTCTTGCAATAGCACGGTTTGAAAATATTCGAGTTAAATAAATTGACTTAAAGGAAATCTGGTAATTCTGGCTGAACTCTGTTATAACTCTGCTTTTCATCTCGCAAAAAAAAAAAAGAAGAAGAAGAAAGAAAAGCTGTCTGTATCCACTTACTCTGCATAAAATTTTACGAGTTCAAAAGTGCATTTATGATGGAAATTTAAATGATTACATTTCTTTTAAACAACATTCCCTTTTAGTAACACCCTGGCTCCCAGCCTACGACAGACAAGGTCCCCTTTTTTCCCACTAGGCCCTAACACATCTTTATCTCTCCAATTATATCTGGAATCATGTGATTCTGATGAGATCCCACATCATCTACTGAGAGTAAAATCATTGTATTTGTCTAAAAAAAGATATAACCCTCAAGGGATCCCAGCCTAGACGAGGCTGAGGATTCCAACACAACTTCAGTGAAAAAAAAATACTACATGAGGGAAAATACAGGTTAATGGGCTCACTCAAACTGAGTTGTATCAGGTTAATTACCAGCTGAAATATTCAAACTTTGATTAAAGTCATCTCAGAGCACTTAATTGACTTTTTTTTTTTTCCTAATGAAAAATTGAGTGTTTGTTAATCCGTAAAATCAACATTTTCCAGTTGACCCTGTTGATTTTGCTGGAGCGATATTTTGTTCTGGAAAATAAACAAGCTCACACAGAATTGCACAAAAATGCGTCTTGAACTACGCAGATAATTATTTTCTCTTCCTCTGACAGCTGTCATTCATTGCTGCTGCCCATCAATGTTTCTGCTACTTCTAAACACCTCGAGAATTTGCCCAATTTCTCGGTGATTACTCACAGCCTGCACCGCCTTTGGGGCTGGTTTTAAACCTGAAATCTGCGCTGCTCTTCTCCTTCAGCAAACCCAATCCCTTCCAACATCCTACGTCTCAAAGTGGAAAAATGTAAAGCTTCCCACTTTTCCATTTCAGGCACCCCTCCTCAGTTTGCACATTCCCAAAGGAATGCTGCTAATTTTATCCCAGAGGTCCCATTCCCACGGTGGGGTTCCCTCCTGGGGGGTTGGAGCAGGGAAGGGCTGTGCAGGGCAGGGAGTGTGGGCAGAGCTGGGAATGCTGTTGGTGCTGCCTGGGACTATGCCATGGCAACTGCTTGTTCCAGGCTGCAGCTCTCCCTGATGTGAAAAATCTTACCCAGCATCTCAAAGCAAACATCTCCACGGGCTGCTCTCAAATCATGTCTAATTGAAACCCAGCCAAGTCACAAGAGTCAGCTGATTATCTTGGTAAGACCTGAAGGATGTGTACACACATCCATCACTTGCAGAGATGGAAAGGAGTTTGGGTTTCCAAGTGATTGTGAAAATCGGGGGAACAGCAGTGCTGAGAGAGGTTTTCAATGATTTTGGTGTCAAATTAGAGCTGACTTCATTAAATCAAGGAGCTCTGAGTTGCTTGAAGCGTTTGAAGCTGTAGAACGGGAAGGGCTTCACCTGCTCGTCCCAGAGGTGACACACTGTGCTGACCCTGAGCCAAGGTAACTATGCCAAAATAAACCTGATATTGGCAATCCAGGATCCCTGAGACACCCAGAAAACTGGGAAAGACAAAACCCAGTGCTCTTCACAGAGGATGTAGCTGCTGTATGTCCCTCACTGTATGAAGTCTTGCTTTCTCCTGTCCTCCTGTGCCTGCCCTGGCTGCTCTTTGGGTTCAGATGTCCTGTTTTTCTAGGCAGGAACCCCCAGCTTGGGGTATGGAAACAAGCAGCTTTAACCTTTTCTCCTTGACTTTTAAAGGAAGTGAACTGCAGCACATTGGGAACGAACACCCAGTTTTTGAAATCAAGTGAAAAAAATTTGTGCTTGCATTTCCTCTTGTGGACCTTATTCCCAAGCATGTGCCCAATAACTTTGAAACAAATTCTCATTAGTGTTTTTTGTCTGCCTGGGTGATGCACAGTGAAATTATGCTGCATGATGAGTGTTTTTTGGTCTCTCCAAGCCTAGTGAGTTTAAACATGGTGGAATGTCTCTACCTCTCAATTGATTTTCCACATTGTGAGCGTGGTTTGAGCCCTTTTTGCAGCCAAATGGAAGGTGGAACACAGGAAAGTGGATTTTGTTTGCCTGTGACTGTTCTACAAGCCATGTCATTCCACAGTAATTACATCTGCTTCTTATTACTCACTGGCTTTTGTATTCCTTTCTAAGCTAGATCAGCAAAGATTGATATTGCCTTTTGGTTTAGCAACAAGAACACTGATGTTACACCAATTTGTGACAAGCACTGGGTCCTGGTAGGAGCAGCCCTCCTCTCCTGGCTGCAGCAGGGATAGAGTCCATTTTGTTCCTACAAATGTTGGGTTTAGGGTGAGAATGATGCTGATAACACAGAGGTGGTTGGGTTGTTGCTGAGCAGGGCTGGCCCCAGCCAAGGACTTTGCAGTGTCCCATGCTCAGCCCTTGAGGAGGTGCACAAAAAGCAGGAGGGATCATGGCCAGGACAGCTGACCCGAGCTGGCCAGGGGGATATTCCAGACCATAGGATGTGATGCTCAGTGTGGGAACTGGGGAGAGTTTGCTGGGAGCTGCCAGTCACTGCTGGGCACCAGTGAGCAGCTGCACTGTGCATCACTTCTTGGGGGGATTTAGTCCTCTCTCTCCCTTTTCCTCTGCTTTTATTACTTACTGTATTTCACTTTATGGCAATTATGAAGCTGTTCTTATCTGAACCATTTGGTGTTACCTTTCTCTGGCTCTCCTCCCCAGCCCACTGGGGCAGGAGTGAGTGAGGGGCTGAGCAGCACTTAATTATCAGCTGTTAAACCACAACAACCTGTACGTCCCAATTTTGAGATCAGCCAGTTCTCCTAAGTCCACATAAGGAAAATTTTAACATCAGGATTGAGTCTGGTGTAATTTAAAAACCACAAAGATACCACGGTGATTGATCTTCCATCCCTTATGTATTTCCTCAGCCCTGAATGCATCTGTTCATATTTTGCTCTGACACTGGGGTAAGGCATCTCAGTTCCCTTTGAAATCTGGGACCTGTGTGTTAATCTTCCAGCACTTTGAAGTTTATCTCATTTACAAGGAACTACCAGAACTCCTCAGATGTTTCCTTTAAGGCTACTGGGTTAAATGGAATGGCTGAGAACAGACACATCCAAACACTCGTGAGGAAGAGTAACATGTCTAATAAGGAGGAGTTAGCTGCCTGGTCCCTTTGCTCAGCCTGCAGGGACTTTATGTCCATGTTTTATGGATGATAGATGTTCACACAGCTAGTCTGTCTGCCCAGCAGGATCAGGAGGACCTAAAATCCAAAACTCCCAGAGCACCGCAGACACAAAATATCCCCAACATGCTATAAAAACCTGAATGTCTGCAATAAAGCAATCACCAGCACAGAAATCACAGCTATCATGTACCACAGGAAGGGAGCAAGAGTTCTTGTGAGGAACATGAATAAATCTGTAAACTCCTATGGCCAGACCTATCTCATCCTGAAAGCAAAATACCAGGGATTTGTTAGGAGGAGTTCACAAGTGCTTTTCTACAATAGATCCTTCCCATGCTGTAAAGAATGGCAAAAAATTGTTACTTTCCCTGTTATCCAGCCTGAGGGAGATTTCCCTTCTGATCCCAAATTAGATCATCAGTTTAATGTTCAGAGCATGAGCAGCCATACCAATTAGATCCTGAGCAGCTGTAATAATGCCAGCAGTGGCAGAGCAGCCTCCTCACACACTGCCTCCACCTGTAGCCAATTTCTACTGCTTTAGGGAAGGCATTAAAACCTCCAGACAAGCTGCTGGGCACCCAGTCAGGAGCTATTTTTTCCCCCTTGGCTCCCACTGGTGCCCAGCAGCCACCCTGGAGCAGGGATGTCACGGAGCAGGCAGCGAGTGAGCCAGGGAGGCAAGAGGGCTCCTCCACACCTCCTTCAAACACCAGCACATCAGCGATGCAGGACTCTCTCCAAGATTCCTCATGCCAGAAATATTCCTCTTCCCTCCTGCAGTTCTCCCTGGGACTTTGGAAGGCTCCATTCAGCCCATGGGTTTCCTTTGCTCACACTGCCCTCTGTGGAGGTGAGGTCCAGACACAGACACACAGCTCTCTGCAGGAACCTGTCCTTGCATTGTCACTTTCCCCCCTCGATTATGAGTTACTTAAGTCATATTATTTTCTTTATCCATGCATGTGTAAGGTATCACTACAGCTCTTCAGTCTGGTACACTACATAACACCAAATTTCTTTTCTTTTCCCTAACTACCTTGGAAATCCCACTCTGCACCTATTTCACCTTCCTCTTTTTCTTACCATACCCACTGGTGTTGCCTGTGGTGCTGATTTTTCCCTGGAATAACCTTTTCTTTATGCCACAGCACTTGGCAGCCCCCAGCCACTCCACAAATATTGGCCCCCAACTTGGTTCTTATCTTCCCCCTGCAACTGGTACCCACCTGAGACCTCACAGAGCTTTAGCCCACAGATTCTGGTGCTTTTAGCCTGTTTTAAAATGTAATGCTGTTCTTACAGCTCTATCAGGCCAGCTCACATTTTCAGTTATGCAGGAAAATCTCTGTTCCTTAATGCCAACATTCCCAGATTTTGCGCGGCAGCGTACGTAAGAAGCGCGTTCAAAGCAGGATTATTCTCTTCAAATTAAGACTTGTGTGTGTGGAATTGCAGTGCCTTGGACAGATTGTCTTTTGGCCAAGGAGGCAAACACGCAATGCCAGGGCTCAGTGCATGCCATGGGAGGGGCAGTGTGACCTGCTCTCCTCTCTAATGAGGATGTTGATCAGTTTGGGCACAGACACCCACGTTTGCTGATGCCTGCAGGATTCATCTCACCTTTATTGTTTTTAGGTCACACAAATTGTAGCTAGCTCTTTTTTTTCCTAGATTGCTAATCCCAGCAATAACAGAATCAGTCCCAAAACCAAATTTGAGGACAACTAGAAATATCTGGTCTCCATTGGGATAGTTCTCCCTTTTGTATTTCCACAGTCTCCTTGTAAGACTTTTCTTTATTCAGTTTACAGTCTACTTATCCCAATGATAATCAATAAAATAAGGTAAATCTGAAACATAGGTTAATGCTAAAGGTCTCCCTGCTCCTCTTTGTGTTGTCTCCAGTGACAGATATTTAGGGAAGAACGAAGGGGTGGGCACAGGTGATTCTGCTCCTGCACTCCCCTTGTCACACCAGTACTGCAGCAGCAGTTTGGGGACTTCCCAGTCAGGGGTTGCTCTGAAATCATCCTGTCAGTGACAGGAATGGAGGTTTCCTCTCTGGATCCATGTAATTCCTGGTTTGGGCCTTCTCAACATTCCCTAGCAGGGAGCTCTGCAGCCAGGAGTACTTATTTTATTGTCTGCTATCAGGGAAGCACTCAAGGGTGTGCATTGTCTGAGCTCTGTCCCTGTCACTTGATCCCCACCAATGTCACATCTCTGTGCCCTGGGCCTTCTGTCCAGCCTGGAACTCAGTTCAGTGGTGGAACAGGCTGGCTGTGCAGTGTGGGAGCCTTCCTGCTTCTCTCCTTCTGTTCCTGCCATCCTCCCCACTCTCTGCAGCTCTCCTGGAAAGAGCTGGGACATTCCACCAAATATTTTTTGCAAATCCACAGAGACTGGATCTAATCCATGACCCTTGTCTTAGAAGTGGTTCATCTTGGTAAAAGGTTTACCTTTAATAAACCCTTACCTTTGACAAAACATATTTGTTGCCATGCAATGAGTGCTTTCTCTGAGAACTGTCCTAAAATTCCTGGGTCAAGTGACCTGTATAATTTTTTTCCACTTTTATTTAAATACAATGATGTACAGATTCTTCCAAACTTGCATTTTCATGTACCAATTATTTCAACATCCTCAGATGGAGATTATCCTGGCCCCCTGGGTTCAGTTCCTCTAGCACTGGAAATTTTATCTTTAATATAGAGCTCTACCTCTTCCATTCCTTTTACCACTCTTTCCTTCCTAACAATTTATAACCAGCAATTTTTACATTCCAGTCATGCGAATAAACCTGCCAGGTTTCAGTCATGCCAATTATATTGTATTTCTCATAATCCAGCAAGAATTCCCAAGTCCTCTTGCTTTTAATTATAAACTCACAAGGTACTTCTCCCCAGCCCCTCTCTGGACAGCCACCTGTTGTGAATCTCTGTGATGTGTGATCATCACAGGGGCAGGGGACAAAGGTGTTGCAGAACAATTCTGCAGCTGTGAAAGGCTGTGGCAAGTTCTGGTGTTTGTGTCACAGATTTACTCATTTCTGCAGGAGAAGCCCCTCTCCTCTGGCTCCTCCTCAGAGTGCCCATACTTCTGGCCCATTTTGACACATCCTTACGTCCAATTTAAATTCTACTCTACTCTAAGTTTCCTCCTGCAGGAGTGCTGAGGAATAAGTGACACACTGTACACGTAGGGCTACAGACCCCTTGCCCTCCAAAAAATTCAGTTTAAACCCACAAAACAAGCCATGCATTACCATTTCTGATCTCCTGATTTCTTGGGAGAATGGTGAGGATCCTTGTTCATTTAATGGGACAGTACTGTTAAAAGGGAACTGGGCAGCTGCTGTTCCCCTCTGGCTGTGGATGTTAGTACTGGGCTTGTCTATTCACTGGCAATTAAAGGTCTGAGTTCATCTTTGTTTCTTTTCTATTAACACCAAAGCAAACACAGTATTGAGCAAAACTGGCTGACTTGTTATTTGGAGTTCCCAGCCTCCCCTGTCTGGATTTGATGTACCACCTTGTGTGCTTCATGGGTTAGTTATTTCATGGGCTGTGTGCTCTGGACTCATGGAACCCAGCAGCTGCTTCAGCACTGCTGCACCTCTGCTGTGGTGCCTCGTCAGGTGCCCAAGCACAGAGCTAGACCGAGTGTGTGCACCAAGATCCGGCTCAAAGCCACGGTTAAAAGGAGATGGAATGCTGGTGAGCCTGGCTCTGAGACATGTGGCCATGGCCAAGGAGTTCACAGCCCAGGAGGGCGGAACAGGGCTGATGAGCAGCACAGTCTGCAGAGCTTTGTCTTCAGCCCCTTCTGAGCTTGGGTGTGTTGCTCCTACAGAAGGCACCTCCACCTGCACCTCCAAAGCACTGAACCCACTCTGAAAGGAGAACCTCTTTCTGGTAGCCTGGGATTCAGCACACTTTTGAGTCAGAAATTGTGCTAAATAATTACTAATTGCTAATAATTACAGGACTCCCCCACCAATGAAATATAAATGCTCCAGTCCCTCTTTTCCCAGAGGGAATTCACAATTACATTTCTCAGGTACTAAATGCTTTTTGAATTCTTGAGCTGTCCTAGACATGCTGGATAAAAATAAACTCTGGATTCACAAATTATTTCAGAAATAATCACAGCATTCAATCTCTGTTAGAGCTGTCAGTGGAAACCAGAAACTGGCACCAAGAGGCAGGCACGCTCCGCTGGGCTCTCACAAAGTGGATGGCATGCTGCTTGCACCTCAGCCTCTGGAATCTAAATGCACATTGCAGATAAACAGGGGCAAGGAGAAGACACTCAAAAATGTGTTTGCTTGCTGCCCTAAATGTCATTTTAAGGTGTGACTGAGCCCCAGCTCCTCCAGCCAACTGGGAGCCCTGTTCCCTGCAGCACCAACCTGCTGGGAGCTGCTCCTGTTGGCACCACAGGATCTGCTGTGCTGCAGCTGCACCAGTGCAGGGAGCACAAAGTTTTGACAGTGTGGCTGGAGGAGAGAGGAATCAAAAGCCTGGTGGCTGGAGGAAGAATGTGACTCCTAGCTGTGAAAGTTTGGAGGCTCTGGGGAGTTTTGGCAGTACCACGATGACACAGAGAGTTCCTGGCACTCACATGTGCCTGGTGAGATCCAGAACAGAATCACAGAGGAGCCTGTGTGGGAAGGGAGCCACAAGGATCATCAAATCCAGCTCCTGGCCCTGCACAGACACCCAACAATCCCACTCTGTGCCCGAGGGTGTTGTGCAGACACTCCTGGAACTCTGGCAGGATCTGTGCTGGGACCAGTACCCTGGGCAGCCTCTTCCAGCGCCCAAACACTCTCTAGGGGAAGAACCTTTTCCCAATATCCACCCTAAACCTACCCAAACACAACTTCAGGCCATTCCTTTGGGTCCTGCCACTGGTCACAGCAAAAGAGATCAGTGCCTGACCCACCTCTTCCCCTCGTGAGGAACAGGAGAGGAAGTTGTAGACTGTGTTCAGGTCTCCTCTCATGTTGTTTAAATTCAGCCATGAGTGAGTCAGGGAGGAATCAGGGACGGGCTGGGAGCTGTGGGAATGCTGCTGACCATGGGCTCTGGCCATATGTTCTGCTGACAAAGTGTGAGGCTGGGAGTGACTGTGGAAGGGACTTTGCCTGGAGCAAGGCTGCTGCTGCAGTCACTTCAGTGCTGCTGGTAAAGCTTCAGGAAAGATGCTACTGACAGTGTTCAGTGCATTTGAGCTGGGGATTTTGCCTAATTTAATACACCATTATTTAACAGTATGAAAGCACTGCTATTTAACACACACCCATGAGTGTGTGACTTGTGATGCCTGCAGGGCTGGGGTCAGCAGGCGTGCTGAGGATGGGGATGAGCCTCTGGGGTGGATTCCTCACAGGGGAATGAGTGGGGGCTGTCTGTGTAAGCACAATCCCTGTGCTGCTGGCTTGGGGCTGGTGCCTCGGTGCCCTGCAGCTCAGATGAAATGATCATCAGTCAGGCTGCAAAAGGCCATGACAACACTCTGACAGTCTGGCATTACAAACCCATCAGTCTGAGCGAGGAGCTGTCGGGTGTTTTATGTTGGCACTATTAGGGACAAATTTAGACCCGTGTCCATTACATTGCTCCTGTCCTCACCAGGAGAAGACACGGTAAATCTGAAAGAGGCAGCTGTCTGTCTGAGCCAGTACATCTCTGTGCCTTCCTGGGTCACTTCCAGAGGCTGGTGACTCCTAGTTTGCTAACTGAAGAGTTTCAGATAAGAGGAGACACTCACTGAGCTGCTGTGGGGGTGTGGGGAGGGAGAAGCAGCCCCTTCCCTCCTGCTTTCACCACAACTTTTCAAAGCTGGCTTCCAACTCTCTCCTGAAATCACCCGCTACAGCACAGCTTTGTTTACCCGGTGCAGAATAGATCACTGTGTTTCTCTTCTCCCACAGATAACTCACTTTTCTGAGTGGGCTAGAGTCACACAGTTACAACTTATCTCACACATAAATCTGGACTTGGAAAGATTTCAGTATCTGCCAGAAATATGGGCATCCTTGATCGTGCCAACCCCAGCTAAGATGCTCAAAAAGCCAGAGAGTCTTAGGCTGCTCACTCAGGCTGCTGTGGCCTAAGCTGATTCCCAAATCAGTAAGACAAATAAGCTTTTTTTTCTGTGTTTTTCTTTCTAACGTCAAGAGTGTTGCTTTGGTGCTCTCATTTCAGCCTGGAGCCGTCGCAGTCCCAAGGCTGGAGTCCATGAACTTTCCTTTTTTTACATTAAATAGAGTTTTAATAAACAATTAATTCTGCAAGTACTCTCCTCAAAAACACCAGGGAGAATACACAACCCCTTGGGATGAAACAGGCTATGAGCACTTCCCCAGTTTTCCCCATTTAATAGTACATTCTCACAGAGAATTCTATCAATTAAAGTAGAATTTTACCCTAAACTTCCCATTAGCAGAGAGGCTGTGTTCTCAGAGACATAACACATCCACGGTTAACTGTTCCTCTCTCCCAGCAGCGAAGGACCAGCTCCCTGATCTACTCCTTGGGCAGAGGCAGGATGGGGTGGGAACAGCCCAGTGAGGAACAAGTATCCACAACCCATCATCTCATACTCTGCCACATTTGTAAACTTTATTTCTCAGTCACATAACCCAGAAAAGAGCCCTTTCAAAGGCAGAGTGTGGATGTTAGCTCTAGCAGACAGCTCTGGGAGTAGGGGCTGTCAGTTTGCATCTGCTGAGACTTAAATCGGTCCCAGGGCAGCTGCCTGCCATCCACCCTCCAGTGCTTTATTCCTCGGGAAGTGCCAGGCTACAGCAGAGGAAATGAATGCACTGATAAGCTGGAGAGATGTCTTTTTGAGTGGTTCCCAGCAAGGAAATAGCCGAGCAGGGAACAGAAATGAGCTTTCCCGTGCCCACTTGTGCCCTTTAGCTGAATTTCTCTGCTCAATAAACACACCGGGGCGGGCTCGCGGGTGGTCATTCACTTCAGGGAGAGGGGAAAAGGGCCGGGCTGGGCTGCAGCTGGAGAAGCCCGTGAGCCGGGGGCGATTGCAGGGGGTGTCGGAGCCCCCGGGCCGCGCTCCCAGCAGCGGCCGGAGCCGAGCGCCGCCCGCCCGGGGCCGCAGTGCCCGGCACGGAGCTGCGGGGCTCGGCAGAGAGCTCCGAGCCCGCAGCAGCCAGCAGCTAAACAAGCAAATCGCTGCTCCCGCAGGAAACAGGTTGCTTTTCGACAGAGAACTGTTAGAACCCTGCCTGTCTCCGCAGGGCGAATCTGCTCTAAGGCAGGGCTCGGAAGGGCTCGCCCGCCGCCTGTCACACCGAGGAGAACACGGAGCTACACGGGCTGCCGGGAAGTTGTTTCATACTTACCAGCAGCATTGATATTTTCCTCACAGGAGTACCAGATCCCAGTGTGGAAATACCTGAAAAGGAAGCGGTCATCTCCCGTCTCCCAGCTGTAATGAACCACATTCTGGTTCGTCCCATTTGCAGTCTCATTCCCGCCGTAGTTGAGGCAGTTTGTCTTCTTCTCTTTCCCACAGCTCGGCTTGGGGACCCTCTGTGTGCCCTCACACCAGTGGGTCGTGATAAAAGCTGTTGTAGAGAAGAGGAGAGCCATCAGATTCAGACTCACTGCTAGCAGGGCTCTGCATCTTCGATTTGTCTTCATGGTAAATCCGCCCTCCCTCCCCCTCCTGCTGAGAGAAGAAGTCAAAGGGGTTTGTTTTATTTGGGAGGGGGGGGGTTTCAAAGCCTCTCACGATTCAGAATCCAGTTGTCCAGGCACCAAAACTCTCAGGCTCTGGCAGCGCGCTGTGGAAGCGGTGGAGGAAGCCGTGCAGGCAGCCTCCCATTCTCCCCTAGCCTTGAAGCGCTGTCTTTGTGCGTTAGAGCCCCGGCAGCTGCCGGCCGAGCGGGGCCGGTCCCTCGCAGCCGCCGAGCTTCAGCGCGCCGAGGGCAGCGGAGCGGCTCTGCCTCCCGAGGAGCACCAGCGGCGACTGAACATCTGCTCGGCTACCGCACATCATCCTCCCCAGGGGCTCCGCAGCCTCCTCCGCCGGGAGACACCTGCAGGCTGCCAGCCTCGCTGTCCCCTGCTCCCGTAGGATGGGCAGCAGCGGCTCGGCGTGCGGCAGGAGGAGGCAGGGACAGCTGCCACCCGCTGCCACCGTGCCCGGCACCGCTCCGAGCCCACTGCAGCACGCCGGGCTGGGGGAGGTGGCACGGCTCCGTCCCGAAAAGAATTATTATTATTACTATCACTATCACTATTATTAGTAATATTAGTATTATTAGTATTAGTAGCAGTTATTCATTATTATTATTATTATTATTATTATTATTATTATTATTATTATTATTATTATTATTATTATTATTATAGTATCAGTTATTTAATACTATTATTATTATTATCATTATTATAGTATCAGCTATTTATTATTATTATAATAGTATCAGTTATTTATTATTATTATTATTATTATTATTATTATTATTATTATTATTATTATTGTATCAGTTATTTATTACTATTATTATTATTATTATTATTGTATCAGTTATTTATTACTATTATTATTATCATTATTATAGTATCAGTTATTTATTATTATTATAATAGTATCAGTTATATATTATTATTATTATCATTATTATAGTATCAGTTATTTATTACTATTATTATTATTATCATTATTATAGTATCAGTTATTTATTATTATAATTGTATAAATTATATTATTATTATTATTATTATTATTATTATTATTATTATTATTATTATTATTATAGTATCAGTTATTTATTACTATTATTATTATCATTATTATAGTATCAGTTATTTATTATTATTATAATAGTATCAATTATATATCAATATTATCATCATCATCATTATTATTATTATTATTATTATTATTATTATTATTATTATTATTATTATTATTATTATTATTATTATTATTATTATTATTATTATTATTATTTTGAGCTGTGAAAGGTATTTTTTGTATACCACAGGGTAGTGATTGGTCCAGGAGGAGGAGGGATGGTGGAGTGGTACTTCAGTATTTCTGCTCTAAGCTAGAGAGTGGTAAATCCAGGGCTTGATTCTGCTTCTGGCATAATGGTGTAAATGTCTTTCTTCAGAGGCTTGCTCTGGCAGCCCCAGAGGAATTTAGGTTTGAAAGGGTGTGATGTGTGAAACCCACATCTTTCACAACACCAAGTGGAGCCCCTTGGCCAGGCTTTTGTTCCCAGACACAGCTCTTGCAGGTGTTTTGGTTGAAGTGGATCTAGAGGAAATTTTGTAGGTCCTGCTTTGTGTGGACAGACAGAACTAATTAGAGCAAACCCCGGGCTTTATTCACCAGATGGCAATGCTGAGAGCAGGGAACACTTAATACTCAGTATCCCATTTCCACAGAGAAGTGTATTGTCCTCTCATGATGTCCAGCTGGCTCATGGAGTTTCTGACCCCTCTGCCCATTGCTCAGAGCTCTCTGGTGAGCGCTGAGTGCCGTCAGGAGCAGAGCACCTGGTGGTGGTGGAGGCACAACCCATGAGACCCCAACCCTGAGCCTGGCCACACTTGGCACACAACAGTTCAACCCCTTGGCAGATGGAGGCAGTTTTCTGTGGTGAAGAAGCTGTTGTGCCTTCTAAGTGGTGTTTCCTTCTAGTCCGGACTCCCTGCAGGGGCCATGGGGATGCTGGTGACCTCTCAGAGCAGTCCAGCAGTGGCTTTCCCCAGAAATATCTACATAGCCAAGCAGGCTCGTACTGACAGACAGGACAGTGCTCATGGAGCCCACAGGCAAAGCTGGTGCTGTGCTTTGCTGCCTGCAGGCAGGACATGGGGGGCAGCTTCCCCAGCCCCTTCAGAAAAGCAGGGAGAATGAGGTGAAGTTTCTCCTTAAGGCTTCTGGGACCTGTTCCTGCCTTCCTGGTGCCCCCTCACAGGTAGCCACAGGACTCCTTGTGCCTCTTTTTGGTGCCTGTCCCAGATGTCTGAGCCCAACTGCTGATGAGATTTTCCACTGTTTCTACACTCACTTGGTTTTGGTCATTTTTCATTATAAATAAACTGGAAAGTTAATAGAGAACTTTTGTGAGAAAACTCACAGGGCTCTGTGAGAACAATTGTGATGGCAGCTCTGCAAGTTTGGTGAAATGACTTTGTGCCCAAGAGCCTTTGCCTTGCCCAGTCCTGCCTGATGAGTGCCACCTCCTCAGGGCCAGGTTTTTCCCTGGGGGCTGCACTAGCAGAGTGCCTCTCCTCATCCTGTTGGGATTGCACAGCACCTCTCTCTGCCCCAGCCCTTGCAGCTTTACATCTTGCAGCCAAATCATCAGCATTCTCTCCTTGGTGTTTATTGCATGCAAGAAATTGAAGTGCTAGCTATTCAGAGGACCACAGGATTATTACTTCAATTATTTTTAAGTTGCAGGATGTTTACTCGGTAATGCCTTTGTGGTGTTCCTGTGTTTGTCAGGGTTATCCACTTGCTAAGAGGAATAAATAAAGCACTTGAAACTTTGACAGAAAGCCTTCACAAGAAAGCTGGTGCTGTTCTTCAGGACTGTCTTTCAAGCAGCTGCCAGCATCTGAATCATCACACTTCTCCAAGTGTGAATATAGGTCTTTACAGCTCTTTTCTCACAAATTTTCTCTACCTATTGCCCTGTGGATTGTGTTTTCTGGCCTGCAGCACCAACGCCTGCACACTCTGCTGCTCGCTGTGCCCATCTCCCTGAGGGGTGGCCATCCAAGACTTTTGTTATCTGGGACAAAATTATCCCTTATTAACTTCTTACATTTTGTTTTAATTCCTAATCCTAACAGATATTCCTATTTCTGCTCCTCCTTATCTTCTTCATTTTTTGTTTTTCAGACTGGCAGAGTTGTTGAGAACCAACATGGTGGCAGTAAATTAAAAAAAAACCAACAACGAAACAAAGGCAAAATAAAGCAGAAATTTGGTTTGCTTTGTGATACAGAGCTTTTAGAATCTTAAGCATTTAAAAATACTGAGCACAAAGTAAAGTAGGCTCAGTCAGAGAATTTTTTAGTATGAATAATTTTCTTTTTCCTAAGGAAATCAGGTTTTGTTTCATTGTTTGGATTACTTGAAAAGAAGGAAACTGTTCTTTGCTATGCTCATGCTGTAATACTCCAACGACTTCTCTTTATATAATCTCTGTTTATCAGATCTGTTGTGTATAAAAATGGAAAGATCATACATATGTTGCAGAAGTCAGTTCAGATGCCTGGATTAAGGAGTATTTATGTGGTATTATCTTTAATGATAACGTAGAAGGGTTTGAATGCTAGAGAGATGTAGTTTTCCAGATTGTGGCTACAAGAATCTTTAAAAACCTTTCTGCAGCAACAACTTTTCTCTGATATTGTGAGAAAAATTACCTTCACAGGTTATAGTAACCCCTTTTCCTTTAGTATTTCTTATGGGATCAATGTAAATTGTTATTACTCAGTATTTACTCCTGTACAAAAAGAATTTGACCCGGAGGATTCAAAATAATGATAGCTTTTGCAAAAGGAATCTTTCAATCAGGCTCTGTTTTTCACTGGTAGAAAACAGAGGCACCATTCACTAAAGTGAGAGGAAGCCCTACTTTTGGGTCCTCTGCTGCTGATGGGGACATGGTGAGCTCAGTCTGGCTGTTTATTTGGAACCAGCAATGTCAGATACGTGGGATTGTATGCTGGATTTAAATCAATGCTTTAAACCCCCTATGGCTTTTATTTAAATTTTCATTTCTTACAGCTCTGTTCCTCCTGAGCTTCCTCATGTGTTTATTTTGTCCTTCTCAGCTGTCACTGGACTGGATTTCCCAGCTCCTCTGCCACTTTGGACTGGACCCCTCCTGGCAGCTCCTCTTTGTTTTTCCTCAGCACCACGGAGCCACAGGATTCATTTGTTCAATTCATTTGTCTTGCAAATGGCTCAAAATCTCCTTTTCTACTTGGAATTTTCCTCCCTTGACATAGAACTCTGCAAAGCTCATATTTTTCATATTTTTTCATATTTTTTCATCTTTTTTCATCTTTTTCATCTTTTTTCATCTTTTTTCATCTTTTTCATGGTAAATATGAATTACTGCTGTGCCCCCAATATACCTCCCCTGTCTCAGCTCTGTCCAGCAAAGTGGGAAGTTTCTCCTTACCTCAGTCACTTAATGGGCTTTATTTTGATATTTGGAGAAGAGGGTTGGGATGGAAATACTGTCCATATTTCCCCAGATTGTTTTACCCAGCTGTGAAGTTTGTGTTCTCTCCACTCCAGACTCAGGCTCCTTTTTGCTGTTTTCACCCCGGTTTTTATCTATTTCTTGGCTCTCTGACCCAAAGCAGTCTGTGTTCAGCAGTGATGCTTGGCACTCTGAGCACACAGGCTGGGCTGGACGCTCCTGCTCCTCTCAGAGACGCTGCTGAGAGATAATCCTGATTTTCTGACAGAAACGAAGCCCTCAGCAAACGGGGAGCCCCCAGGGCTCATTTTCTGACAGAAACGAAGCCCTCAGCAAATGGGGAGCCCCCAGGGCTCCATGTGAAGGTGGGCTGAATCTTGATACCACAGGAAATCTTGGTCATCACTTTAATTTAACGACTTGCAGCGTGTCTTTCACGTACTTTGCTTGTGGGCATTTAGGCAAGGACAAGAAGATTGCTCAGGAAATTCTCCCTGTTCCTAAAGCAACCAGGCAAAAAATGGTTTCTGACAGTACTGTAGCAAAGACCTTTAGCAGTCTTGACAGAAATGAAAATGGTAAAATAAACTGTTGCTTCTCCCATAACAATTTCCTCGCTCCAGAGTCAGTGGGCAGTGGACAAGACATCCCCAAGTGCCCTCTGCAGAGGATGTGCTGTGGATGCTGTGACCAGCCCAGATTGCCCATCCTGGCTGGGACAGCAGGGACTGCAGGCACCCTCCTGCCACACACAGGGAGCCCTGACTGTCCCAAACAGCGCCACATCCATCATCCAGCACCGCTCCTTGTGCCAAACTGGGGGGCACTGGGATGCCAGCAGATTTGTACTCATCTCCTATCTGAGTTTAATTCTTCCAGCAGCTGGTGGAGAGGAAGGGAGATGAAAAGAAGTGAGAGGTCTGAGTCATGTCTTGATTCGTGTCTGGGAGAGCTGACTGGCTAAGTTGCCTGAAGAGGCAGTCCAAAAGGTCAGGGCTGAGCAAGCACGATATTCCTGAGGCAATTCCCAACGAGCTATTTACATGTGCCCACCCATGGTGGGAGTGGATGAAATGCAGTCCTACTTTTGATCCTGAATTAGAAATTTTTCTGTCTTAGAGTTACAAGAATTATTTCCTCACAATTGACAGTTGGATTGGATTAAGATGAAAGTTCAATTAATATTTAGTGCTCTTTGTTAAGGCTAACTTTGAAATGTCTAAGTTGTTACAAGAAGCTACAGGCCTACTTAAGAAGAACTCTTAAAGCAGAACCCACTTCATTCTTTATTGCTGCAATTAAAGAAGCATTCTTGCACATCAAAGCTTTAATGGCAGCTTGTGAGTCTTTCAATATTCCTGGGCACCCTGGCCTGGCATGAAAGCAGCCCCAGAGCAAAAGTGGCCACAACAAAGAGAGCAGTGCTGAGAAATGTCAAAGGGTTCATTACCCAAACATGCTCCTTATAACCCAGGCATCTGATTTCTATATTCATATAAAGTTATATATTGTCATATCCCACTGTGCTTTTGGAAGTGCCTAATCCACTAACTACAGATGAATTAATTTATATTAGTTGCTTGCTGTGTTTTTTAAGACATTTTTTCCCTTCTCTTATCAATGTATTTTTAGGGACAGAAGCTAGAACATTTAAATGTCTGTAGTTTTCTGTTTCTGCCTGGCAAAGGAGTAAACTGTGTGCATTTGGTGTCATTTATACGAAGAATAATGTTGCTTATTTGTATGTCCATGTATTTTTTTTCCCATAATTAGGATTCATCCATATGTCCAGGCATTTTAAGAGGTAGATTATGATTTGCAGTGGGATTTTAGTTCAGAAAAGAGTGATAAGGGAGATCTGTTTGAGCATGCTCTGTATCTGGAGCTTCATGTTTCTGTATCTTCTCTGCAGAAACTGGACCCTGTGCAAAATGCACTTGGGGAAATTGACTTTACCACAGCAGAGTAGAAGAGGCTGCTCATGTGCAGGGATGGCTTTTTGATGGGGCCATGGAGATTTTCAGAAGATGGGTGCACGTTGTGTCACTGGGGGTGTGTTCCAAGAGCCCCTGGGATGTGCCCATGGTCCCATCAGGGCAGTGATGCTGAAGGTGAGGACAAGGCTTGCTTGCCACAGGAAGGCAGGGTGGCCAGGCTGGCTCTGGAAGCTGAATGTAACAGGACACTGCATTTGGCCTACATTGAGAGAGAAGTTACAGAACACGGCAGATTTATACATACAGCCAGCAGGTTTTAAACGTTTCAGCAGCAAACCTCAATTTGAGCAGAAATCTCTCTCCCAGGAGTAGAGCAGGAGACAAAGCAACCAAACTAAAAATCAAGAGATCAATACTAAAAGCAAAACATAGTGGCAAAGATCTCCAGAGCAAAGGCAGGTAATTGCATAACTGTTCCAGGGGGAAGAGAAAAGGTCAGCAGGCAGAAGACAGGCTGGTGCATGGAAAGCTTCTGCCTGCCTGGGGACAGCATTTCACAGTGCATTGGAAGGAAAGTGAATGAGGATGCAAAGGTGACTAAGAAAATGCCAAACTGCCTGAGAAGGGCTGTGTTAAACTGTCCCAAAATGGCACACAGTGTCCTGGGGAGAGGCATCCTCCAAACTGCAGGACTTTTGAGGCAGCACCAAACCCAGCAGAGTGCTGCGAACAATGTCAAATTTCACAATGAAGTTGTAGCAGATGGCAGAAGAGGGAGTCAAGGCTGGGAGTTGGCAGAAACAGGGAAAATGTTAGCCATCAGCCTGTCTGGAGAGCAGCAGGAGGGAGGAGATATATGAGCAACCTGGAGGACGAGCAGGACACTCAGCAGAGTGAAAGCAGAGAGCAGGAGGCATGGTGCAGGGAAAGGCTGGTTTAGAGACCACACAACATATGATAATAAGTACAGAGCTGCAGCTGCCTGGTATCAAAGACCACTCTCACAGGTCCAGGTGAACTCTCTGGCCTCAGCAAAGGGGCAAAATGAGAGAGCAATTCTTCAAAGGGAAAATGTTATGAATCTTCTGGGAACTTAAATGGGAATGAAACTACAGGAGGGAAAAGTTCAGCGGTATCATACTGACTGCTCAGCTTGGGAGCTGTATTTCCAGCTTCACAGCTGGTCATGAATATTTCCTCTTTCCAACTCCTTCCTTGACTGGGTTTTGGATGGGGAAAAGTCCTTTCTATTCTCGGTTTATCCATTCTCTATTCTCTATTTCTATTTCTATTTCTATCCTCCAAGGTCTCAGGTAGGGAACACTCTACCTCCCCACTCCACCTCGGAGGTTGTGTGCATTTTTGAAGAGACCTTCCTTTTCTCACTGTCAGTGCCTAAGTCATTCAGGTTTCACAGCCCCCTGATATTTGTGTGTGTTAATACAACACCTTCAACAGAGACTGCAGGATTTGATACAGATATATACTGTTAAAATAGTTCTGCCAAATGGGAATTGTTTGGCAGGTAGAATGTATTGACTTAAACCTCTGCTCATTCTTTACACAGGCCTCACGCTCTTGGTTCAGATGTCTGATCAAAGAAAGAATAATATAAGTTTTTTTTTTTTTTTTTACAAATCAGATATTGCCCAGGCCCCTCCTCAAGTCAGCCCTCAGCACCATCAGGTGCAGCCACATCAGCAGAGCTCAGGCTGTGTCCTCGTGTCTCTGCTTGATTCCAGCACTGAGGATGTGTAACTGCAGTGGAAGCTGCTGCCACCCCTGGCTGGGGCTGTGGGGTGGGCAGGGTGTCTGTGGTAGGACCACTGTCTGCATGGGGACAGAATGTCCTTGGCTCTTAACAAAGGTCTGAGTTGATCCCAAGCAAATCATGGACATTAAAATCCTCAGACGGGGCCATTTCTGTAATAACAGCTAAATTATAGCCCATGCGCTGCAGGAAACCAAATTAGGGCTCCGTGTGCAGTATTTACTTGGGCAATTTCACTTAACCTTGCCATCTTTTAATTGCGTTTATATCTTGATTTAGTAATTTCTGGGGTTTTTTTTTAGTAGTTCTGTTTATTGAGGAGCACCACAAGAGATATGAAATGAGTAATTTTCTCTTTCTGCAGTTTTGCACTGTAATAGCAACAGAATCATCTGTAGGCAAATTCTTTAAACAATAAATATCTGTCTCTGGTTTGGATGTTTATTATTTTTGTAGCAGTTTATTTGCAGGACAGAGTACCAGCTTCACCCGAAACTGAAGTGATTTGCAGTCAAAGCAGTGCTTTTGGTTACTTCTAGATTTTGTAAGAGACAAAATATAAAGCAGTAATGCAGGAAACAAGTAAAATGGTAATTTATCAAGTTAAAGATCTCCATTTGATTGGAGAGGGAAATGCTGGACTGAATAAAAATTGCAAAAAAACAAGGCACTTCTAATGAAATATACTTCAGAGGAAAAATTATCCTATATTCCAGCCTGTTAGTGTCATGGAACAGATAATTGAATTCCTTGCTTTCTTGTCAATGTAGCAATACGAAACTCTGCTCAAAAGCTCAGGTAATCAACAGTTTTTATGCTGATCTTCATAACTTGTTCTTTAAAAACTGTTCTAATTACCATTCCTTCTGTCCTTACAAAGTCTTCACAAAAAGGTTGGGTTTTTGGACTCACATCCCCCATGTGACAGAGCACAAAACCAAAACTTGCTCAAAAGACGATGCAGGCTTGTGCTTTATTTCCATGCAATGCTTTTTGGGAAAAGTAGAAAAGTTTATTTTGAAGGAAATGAAGCCACTTAGTACCTCAAGAAAGTAAAGGAACAGAGCAAAGCTCATCTGTAGATTCCTCATTGTGGTGACTGCTCCGGGCCTTTTTGCAAGGCGCTATTGTGGTGGTGGGAGCAGAATCAGTTATCAAAGGCAGCATTTGCCACGCCAAAATTAACTTTTGGATAGCAGGAAAGTGAATTATGGAGTCCCTGATGGCAGCTGCCTATGCCAATGCCACCCTGCTCCTGTGTACCTGGTGGGAAGGGGAATTGCTCTTGTTCTCTACCATCATTTTCAGGCTCAACAAAATGCAGCACATTCTTTAAAAGAAGGTTGAAAAGGATTTTCAATCACCACCTCAAATTTGGCTTCAAGCTACCATAAACTGGAATATCCTAATGTAAACTGAGAATAGTCTGCTAAAGGTGGCAGTGGCACTTACACAGTTCCCTCCCATGTCCCCACTGTAAGAATTTTTTCTCGGTGTTTCTTTTGTTTAATGTTGTCTGTGCAGTTTTCTACAACAGTTTAACTGCTTTATTGGCAATGAGGAAGGACATAAAATCTGTTATTGCAAGTGAGGAAGAAACATATGCTCTACGCTTAATGTGCAGCTGGAAAATACACATTAAAATCATTTTTTAAAGCCCTTCACATTCAATGGCCTTTTATTTCCTTTCTTTTCTATATACCCCTAACAATTGCTGGTGTTGCCATAGCTGGTTAGAGGATGGTGCTAATAATGCCAAGATCATGGGTTTGATCCCCGTGTGGGCTGTTCATTTAAAAGTTGGATTTGTTGGGCCTTGTGGGTCCCTTCCAGCTCAGAAGATTCTGATTCTGTGATTCTGAAAATGCAGCAGTGTTGGGGGAAGAGATAGGATGAGTAGCTGAGGCTTCTTGGAGCTACAGCATGGACAAGCCAAAGGATAATTTCCTGCATGGGGACATCCCTGTGGGGTGGTAGAAATCAAGACACTGAACTCATCTGAATCAATGGGGTAAAAATAAGGATAAATGTGAGGCAGGGGAGCTCCCTAAACCAGCCCCACTAGCGAGGCCTCTGAGATGTGGAGCTGCCCATGAAAATTCAAGCACTGGGCAAAGCTGTGCAAGGGGATTGATGGCCAAGAGCCCCTGACCCTGCAAGGAGCTGAAGTTCTGTGCTCCCCAAACACACTGCAGCTCACTGCCACAGTCACTCACTGCTTGCCTCCCCTTGCTGCTCCAGCTTGCTTTAGGGAGGGTGAGACCTGCTGGCCACTTTCATATCAGACCATAAAAATGCCTTTTTCCTCTCTGCTTCCAGGTAATCTCCGGGCCCAGCATCTCATGGGTGCTTTTAACCAGGCATTTCCCAGCTAATTATCAACAAACTGATAATGATCGCTGAGTCTTCAATGCCCAGATGTGCACGGATTCTCTCACCCTGCAATTTGCTCAATATTCAGCAATATCAACCTTACAACTCAACACCAAAGTACTGCACTCCAATAGTGCCCAGAAAGAAGCTAATGAGACAGGAATAAACCGAGCAAGTGGGGTGCTAGAGGAAAATGAGGTGCAGGAGCCAGAGAAGGCATTGCCTGGGCAGAACACAGGTACAGGCTCCTGAGCCACTCCTGCCTTTCCACGGTGCTTTGTTGCCACCTGATGGCCTCACACAAGGTTGCAAGAATGGGACTGGAAAAGGTGAATTCTTCGAGATGTTCTGCGTGTCATTAAAACCACTGAGAGCTTTTGAAAGAAACTTCTCAGAACTATGTCTTTTCATGCCCTGCTGACACAAGTCTCTGCTTAAAGGGTGATAAATGATTTTTTTTCCAATGTGACAGCCATAGTTGCAATATACAGAACACCTGTATTTTATTCATATTTAGAAGGAATTACTCTTGTCTTTTGCAATTTCTCTCCTTAAGAGGACAAAATACCTGGAGGATAATGGCATTGTCAGGCCTGGGATGGTCACTAAATGGTAATGCTGTGATGCTTCATCTGTCCAGCCTGACATTCCTCTGTTTGCCAAGATAAACACTGCATCTGCCCCTCACCCTGGCTCTGCTGACCACAGCAGCACATCTGCCTTGTGTGAAATAATCACTGTTCTGTTTCAGGTATGGTGTTGAGCCACAGGGATGCCCAGGAGGCACCCTGGACAATCCTGACCACTATTCACACATATTTTTTTCTCTTTACCCAATTCTTCTACTGTTTCTGGAGCCTACCTTTCTCTGACTTTTCCCCATCTTTCTCTACTCCAATCCTCTCTCTTTTAAATAATTCACCTGCAATTCTCTTCTCCCTAAAGGCTAAAAATAAATAAATTTTTCCTTCATGTATGCACAGCTTTTGCATTTTGGACCCCCTGACTAGGTGATATTGGAGCTGTACATTGCCAGTGATGCTGTTGCTCTTGCAGAGCTCTGCTCCTCAGGAGGTTCCCAGTGCTCCCTCTAAACACTCCTGAAATCTGGCTGTTTCCCACATCACTCCTTCCAAAGCACTGGTGGAAGCCAGGCATCCCTCATGGTGCTGTCTGTGAGTTTTGGTGGCCCCAGCATTGTGACCTGTCCCATGCACAGTTTGGGATGCTACATCCACTCACTGCCCTTTTCAAAGAACGTGACTTCAGGGTCTGCATCTTTCCCCCTGCTCATTCCAGCTGGCTTTAGCCACATAAGCAGCCCTTACTGAGGTAAAAACACCGAGGCTGAAATGATTTGGGACAAGGGGACTGCTCTCCATGCACTGCTCTGGTGAGCTCTGCTGTGGACCTGATTTTCCGAGTCTGAGAGAGTTTTTCAGCCTGTCAGTGTCTGATCTGAAGAGGGAAAGTCTCTTGGGAAGAGATCAGACACTGATAGGGTGAAAAACTCTCTCAGACTCGGAAAATCAGGTCCACACTCTGCCTTGGGAGCACCAATGTGGCTGAAAAAGGGAGCTTGGGTCACCCTATGCCCACTCCTGGGCAAGGACAGGAACTGGCAGCTGCCACCTTTACTTGCTTCTGGTGCTACAAAGAGGCTGTTTGTGTTCTGGGCTGCTCTAAAGTGCTTTTTGAATCCACAGCTGGAGAACTTCTTCTGAGGGCATCACAACCACCATCAGGTCACATTGCTCAGCCTCTTCACTGCCCTGCAGGATCAGCTGGGTGGGGGGCTCGGATTCTTTCTGGAAAACAAATCAAACACCCTCAGGCTGCTGAGTTAGTCTGCTTGTCCTCTTCCCCACAAAGTGTTCCTCCCTCCTGCCACAGCTGCCCATATACCCACAGCCACAGGAGCTGCTAACCTGCATTCTCACTTGAACTGGACATTGAAACGTATTCCTGAGGAGCTTTTGATTGATTTCTCCTTAGCAAGCTGCTGAGAAGCTCAGAGAGGGTAGCAGGGGACACGGAGCAGCGCTGACAGGGGCACAGCTGTCTGGTTCAGGGAGCAGCTGCTCGGGCAGGGTCAGGCCCTGCCTCCCAAACCATTTCCCCAGAAGCACCAGGAGCATCTTCCCTGTCCAGGGCTCAGGGCCAAAGGCAGTGACAGCTGTGCAGCCAGTTCAGGGCTCAGATCAGTGCAGATCAGCTCCTCACACTGGAATGGCCAAGGCTTCCTGGGAATCTGCTTCTTCTGCCTGCCCCATGCTCCTGTGAGTTCCCAGCATGCTAAAAAACCAATAAAGCACAGTAAAAAAAAAGTTACCAGTGTGTCTGGCAGGACAGCAGCAGGGCAGCAGGCATATTGGAAGACTTTACTTATTTTCCAGGTAAGGAGAGGCAGGGTTAAAGCTGCCACAGCAAAGCCAGCAGAGGAGATGAGGGCAGTAACCAGCCACATGGATGTGTCACCTGGAAATGACAGAAACAGCAAAACTCAGAGACACTGCAGGGACCAAGCACAAGCTTTCAGAGACACTGCAGGGACCAAGCACAAGCTTTCAGAGACACTGCAGGGACCAAGTGTTAGAGTTCAGGAACGGGATGATTATATGAAGGTGCTTTATTGAAGAGCTCTGGGTGTCAGGGGTACACATACCCAAATCTGACCCGATTTGGTTTTGAGTTGAACATATTTTATACTCTATCACTTACATATTAATTATTAAACTTACATTGTTCTATTGTACGCATTGTTTTTACCCAAGCATGGATTTCTTGTGATCCCCTGCAGCCCCCTAACATTGTTCTGCATGTTCTTTAAACAATAATTATATCTAATCATATCTAACAATTGTATCATTTATTATATACTGATTACACAGGTGCAGTTTGACCTGGTCTTTAGCAAGCACAAGGCCTAACATTTCTCAGGGCCTACTTTTCCCAGGGCTTTCCAAACCTAACTTTCTTTCTAAATCCCCAAATTTTCTAAGATTTTAAGACCTTTTACTATCACAAGCACAAGCTTCTCAGAGACACTGCAGGGACCAAGCACAAACTTCTCAGAGACACTGCAGGGCCCAAGCACTCACTGCAGTCAGCCTGAACGCTGTGTGGCTGCTGTTCCACCCACCCTGGGGAGATCTCTCCCCAGCAAACTCCAGTGTGGGGGACTGCTCTCCTGACTCCTCTTTTACCTCTCCCAAACTCAGGAGGTTCGGGCTGGAAACAAGAGGAAGAGCTTTGGGCGTGGAGGAGGAGGAGGAGGAGGAGGAGGAGGAAGGCTGGCTCTTACCCTGTGCCCTCACACACTGTGTGGGGCTGAAGCTGCTGCTCCTGTTGATGGCCTCGACGTGTGTCTGAGCCTTCACGCAGTACTCAGCTCCTGCCTCCATGGTGTCCAGGTGAACCACGGAGCTCACCACCTTCATCACCTTCTGCTGCACCTGCCACAGGCCCAGAGCAGAAAGCATCAGGGCCTGGGGCAAGGAGCTAACACCAAACAGCAGCCCTGCTACCGATGCCTTAAAGAATCTGGGGATGAAACCACGCACGCTGTGGAGATACCATCAGCACAGGAGGCAATATATGGAGGTTGGTCTTTATTGGAGGCCTCCAGGGGCAGATATGGAAGGTGTCCACACAAGCCCACCCCCACAGGCTGATTCACAAGTTTAGTAAACCAGCACAATTGACAAAAAGCACCAGTTAGGAGCACAAGAGGTGAGGCAACTCCCCCCACCCACAAGTTCAGGCCCTTCTAAATCCTCCCCCCTCAGTTGGAACTGAAGTTTGTTGGTGAAAATGTGTCTCTAAGAGCTGGAGTTTGGCCTTGGTTCCCAGGCACAGCCAAGGTAGGGTAGGGGCTTTGGAATAAGTTTTGTCTTTCTGCCTATCAGGGCTGGGAAAAGGACTGAGAAAACTAGCTAGGAATGCAAAAATGGGCTACAGAGCTCCAAAAATGTGTGTAAAGAATACAGAGAGTACAAAAAAGAGAAAATGCAAAAAAGTGATTTGGCATCACCATGATGGTTGTCCAGCAAGAAAAGGAGAGAGAAGCAGGGGATGTCTGAGGCCTGTGTGAGCAGAAGAAAAGAAGGATGAAAGCAGCAGAAAACAAGAAAGCACAGTGGAGTGCAGAATGAGCCCACACGCTTCAGGAAGGGGATGGGAGGAGGAAGGTGTAAGCCAAAGAGTCCTGATGATGGTGCAGGGCCACAACACTAGACCAGAACCTGCTGCCCTGCTAGGAGGGGGATGTCTGAGGTCTCGTCTGAGGTTTTTCTGGGTGTGATGGATGCCAAAATAATCCCCATGCAGTGCTGGGGGTGGAAAAGCTGTGCCAGAGGGCTCAGAGAAGGGATGGACTGGGCTAGGGAGGGCTGAGTGAATCTGGTGTGTGTTTAACACGCTCCAGCAAAGCTTGAACAGCAGGTGAGCAGCAGGACAGGATTTTATTGCCAGAAAGGGGTCTGCATTCATGGCCAGCAAAATGAATTTGTTGTTTCCAGTGTCCCCAGCCATGAGAGGATGGGTAACAGCTCCCCAGCTGCTCCTCCTCCTGTGCTGCAGATGCAAGCCTGTTCTCACAGAGGGCCTGATCAGCCTCCAGCTCCACACACATATGGAAACCTCCAACAAGCCAGGAGGGCTCTCCTGGCAGGGCAAGTCCTTCCCACCATCAAAATAGCCTTCTCCACAGAAACATGATATGGAGGGCCATTCGTTTGAAAAGATTTCAAGGACAAAATTAGGTCTATGACTGTCTGCTCTTGCAAAAACATCAAATGAGACACGTCAAATGTAAAAACAGTCTTAAAAAATAGTAAGAGTACCAGCATAGAACTTGTATTGACCAGCAAAACTAATGGTTGCAACAGTCCAATTGGTAGAAAGTACTCTGAAATTTGGGATTAATGTTGAGGTCATTAAGATCACATACCGAAGAAGATTTAATATTTTATTAATAAAACACAATCAGATACAGACCTATTGATTGGTTTTAAGGTGTCAGCCCATGGACAAGGCTGAGCTCATTTAGCTGGATTTTACAGTGGGCAGTCCTGCTCCTGGTGGCTCCGTATAGACTGAAGACTTTTGTATGAGTAAATTGCTAATTGAGAATTGCAGGAAGTCATGGTGGGGACTCACGTATTAGCAGAGGTGATCAGGAATTGAAATGAAAACTGATATCTGCTAGTGGTACTAAAAAGCCACTTCACAATAGTAAAGATGACAGACAACTGTGAAGAACAGCAGGAGGATCTGGGAATAAAGCAACAAATGCAATTCAACACCGATAAATGTGGAATTGTGCCCATGAGAATTTTTCTCCTACATTTTCACAGCATCCTCCATCAGAAGCAGGAACCTGGGGTTCAGGTTCCATGGGACTGTCAGCTCTGTGGCAGCCACATTAACAATTGCTGGAGAGACAAGGGAATGGGAAGACTTATTTTGTTTTGTAGTGCTGACACAGAGTGTTCATGCACCTTGGACTCTGCAGGTTTCTCCCTGCCCACCTTGGTAAGGACAACCTGAAGAACCCTGTGAGGGCTTCCACAGGGAGCAGCTAAGTAGCCTGGGAGTCCTTGGCCTGGAGAAGGATACAGAATATGAAACTAATAGAGTGGTAGGGAAAATGGATGGGGAATTATTGTTCTCTCTCTCATCCCCAAACCAAGGCTGAGACTGCACAACAGTTAAGATGCAGAATTCCTCATTGCAGGAAGTTGTACAAACTAGAAGTTTACATAGATTGAAGGCCAGAACAGATAAATCAATAGAATAAAAATCCATCAAGGACTACTAATGCTGGAATTTCTGACTCAGAAAACTGAGAAAAATTTGTCAGTACCTCAGTGTGACACCTTAATCATGGTCTGAGTAGACCAGATGATGTTCAGAGGGAGAAGTCAGCTTTAACAAACACCTTTAGCTCCTGATTTCTGGTTCCTAGCTCTAGCTGAGGTATGTGAGGGGATTGCTTTTCCCAGAGATGGAAATGTGGAAAGAACAAACAAGCTTTTCCATGAGGTGAGGTGGCACAAACCCACTCCAGGCAGGTCCTTCAGCCCCACAGCAGGAGCTGGGACTGGCAGACAGGCCCTGGGCAATGTCTGTGTGCATCCCTTGGGCCACTCTGTTATTGCCTAACAGCTGAGGGTAACACTCACCCTGCTCTCCTGGCCCTTCTTCCAGTAGAGCAGCCGGAACTGGAAGGAGGGTCCCATGTCTGCCAGCTCCACCAGCAAATGGTGCCCCTCCGCCACCACCCTCAGCAGGGGTGGGGTCAGGGAAGCTGCCAACACAGAGAGCACCATTATCACCCAGAGACAGCCCTGAAATCCCCCCTTTTGTCCAGACAGGAGAGGAGAAGAGGCTGCCACCACCAGTGGAACACCATTAAATTGCAAGAACAGCCAGCTGCTTCAGTGGGGCAGAGACCTCTCTGCTCTCCCTCCCTGTGAGTCCAAGAGCAGGAGCAGACTTCCAGCAGGAGAAGGACCATGACTGCTATTGCAAATGGGGATTTGGCAACAGCTGAGCTGCACAGAACTTGAAAGGCTTTGAATTTTCTCCAGTGGAGGAGCTGTCTGGCCTGAGGGTACCACGAGAGCAGCTGCAGCAGAAGCAGCTGGGCTACAGAAGCTGGGACACCAGATCAGGTCAGCTCTTGTGCTCCTGGGCACAAGCTCAGCTCTGACACACAGAACAGGAGCTGAGAAACCACTGCTTTTCATGGGAGTTTTGGCAGTTATTCAAACACGAAGCAAAAAACATTATTATGAGCCTCAGGGTAATTCACATGAATCCTGATTTTCTTTTAGTGTCTGCATGGTTTCAGACAGACTTGGGCTGATGATCTGGCGTGACTTCAGGTTTGGCAAATGTATGCAAGTAAATCTTGAGGCGATTTGCTTCCTGCTTGCTTTGATATTCAAAGCTTGGTTTTGTCTGGGATTCTGCTGAGAAGAATATTAGTGAAAAAAAGAGAATCAATCAAGCATAGATGAAATTGCACTGTACATTTATGAACTGGGAAGTTCAAGGTAGTACAGAGATCATGTTTGCACTATTTATCTGTGCCATTATTCACACTTATCTATGCCATTTTTTACCACTCTGCTGCAGCTGAAACCCCCTTCAACTTCTTTGCTTTCAAGAAAGGAAGGAGAGTGATGCATAGTGCCATATAGATGAGATGCTCTTAATGGAATTTGCTCTTACATCCAGTGAATTGCCACTAATACTGAGCAATATGAAAACATAAAATCCAACCATGTACATGATGAGTGTGCCACAAATGGGAGCCCTGGAAATCTACTTTGTACTTTTAAATGAAAAGCTGAAAAAAAGGGTAAAAATCTCCTCAGCACCATGTCTCAAAATTAAAAAGAAACTGTTATCTGTTATAACTGTTATAACTGTTATCATCTGGAGCATTAAAAGCAAATATTGTGCTAATGGATTAAGAAAAGGACATTTCAAGATGCAGCTTCTAAACAAACAGGAGCATTTGTATTTAGCTCTGTGCTGGCACACTGGACACCAACTAACTGAATGTTGAGAAGTGAAGAAGGAAGACTGACTAAATGGTTTGCTTTAGGAAGATCTTTTCACAGTGTTTCCCATGTGTTATCATACATGGAAATGTGTTTAATATGTGCTTCTACCCCTTTGGCTCTGTGCAGTCTGGAGAAGCTGTGGGCTGTGCTGCTGTGAGCCCCTTACAGAACCCATGGGCTGTGTTTGGATCCCTTAGCTCCTCTCAGACTCACTGCCAGCTCTCCTCAGAGCTGTGACAGCAGAGCAGTAAAAATGCATAAGGACAAGGGCTTACAGTGACTTTTCTTTCTCTTTTAAACATCTGTCACATTCCCATTGAATCCCAAAGCAAGCTGTAGCCTCTGAACCATCACAGCCTAGCCGGAAGACTCTTTTGGGGTCCCTAAGACACAGGACCAGTTGTCAAATACTTCACTGAACCGTGAGAAGCTGCTGCTTTTGTTCCTGTCAGTCTCAGGGATGTCCTTCCCCTGTCTCTGCCTGAGAGTGCAGTCTGTGCCTCCACAGCTGCTGGAAAAGGAAAGGATTTTTTTGCCTAAACCATTCTCTAGACCATGTTCCCACACAAAGGGAGACATTCACCAGCTTAGGTGGCACTTCTGATGGTGCTGCTGTGACCAAGGCCTCTGTGTGGGTGAGGACTGCTCCCACATGAGGTAAAGAATAACTTCCAAAGTTGGACGAATTTTTACTATTGGGTCAGTTCTGGTGTAGACAATTTTTTCCCTGGCTAAAGCTGATGGGTGCTGCCCATCCCAGACTGAGAGCTGCCATCTAACAGTGACCTCAGCAGAGCTTTCCCACCATAGCTTTTGTTGCTGAAAGCAGTTGACTAAATGGCAGAGGAAATTATTCCAGAGAAATCCTGGAAGGAGTACACTCATTTTAGGCTGTGACATGATCCTTGGGTTGAGCTGGGCCTCAGGCTTCGCAGGACTTGGAAGGACATGGAGAAAACATCCTGCATTGCTAGGATGAAATGAATGCTGTGGGTTCCAGCTTTCTCTCCTTGTCTGAGGTTACTTCACAGATCTGACACCATGGGAAGAGGGAACCATGGAGTGGGATTTTCAGGACAGTACAGGGCAGACAGAGCATGACAGGGCTGTTTTCTAGAGTAAAAGCTCCCTTAGGATGAGGTTCTGGACCTCTTAGAGGTGCCTACAAGGCTTGGATTAAATGACAGCAAACCTAGTTGGTCAGAAATCTCTAAATTTAGGGGTAAGAATGACCAGCCTGCAAAAGGAAATTCCTGCAGTCATCTTGCTTATCTTTGAAACCCTTGAAATTCAAGCCCAGATGAATTTGGCTCTGCTTTGGGATGGACTCATGTCCAAGAAGATTGTCTCAGAAGTGAAACCCCCCAACCCAGTGTGAGGGGAGCTGAGAAGCAGGGGGTGCTCGGTGCGGGCTCTGTGCCACGCACTGGGCACAAACAGGCACCTCAGGCTACCTCAACACCCAGCTCTGGCATTGAACACCAAAGATGTCGTTTAGGGGCAGGACGCACTCGTGGCGCGGTTGAAGAAGCCCTTCGTGGTGCCCCACTGGGACCTGGTGGCACCAAGCTCTGCCCTGACACGCAGCTTGTAGGCCACGGTGGCTGAGATGTCCTCTGTGATGTTGCACACGGTGGCTGTGGTGAGGGAACACTCCGAGATGGGGATCCAGCTCCCGTTGGCGTATTCCCGCTCGTATTCCCTGCGGAGAA
The DNA here is from genome assembly GCF_971803275.1 of Cyanistes caeruleus. Lineage (NCBI taxonomy): Eukaryota > Metazoa > Chordata > Aves > Passeriformes > Paridae > Cyanistes > Cyanistes caeruleus. The sequence continues at coordinate 3,717,222 of NC_141717.1, forward strand.
GAGGAAGCAGACAGGCAGCAGCCCGGCAGGAGCTCTGTCTGCCCAGCTAAGGCTGCTTGTGGCTTCTTTCCAGGTGAAACCTGGACTGGGATGCACTGGGGAGGGAGCACCACAGGTGTTTGGAACCTGTGTGGGTGTGGTTTAGGTCTCAGCTGGAGAAAATCAGCCCGAGCCGAGTTTGTGAGCCAAATGCAGCATGAAACTGTGGGAGGTGGGGACAGCCAACGCTGGGTTGATGCATCAAGCCCTGCCCACTCATCCCCAGTTCCAAAGCTGTATTGGAATAAAAGTCAGAGCTCAAGATGTATCAGAAACCTCCTGTGGTGCGTGTCAAATGTTTGAAAGGTTTGCAAGAAATAAAGCTCAGTGTTTTCTCCTTCCTCTTCTAAATAAAATGTTGTAAACCTTCTTAACTTTTGAATCCTTGGGTAGAGGCAGATTTCTTATATGGAATTGATGCACACAGGTTTCTATTAGCCTGAAAACTGTCCCAGAATTGGAACAAAAGGAATTTCCCCCCCACTTCTCATTAACAGTGCTAAAGCATCAAACTTCGCTTAGGATTGTGAACTGAATGTGATCAAGACATCCAAAAATTTAGAACTTAAAATTGAGATAAACAATGCTCAAAAAGCAAAAAGAATGAAAAAACTGAGTAGTTACCCCTGAAACTCAACTGAGTATCTCACAGTTGCTCCCTGGACAATCACAGGACTCCAAGTTAAGAAGTGTTTCATGTTGGTTGAAAGAATGGAGATACTCTGAGGTGCTGGCAACAAAGCATCTCCTCCTAAAATTCCTAGCAAAAGAAAGGAAAAAAAATTGTATTTACTGGAAAAAAAAAAGAAAAAGAAAAGCTTAGAACAGCACAAATTGTTTTGCATCAGAAATACGCATGCTTCATTTCAGTACAGTCACTTCAGTGCTTGAAGTATTTTACAGAGCAGAAGAAAGGACAGAGCAGTGTTCCTTTGCCTTATTTCAGAGTTTTTCATTGTATCACTATACCAGCCTGACCAAGACCTCTGTGTGAGTGAGGACTGCTTCCTCATAAAGTATTGGATAACTTCCAAAGTTGGATGGATTTTTAATATTGGGTCAGTTCTGGTTTAGGACAGACACCTTCTTGCCTGGCTAAAGCTGATGGGTCTGACAGTGACCTCAGCAGAGCTTTCCCCACAGTTTTTGTGGTGGGAGGAAAAGGCCAAGCTCTCCAATTGGATTTAACAAAGCCAAGTAACAGACTTGGCTCTGCTGCACTCCACAAGCTGTTCCAAGAAGGCCGTGGTTCCAAATGTGCTGCTCCTTTCCAGGCTGGATTCGCTGCTGTGGGAGATCCCAGCTCCTTCCACACTGCAGGGTTCTGACAGTGGAAGGGGCTGTATGCTCTGATAATAGAATAAACTGATTCCACGCTCTGTAACTGGAATTATTTCCTCAGAGGTCTCCACAGCATGGCTTGGGATGGTGGTTGATTTTACCCTGGGCTATCTCGATGTAAAATCCTTGGCAATGTTTGGAGCACAGGAGGCAGGATTCCCCACGGACACATCCAGCACTGCACTGTGGGAATTTATCAGACTTCTGCTTCTTTCCAGTCCCAGGAAAATCCCATTCTCTCTGCTCAGCAGGGCATGGCTCCCAAAGAGCCACTGGGAGGGGGGAATGGATGGGCTGGTTTCTATCAACCCACCTGTGAGCACTCTCCCCAAAACAAGGTAAATGTGCTATCACAATGTGCTACTTAAAGATTACTTTTTAATTAAATTTATTTCACTGAACCATGTTGGTCATCCAATAGTCTTTAACTGCCACTAAAAAGGGTGTTTTCTTCTGAGCCATTTTTACAAAGTTAACCAGTAAATTGTCAGTTGTTCTACCCAGGATCAAAACCAGGCTGACAAGTCCATGAGCAATGTTTTTTTAAGCATTAGAACAATATTTGTCTAATTTTCTTTATCATATCTTTATAAAATCACTAATGATGTGAGGAACTATTATGCCAGCTCTCTTTTGATTCTTTGGCACAAATCATACAGGTCTGTTGACACAATGCTCAGCTGCTCTTTGAAATAAAATTCAGGTTTCTCTGGGATGAGAAATTTTCTTCCTTATCCTTTAGAAAACAGAAGGGTCACTCTCTGCCACAGCAGCAGTTCTGGTAGGCTGAGGGTCCATACACTCAGAGCACTGTAGTCAGGGCATTTTTAGTCTTTAAAAAATGAAAAAAAGCAAAGTTTTTAGTGACCTTCCCACTGCAGCAGAATCACAGAACCACAGGATGAACTAGGTTGGAAAAGAAAAGCACAACCACCCATTTGTCTCTTGTGCTCTTCACACTTCTCAACCTTCAGATTTCTTGCTATTTTTCCTTGGTTCCCATATTTTGTTTTGGAATTTACAGACCTGAGTGTGAATTCCACACCAGATTTCATTTCCATCAACAAGCACTGGTTCCCTGCAGGGCTCACAGACACAGCCAAGCTCCAGGTCTGAGCAGGGGTGAACTAGAACTGAAGGTTTTCCTGTTTTTTCAAGTCCTGACTTTAGGACATTTTTGATATAAACTTTTTGGCATTCAATAGTACTAAATCCTATATTATTAAGCTGTCTAGAAACCTATTTTAAAAGCAGAGAGTTCTGAATTGGGCTATCAGTCTTTTAATGGCCCAAGGGTTATTTCCTGTCTGGTGAGACCAATCTTCATTTCCTTGCTATCCTTGGCTTTGTGCACTCTTTTCTTGTCAAAACCAGTGAGTCTTCTACTGGCACAGTGACTGCCACCTCACTTCAGCTGAACCACAAAAGTTCATACAGAAATTAGGATTCTCTCCTTCTTTCAGTAGGAAAAAACTCTGTACTCAATGCTACGTGCCTCTATCAAAGCAGTTCACTGATTTTCTGTTTGGCATTTTATATGCTGAAAGTTGTAGTTTGGAGGAGAGGTTCATGCTTTTCCAGAGTACTTTTGATTTGATAATCTTGTGTCGTAGCCAAGCAAATTATATTTGTGGTTTCTCCCACCCATCTGTTGCAGCAGCCCACAAAACAATTGTAACAAATACAAGTTTAACAGTGGGAGGAAAGACAATTCTAGGTTATATAAACAGCACTGAGTACAAACAGTGAAGTGCTTTGTTTGAATGCTGAAATAATCCATCAGCTCTGCTTTGTTCATTTTGAAAGAATAGGAAACAATAATCATCCAAAGTGCAGGAGACAAATGAACAGAGAGCACAGGCAGGACTCAGAGGGCTGAGAGCCCAGGGCTCCCACATTTCCAGCTGGATTTGGATTCACCAGCAGCCTCACAGAAAAAGCCAAACTACACTCATTCAAGCCAGGGTAGTGACTCTCACCCTAATGTCTCCAGTCATGCCAAAGAGATGGCATTTTCTCTGTAAACAGTGTTTTTGTCTCCTACCCTATCAGCACTATATTCTATTTAATGAGTTACACAGAGAATACATTTCCATTTAGAATGGTGATGACCCTTTTAATTTAGTATTTTTATTCTCTTTTTGTTAGAGAATTACAATTAAGAAAAAACCATGGTCAAGTCTAGTACGTTTGTCTGTCTTACTTTGCAGTTTAAAATACCTTGAATAAACCTTGATAAAGTTCCATTCCTCTGGGATAGATTTTAATATCCTTGTTGCTCTGTGAATATAGAACAATATAATATTTCCCCATTTCTTGCTGTTATTTCATCACTACTATCACCACTACTTACTGCTGAGTGTATGTGAACACTGTAAAAATATTAATACAATTACCTTTTTATTCATAATATTACCTCCTTTCAGGGATTCATCAAGCAGCAACCTCAGACTTGGTGTTGCACAGTGTTGAGGAGTGCTTTACCTGGCATATCCCTTAAAATTTTATATATAAGGCTGAGAAGTCCTTCCTGTTGTGGTAACAAGCATTGGCTTTTTAAGTTCCAGTCATGGTGTTGTTTAATCTTCTTTTGCTTATCTGGAGGGCAACAATGCCACCAGCTTTTTGTATCTTTCAGCATGGTCTGTATTCCATTTCATTTTATTTCCATTTGAGGAAATTTCAGTGGAGGGGAATCTGACAAGGGAATTCTGAATTCTAAACACTGGTAACAAGAAAATAATGTCTAGAACATCCTGGGAAGATAAAGGCATTTCTTTTTTAGCTAAATGTTGAAAATGAAAGCCATACATCTCTAAGTCCTAAAAATAGCAATTTAAACAAAGATAATAAATTATGCTAAAATCTTTTTGTCTAGAACTCCAGCCTGCAGGCTCTGGGGACATCCCTCCCTCATCTGCTGATTACTCAAACTCACAGCAAAAAGCAAGACCCTGCTACATCCCAAATCCTGTCCCCAGCACCCCAAATCAAACCCAGACTGCTGGGCTAGACAGAAACACACTCTTCTGACCTGGTGTCTGCTCTGCACAGCCACAGGGGCAGCTGAGGGCAGAAACATTCAACCAAATAAATGTTCTCTGCTCAGAAAGAAGACTGGGACATGAATTTTTGTATTTCAGGTCGAGGCCAAGAGAATGGCAGTGTAAGTTATCCCACCTTTCCCTCCCACTCCCTGTCACGGTGTGAGATGCTGGCAGTCACTACCCACACAAGCAGCACTCAGGTAGCCAGGCCTTCAGCAAAAACATAGCAAAAACAACCCCACATTTCTTTAAAAAATAGTTCCCCAGCTGTGTCATCTTTTAAAACACAATTGCCATGATCTTCCCTATTGCTCAGAACAAACTTTCCACTTGATGCTGTCACTGGATTCTGTCTGAGCATCTAAGATCTATAAATAGCAAAGCAGCTGTAAAATTATTTTTTCTGAGGCAGAGGAAAAAAAAATTGGAGCACAAGACAACCAGAATGTTGTTGGCACAAGCTAAAATGGCACATTTAGGAAACCTGGACCAGGGAAAACCCAAGCACTCTGGCAAGCCATGTTTGCTTTGTGGAGGACTGCCACTGCAAACACTGAAGTGCAGTCAGGAGATTTGAGACCAAGCTCCTCTGGATGGGTCTGGGGTGTAGCATTTACTTGAAAAAGCAGATTGCCAGTTGCACAGCCTCCTTCCAGGGTAAAGGAGACCCTCAGAGAAGTGATTTGAGCTATTAATTAGCAGTTTATATCCTTCCTCTCAGACCCTGCATCCTCTCCAGAGGCAGAGCATCCCTGTGCTCAGTGATCAGCACTGGAAGAAGAGAGTTCAGCTTCTCACAGAACAGCAAAAGAGCAGAGACAAATACAGCATCACTTCAATTCCTTCCAACTGAAACTTCCCTTTAGAGTTCAGAAATTACCTGAAGAACTGAATATACAGGTTGCCTTTTTCTGATATTTGCTTTTTCTGATATTCATTTTAGAAAAAGAATAAAAATTCAGGATCACCTGACCCCGTTCTCCTCTGGCTTCAGTGCTGCCGAGGCATATTGAACAAAAGAACAAAAGAATTTGTTACTCACAGCCTCTCTGTCTTCTGACTGGAGTCAGTGAAGCTCTTTCAGCCATTTACCTGAGAGATTTGGTGCACTCAGAGCACAGAGGAGGAAGCAGGTGAGCTCTGGTGGCATTTTGCTCAGGTTTTCCCCACGTTCACACCCCTTTGCACATCCCAGCATCTTCCCCTCCCAGCCAGGGAGCCTTTTCTGAGCCAGCCATGGTGGGCAGCCAGTGGAGACTCCAGAGCAGAGTGAAACTCCTCCTGCAAAGAGGCACAGATGTTTTTTGGGAGGGTGCAGCTGCAGGGAGTGCCCGGGTAATCGCTGCCAGCAGCTCTGTGCAGGTCTGTGCAGCTCTCTCTGCTGGATGGGGCAACCCTGCTCCACTCCCCGAGAGATTACACAGTTTAAACAGGCTTGGGAAAGGAGGAAAAAGGATATGTTGGGTTTTTCCATACAGCTCTAAGTGCTCACTCCTCTGCTCAGCCCCAAACTAGATAAATCCTGATGCCTCCAAGCACCAGGAAGGTTTCTTCATATTCCCATGGCATGTCTTATGTCCTTGCACAAAGGGCTGGCACCTCTGGGCTGATGGAAGGGACCTGTGTCCTCCAGTTGATCTCCAGTGCCACTCTGGCTGTGTTGGCTGTGTGATGAGCAGGAAATTGTGTTTCCAGGTGTGATTTGGTGCAGGCACAGGTATCCTGTGGTTTTTCCATCTTCCAGAGTCCACTGCTTTCCCCCTCACCTGGAGTGAAGACAGGGTTTTCATCTGGATGACCTGAGAGCCCAAACCACGCCAGGCTCCAGCAGCAGCAGCTCCCTTTGTGCTCCAGGCTGGGTCCTTCAGAGGCCAAGGGAAAGGCAAAGTTTAGGGGGAAGCTCCTCATGTTCTGCAAAAGGTCATTTAAATGAAATGCAAGCCTGTCTGTACAGATAAGGTAAGCAAAGGCCAAATCCCACCAAATCCCACCAAATCCCACCAAATCCCACCAAATGCTTTTAGCTCTGATGAAAGCAAATATTAGAAACCTCCCTTCTAAACTACTTCCTCCTCCTCACCATTTGCCACCTTAAAAGGGGCTTTCAGTTCTCAAAAAATCTGTTTTCTCCCTAAGACCTTTTAATGGCAAATACATGACTTCTGTTTTCAGTGGTAGACAAAAGGGATCTGTCAAAACTTGCCCTGTACATATTTTCCAAGGAAAAAAGGGGTGGGGATTTTTGATTTATGAAAGAATAAAAATAATATTCAGTTAAGCAAAACTCTCCAGATCCTCAGATGTGCAGGAGCAGCACAAGCAAAAATCCCCATGTTTTCTCCTTCTTTCCATCATCTCTCTTTTTCCTTTCATTTCTTCCTTTGCTTTCTTACCTCCTCTCTTCCCTTTCCTCCTTTCTCTCCTTCCTCTCACTTCCCTCCTCCCTCCATCCCTACCTCTCTTCCCTTCCTGCATCCCTCCCAATCTCCCTTTTCTTCCTCTTCTCCATCTCTGGGACAGGCTGAGAGGTCTCTGAACACTTCCCAAACCTGGAGATGTTTTCCTTCCATGGCAGAAGGATGTTCTCTGAAACACCTTTCATGTAATCTTTTATCTTCTTGCTCTTCATCATCCCAATTTCATCCAATATCTGTTCCCAATCTCTTGCTACTTTTATCCAATATCTCTGCTGATAACCAAAAGCTGGCTCCTGTGGTGAGTGACTTTTATTGTTGTGAAAATCATGAGGTCCAAGAGGAAAACATGGATGTGTTTAACAGTATTAGCAACAGGACAATGTGCTTTTTTGCTGGGAAGTAAAAGAAAGATTTGCAGAAGGAAAGCAGAATTGACTTGTCAGTGGGAAAAGCCACCAATTTGTTCTCTTGTTGTACCAAGAAATTATAAATAAGGCAACTCTGAAGTGTTGTTCAGTTAGAGCTGAATGGCAGCATCTTGTTCTTCACTAGGTTGTTGTGGTGCCATAAATGTGTGGATGACTTAAATATTAAATATATTTATATATATATTAAACATGATTAAATATTCAGCTATAAGCTGAGAAGAATCTCAGAGCCTATATAATGTGTAAGAGTTGTGCCTCACACCATCCACTTTATTACTCAAACAGATGCACAGAAAAGGGTTTTTATGAACTGTTTTCACAGTTTGCATGGAATTTACTGGAATCAAATCCACAGCCACTTTGGAAAGTTTTGCTTTCCAAAGATTTCTCCCTTTCTGTGAGTGAGTCAGACAACTTTTCATTTTCAAGAAGGGGGGGGAAGATGAATGCAGGCCCATTTCCTAATTAATCAATGATTAGCAATGAAAGGGAGAGCGGGTCTGCCATAACAATGAGGATTGCAGCTGCCCTGAGTTATCAGCAAGGTTCCAAAACAAAACCAGGTAACCCTGTATTATATTTCCTGCCTTAATTACAGCCATCAAACGTGTGTGTGTGTAAAGAAAACGAGGTGGAAGCTGAAGGGCTGAGGGGTGCAGGACAGCAGGCTTGGAATAGAGGGGATTATTTGGATTGCAGCAGCAATAAAAGTGGCAAAACACCTTCTGCCATTTCCCCCTGTTCTGAAATGCTGTATGGAAACACATGGTTTTATAGAGATAAAATTAACTCTTCCAGCTGGGCTGTTTTGCTTTCAGAACTGTACCAGTTCTACAGGTCTTTTTTGAAATTGCTGAAACAAACATTTTCATAACTTTTCCTTATCAGTTATGGTCCCAATTCTGTCCTGTGAAATATTTTAATGTTATTCAGCATGCGTTTCTAAAGATAAAAGGTACTAAACATGTATTTCTAAAGATAAACATCTGTCTGATTATCTTGTTTTGCAATTCTTGCCTTGCATTTCAAGATATTCAGGCCAGTAATTGCACCAGTAAACCAGGATGCTGTGGAATTGCTGTGGAATCCGTGCCTAATTCAGTTTGGGTTGGCCATGTGAGGTTATTTCCAAGGAAAATGGATTGAAGGAACAGAAAAGAGAAGACACAGGTGACAATTTGAAAGGGAAGGTTTCAGTTATTTGAGTAGCAGCTGGTCAGGGTTTTATACAACTCCCTATGGCATCCTCTGTTATACACAGATATCCAGGTGGATGTTAAAACATTTAAATAACAGATTTATTTGTGTGTGTTCTGTGATATGCTTGAGATTCCAATCTGTGAGAGGACCTAAATAAATGTGGAAAATATCAAATAATATTTTATCTGGACCAAGTCACTGAGGGAGAAATCCCCTGTGATTAGGAGAAGAGTTGAAGCCTTGCAAATATGACCAGTGTGTGTAGAAGTTGTGTCCTCTGGAGGCTCCTCCATGACCTTGCTGTTAGTGCAGAGCCCTTGCTGAAGGATTTACCTACATTGCAAAACCATTGTGTGGGAGTGGAGGGAAGGGAAAACCATATTTTGGGAGGCAGCATGTGGCTGGAAACAGGTCTGGGAACTGCTCTCAAAGTTATTACTTCACAACAATAAAAGTCACTCACCACAGGAGCCAGCTTTTGGTTATCAGCAGAGATATTGGATAAAAGTAGCAAGAGATTGGGAACAGATATTGGATGAAATTGGGATGATGAAGAGCAAGAAGATAAAAGATTACATGAAAGGTGTTTCAGAGAACATCCTTCTGCCATGGAAGGAAAACATCTCCAGGTTTGGGAAGTGTTCAGAGACCTCTCAGCCTGTCCCAGAGATGGAGAAGAGGAAGAAAAGGGAGATTGGGAGGGATGCAGGAAGGGAAGAGAGGTAGGGATGGAGGGAGGAGGGAAGTGAGAGGAAGGAGAGAAAGGAGGGAAGGGAAGAGAGGGGGTAAGAAAGCAAAGGAAGACATGAAAGGAAAAAGAGAGATGATGGAAAGAAGGAGAAAATGTGTGGATTTTTGCTTGTGCTGCTCCTGCACATCTGAGGATCTGGAGAGTTTTGCTTAACTGAATATTATTATAATATAAAATCCCCACCCCTTTTTTCCTTGGAAAATATGCCCTCACAGTTTCCAACCAGTCTCTTTTTGGAGACACTGGTGACTGCAGTGCTGCTGGGAAGCAGCTGAAGGGTTAATCTGGCTGAGCTGGTTGGGAGTGGGGTGATTCAGATCCTGCAACTGGTTATTTGGGCAAAGCAAAGTTCAGGGAATTTATGGATCAGCATAAATGAGCTGGGAGGCTCCTGCTGCTGGGAGATGAGCTGGCCACACCAGGGGTCCCTGCCCTGAACCATGAGCTGGGGACAAGGCTGGCACAGGAAAATAAATTACCAGAGGGAGCAGTAGTGTAATAAAACACAGTGCTGAGTTCTTCCAAGAGAAATTATAGTGCTCCCTGAGGGTAACTCGTTGCTGTGTATCTAGAAAGCCTTTTTTAAACTCTTTAAAGGGAAGAAGTTTGGTCAGGACAGACAATGGAGCCCTATGCCAGCTCTTTAAATTCAGGAATTTTAAATGTTAACTTAAATACATGGCTGGAAAAGCTGCAGTGCTGTGTTTTTACACTTGTTTATAGGCTTGGGCATAAAGGTATCCTGGAGCTTTCTCCAAAGTGAGACACTAACTGCAAATATTTGCATTTTGGGTACCAAGGAATGATGTGCTCAGTTAAATAAGTGCACTCAGGAAGAGGCAGTCACATGCCTTTTCCCATGGTTAGACAAATAGCAAAATGACCTGTTTTACCCATCCAACTCTCCCTCAAGCCGCTGATCTCTCCTCTTTCAATGCCTCCAATCATGTAGATATTAATTTGCTGCTTTCACTGAATGGCAGCCTGTAATATGGAGAAGATGAGTACAAGAGCTGCTGCTGCTGGGCTGGAAATGGCATTACCTGAGTGCCTGATTTTCTCCTTTGCTCTCCCAACAAGCATTTCCTCTGAGAGAATTAGAGATCCAGCACAGGACACTGAGTGGGCTCTGGAGTTTACTCATCTCTCAATATGCAGACCTTGTCAATGGGCTAAACTAAATAATTCTGTTTGAAAACAGGGCCAAAAGCCCTTTTAGGTTCTTGTGATCACTGCCAAATCTGATCTCCTTTCTTGTTATAGATGGAGTCCCTGGAATCAGAGTGAAAAAAGCCAGAAGAAACACTCATTTCTCTCATTCTTAAAATCCCAAAGGTGCTCCAAGGCCTAATTTCCCATGCAATGGTCAATTTACCCTCACAGAAACTGCTTCTGTGAACAGTGAGGTGTATTGACACCTCACAACACGTGGGAATGCACCCACAAGTATTTGGGAAATAAATGTATAAAAAGATAAATAAATAATGGAAATAAAGGGAATCTAATCCTTGCAATCTGACCTGTACAATGCTCTGCTTCACTCTGGTTCTCACATGAGGACAAATTTCTCTGATTGTTAAATGTTGTATCAATTTATGCAAAAGAGTTGATTTTCAGGGAAGATCCTCAAAGTAGTTATGTTTTGAAAGTATCTATGTTGATTTATTATAGAAATAGAGCTTTTCACCCCTATGCAAACACTGCCTACAGTACACAGAAGAAAGAGGAGAGAAATTAAGTGTGAATTTCAGTGGGAGTGACAACATCTGCTACATGTTCCCAGGGTCATCAAGACGTTAAAGGATCCACAAAATTTAGGAATTATTTCAGTCACCACTGAATGTCACTGTTGCTCCACAAAATGGCTGTAGGCATCTTATTTTGTCATGGATAATTTGACTTCGAAGACAAAACCTCTGGAAGCTGCAATGCAAACTGGAGAGTGAATTTCTGTTACATCTGCATGAGACCTATCCCCAGCTCATCCAAAAAAATATTCATTTTAGAGAAACAAGAACTTTGTTAAACCTGTCCTTGAGGTTAAACAAAAAAAGGAGCCTTATTTTTTCTAAAAACCACTTGATTTATGATATATTTTCTTGAATCATAGATCTAGCAAGCCTAGTGTAACTGAAAAAAAGTCCTGGATTGTTTGGGGCTTTGCTTTTGGTGTGGTTTTTTTTGGTTTTTGTTTTTTTTTCCCCCAGAATCAGGATGAGAAACAAAATTAAGCACCTTTAATTAATTAAGCACCTTTAATGTTAGATTGTATTATGGGAACCTCTAGGAGGTACATCCTGCAATTCAGTGCAAAAAGATTATCTGGGAGCCTTAATTTTGGGAAAAAAAAACCTAATGTGTGTTCTAGTGAGGATTAGTAATTCCATGTTTGAAAAAAGAATATTTAAATATTTCAAACTGGCCCGAGATACCCAAGCACAGGGAAAAGACACAACAAAGCTCCAATTATCAAAGAATATTTTTTTCATTTTGTGGGGTGAGGAGTTAAGGAATGTTTTGCTGTGTAATGAATGTTTTGCAGTTGCTATATAGAGAATTACTGCCTCCAGTCTCTAATACCTGTTGCTCAAAGCACCTTGGCCTGGATTCTCTGCTGTTGCTGTTCATTGATCTCAGCTCCTGAAATGCCACTCTGCTGCACACCACTGAGGTTTGGGAGGATCCCTGACTTGGGATGAAATCTCCTGCCATGGGGCAGGAGCTGAAGTTCAACCATTTGTGATTCTTTTATTCTCAGCTGTGCACAGAGTGAGTCCCTGCTCCAGGTAAATGAATCCATCAGATGTCTGCTCTGGTGACTGCAGGTGAGACACTGCACGTGAAATTAAAGGGGGAGAAGGGAAGGGAAGAGGGAAAAGGAGCCCAAACCATCACTCTGTTCAAACCCTACAGCACAATCCCACACTTTACACAGCCAAAATATACCTTGGCATAAGCATCACAATTCTTCATCCCTCCATGTGAGCAAGAACACACTAAATTATGATATTCAAGTCAGTGGAAATGGCTTTAATAAATGTTAAACCATAATTTTCTTCATATTTGCACAGAAGAAGAAAAATTCAGGCAACCTCAACTTCTCTCTGAGCAAAGCCTGAATTGCCAAGGGCCAAAGTGTCAATTTTCATTGATTTCTTTCAAAATAGCCTCAGCCACCTTGAATCATTCATGGAAGGATCATGGTTTCTTCCCCAAAGGTACAAGGAGCAATGCAGGCACAGAGAAATGTTGTGACATTTTCATAATAAATTTAGGCTAGATACAGACTCTAATATTCTGTGATTTCTCTGGCCACCTTTTGCTTATCCCCTCTCAGGAGTTGTGAATTGATACCTTTGATTGTGCCACGTCTCTTTCCTAAGGCTCAAAGTGGAAAGAGCCAGAGAGGAACCTCCCTCTCAGGAACCCCTTCAGGAACCTTCAGATTTTGTCCCAACAGAACATTTTCTGTATCCAGCCAGATTTTCACCTCAAATAATAATTCCATTGCAATCCAGGAGTGAAATCCCTTCTTTCTGTTCTGAGTGACAGCAGCTCCACTGTGGAGATGCAGGACTGAAACCACCATAGTGCTTTATTTCCATTTTAAAGCATGGTTAATAACAGGGATTTGATTTTATTTTATTTTTTTAATTGTGGTCCTGTTGATTATGAATAACCATCTACCTATGTCTCTGCTGAGTTACAAACAGAATTTCACCTTTCTAATGGAAGGTTTCAGGAGATGTCTAAGTGAGCCTGCCAAGACAATACAGGAATTCAGTGATCTTTAACATAAAGTTCATTCAAGTTTATCAGGCCTTCAAAATGCTTTTACTTGGAAAATTTCCTTTGCAGCTCAAGGTGTTTTTATTGATCAGAGTTATAGAAATGCAGCGCAAAACACAGAACAAAATGTATCCTTCCGATGTTTTCCACTCTAATTTATTATTCTATAGAATCTACTATGATATATAATCTATTTTTATTATCCAAGGCCCTTGTGCACACTACATCATCAGAGCAATGCACTTTGGTGACTTCTGAGTATTTTTCTAAATTATTCATACATCCTTTTTTTTATATCACCTACCGTGGCATCAGCTAGGGACAAACAAATATTACAGACATGGCACCAATAAAAACAGAATGCATAATCAGTCTCTAAAAAGTCTGCATAGTCTGCCAAGTCCTGAATATTGCTGCAGAATACTAACAGCCCCTGGATCCCTCTAGTTTGAGGGTCCCCTTCTAGAAAAAATACAAATTATTTGACAAACTGCAGCCCATTTTCTGCTTTCATAGATGTGATTGATTCCTTTTGAATGCGTGGCTTCTTTATAATTTGGGGGTTTTGTTGGCTTTTTTTTCCCCTACTTTAATATCAGTTTTTTAAATCTTGTGGAGAGTTTGTTTTGTTGGTGATAAATAATAAAGATTTTGATCCACAGATGAAACAGCAAAGCACACAAAAGCTTGAAGACATCCACAATGCTGATTACAGTGCATTTTCAGTAGGGTGACTGAATTGAGAGAAAGAAAACTAATGATTTGTGGATGTTGTGAAAAAGTACTCCAGGATGCTGACATTGCTTCATTAGTACAGATTCCATTCTGTTTTTCCTTCACAGAAGGGTGGACACTCAAACAGCTTTGGTTTTGTATTGTTTGTTCATTTTTGGACTGCATATTTTAACCTAGAATTCAGAAGTGTTCAGTAAAGCTGCAAAGATCTTCAAAAGCAGCTTAGAACTGTCTAAAATATTGAAAAATAGTCTAAAAATCATAAAATGAAGAAAGTGTGAGTACAAATAAAGGGCACTATTAGATGAGCCAGTTGCATGGTAGAAGAAGGAAAAATCTGATTCATTTAAAACCTCAGGAATTTAAACCTCAGGTTTTAAACCATCAGCCACCAAAGCACAAGGGATGATCTTTGGCCTGGGGCTACCTCAATGAAACAATTTGGGGATGCCCCAGCTCCCAGGGGTGGCACAGGAGACAGAGCAGCCTTTGCAGTGCTTTTTTAGAGGGGTTAATGCCCAGATCTCACCCTTTTCTTGGTCCATGGGTGAGGTTTTTTCCCTGCTGCCGTCTGAGGGGAGCTGATGCCACAGACAGCAGTGTGGATTTAACCTTCCTGTGCTAAAACTGACTGAAAAGTCTCCCTGCCCTCTTCACCTTGAGAAAATGTAGCATTTTCTGGCTGAGGAGGGAACGCTTCTCACCCAACTCTGCCTCATCAGGAATTCAGGTGCAGAGAAAGGAGGATGGAGCCCCACTCATTGATTTCTCCCCTGAAGTAACATATCCCTACAACCTTCACTTAGCACTGAAAATCATTCCTTGTGCTATAGCTTCACTCTTTTAATTAGCAGAACCTAAGAATTCCCCCTGGAATTCATAAATTCTTTCTTACTACTCCACCTGGGCTAGAAAGTCATTCTCAGTAACCCAGAAAGTAAATGATTGACTTTTATTTTTTTGAGTGAAAATAACTCTGCAGGCCCAAAGAGCGAGGAAATGGGGCTTGAGAGGAGAACTGGAGCTAAGAGCAAACAGAGCTCTGCAAGGCAGCTCTGATCAGCTCTCAGGCTCTTCTGGGATTGCTGCTCCCCTGAGTTCTGCACCTTTAGTGTGGGAACAGGCTGGGAAGAGTTTGGTGACCAAATTGCAGCAGTGGCAAAGCCACTCTCCACATCAACCAAATTCACCCATCTTCCCCCAAAACAGAGATGTTCAGCTCTGCCAGGGACAGCTGTGCTAGAAACCTCTGAATACCCCCAGCTTCCACCCTGCAGACCCCTGAGGTGTTTATTTATCACCTAAAGGCACAGGATCTCATAACATCTAAATTCAAGCAACAAAGATTGTCTGCCTTTTTTCCACCCTTATAAATGATGTTTTCTTTTTGTTCTGTTGGCTGCTTTGCCTTTATAAAACATTTCACTCCTGGCTTTTCCTTTGATTCATATATGTGGTGATGCATAAGCTTGGCTGTTCTCCTTAGCTATTCTTCATTCAATGAAAACAAAATAAAAAGGTGCCAAACCATTAAAGCAATGCAAATTTATAAGGTGAGGCACCCCTCTAAATGATGAATGGCTGAGATTTTGATTTATTACCTTTCTTTTCCATATAAAATGATGACTCCACAAATAAATGAAAGCTGAAATGCTGCCAGTATGCCACAATCATAGAATCCCAGGAGTTCTCTGTAGCAAAGGGTTTTGTGTCACCAAACCATATGGTAGCCCTTACTAAAAGTATAAAAAGCTATAAAAGCTCTGAAAGGCCAGGACAGCCATAACTGCAAACCAGTGCTGGTACAAGTGTTGGGAGTCACCTTTCCACCTACAAAAAGCAGATTAGAGATATCTTGGTAGATATTAAAAAGAACAGCTGGTAGCTGTGCTGGCCCTGTCTGAAGCTCTGGGGCAACTCTGGAAATCAGAAGAGTTCTGGAGGAAGATACAATAAATAAGTAAACAAACCATATCATTTTCATCTTCTATTTATTTTATTAAATATTAACTTTTAATAATTCTTTTGTTTCTGGTAAAGGTGAATATAATATAAATATAAGTGTAAGTATAAGTATAAATATAAGTATAAATATAAAGAAATAAAAATAAAATAAAAAATAAAAATAAAAATATAAAATATAAAATATAAAATATAAAATATAAAATATAAATAGCTTACTTGCATGTAATTCAGATTTGAGCAGCTCCAAGAGAACCTCTATAATTTCATGGGTACCCTGCTCTGGGCACCAACAGCTCATTGCCTTGTTACATTCGGTGCAGTTACCTGTAAAGACAAGTAGGGTGTCAGAAAGCAGAGTAAAAGAAAACTGTACAGGGTATAACTGAGATGATTTCCCTTCAATTGCATAAATTTGGAAATATTTCTTCTCTAAAAAGGCAGAAAACATCACCAAGTCATCTAAAATGATCTATACGTTATGTTGTCCCCAACATTAGGCATAAAAGGATAAAAATCCCATATAATGTGTAATCTCATTAGTGCTGATGTGAGGCAGACACAAATTAATTCCTTTAACTCTATATTCAACTGTAAAATACAATTGTAGGGAATATAAACTGAAATAAAGCCCATCTAGAAGAGGTTTTTCTTTGCAGCATTGTCTCTGACTAATGAGCCTAAGAAGAGAAAAGCCTGGAAAAGAGGAAAGCAAAGCTAAGTTTCCAGCTATTATCTTTGCAGAGTTGACATACACAGGCTCATTATTGCATTATGTTTTATTCAACAAAATCACTTTAATGTTGCAGCTTAAATTGAATTCACTAAAGCATCTCTTGCCTAATGTGTCTCAAGTGTCTGCTTGCTGTTTGCATTTTCTTCAGAATTATGGCAGGGAATCTTTGGAAACAGCAGAATTATATGCAATCCACAAAACAATATGGCTGTAATGGGGTAATCGGCCTTCAGCGTAATTAAAGAACCATTCCCTCATCAAAGTAATTCTGCAACAGACCTAGAGGCTGTATTGTACAAATCATCCACTTAGTAAAATTCTTTATCTGATTTGCATTTAAAACCTAGTTATGCAAATAGGCCTGCTCAGTGGATCACAAGGAATGTAAAAAAGCCTGTAGTGATTAAACAAACCTTCTTCTTCCCCATAAATCACGGGGTGTGACTCACCTAGAAATATTTCAATTCACCTGTTATTCATCTAGAAATCCTGTTATTCACTTAGAAATAATTCAATCAGCCTGTTGGAAGAGGTTTTCTGCAAAACAGGAATTGCTTTGATGTGTCCACACAGTCCTGTATGACATCCACCCTGGACATGCCAGTTCCACTTTCCTGATTCCCAAATCATCCCACAGCACAGGGAGAGGCAAATGCCCTTTCTTACCTGATCATTTGTGTCAGAGCACAACTGCAGCTCCCATTTTGATCTGCAATCTCCATTCCCAGTTTAAACCAAAGCAAAAGGCAGTGAAAGGTGAGTCAGTGAGAATTAGTAATGCACCATGAAAAATGCTCATTTTAGGAGGGTTCAAGTCCACTTGTAGCACATGGGAAAGTCCCTTTTCTTAGGCAAGCTTTGCTCTTGCAAAGGCAAGCTTATGCAGAGATAAGTCTCTAAAACCAACACTTAAGGGTTGCAGTCTTGATTTGTGTTTTGCTGCCATTCTGTGGCTGCCAATGCTTTAGTTCATCTAACCTTTTGTCAAAATATACCTTTTGTTTCTTTCATTATTTGCAGTATCTTTACACACTGCTCCTGTAGTGTTTTTGCTAGCAGGGATAGCCCACTAAATCACACCAACCTTTCTCTTAAACATCATTTCAGCATATGAACAATGCATTTTAGACAAAGCAGTGTATGAGGCTGAGCAAGGAAGCATGATGAATGTCTCCTTCACTCAAACTGTTTAATTTATACAAATAAACCTGTTCTTACTCCTGCTGGACCCAGCATGACAGAGTCAGAGCCTAACAAACCCTGGGATGGGAATTTGGCCATCCACAGCTGCTTGGGCCAGATCACAAATGACTTTTTCAGCTGCCCTGTGACACTGTGTGATGTGTGAGCCACAAGAAATGGCTCTTTGAAAAATCAGTGAGAAGACTGCTGAATTTAGGAACACCAGCTGTATTTTTTTGTTTGGGATAAATGAGATATTGTAGACTCTCTCTTCAAATCCCTCCCAATCTCTGTAAGGTGTGTGGGGGAAGGTTTTTGTTCAAAAGTGGAAGGTACTGTAAGCTGCTTGGTGTTTGTTGTTGCTGGCTAGTTTAACAGAGTGGATTGGGAAGACTTTTGGGCAGTCAGATGCTTTGAGGTGACATTTCCTCTCCAAACCTGGCGTTTCCCCAGGCAAGGAGGGAGGATGGCCAGAGCTGTGGGGTCTGCCCTGTGGGTGCCAGTGGCAGGAGAACTCCTCTGGCTGATGGAAGCTCCATGGCTGTGCTTCAGGAGCAAAGAGAACATTTTTGCTACCTGGGGAATAACTCATGGGCTTCCCCAGCCTGAAAACCCTGAGGGCTACGGGAGGAGAAACAGCAGCTGAAGTGAAGATGTGTCTTTGCAAGAGAAAAACAGGCAGCAGAGAATACTGCCTGTCTTCAGAGCAGATTATTTAGTGCAAGGTAGGGGAGGACGTTGGGCTGTGCTTCACAAACAGGGTGGGCATCACAGACCTGAAGGGGTGTGAGCAAACCTAATGTTCCTCCTGAGCTTGCAATCAAATTGTGCATTTTGAACCGGCCTAGGCTGGCATAATACAAATAACACAAACCCCCACCTCTGCCATCTCCACACTGGAGTGCTTAATAATGATTTTCTTTAGTTTTAAAAGATGTAAGATATAGAAACCAAAAAAAATAGCAAAAACTTCCCAGGAGGATGAGGCATTTTGTGGTAAGTTCACACCTCAGTATTGTACTTGGATGTCAAATGCAATGAAAACTTTGCCATTGCTTTCTTGGAATTTCACATCTCTAACAGAAGCTCGTGAGGAAATTCAGGAATAAGATGGAATTTGTCTGTTTTGGTTATATGTGTCTGTTTTGTACAGGCTTGCCAAGCTCTGCAATGCACCCCTGTTGTGATATAACCAGCAATGATCTGTTTTCTAAACTTCAGCTTTAGGAAAGTTTTCTGGGTTTTTGAGTGTTTTTTGTTTGTTTATTGTTTTTGTTTTGTTTTGTCTTTGCTGTTGTTGTGGTCTGGTTTTATTTTGCTCCCCCTAACAGAGGGAGCCTTCAGAGATGTAATAAATAACTTGCAATTGAAGTAATCTTCTTTCCCCCAGTGCTTAACACATACCTGGAACAGGGAATGCAGAATGCTAGGCATGAGCTAATTTAGCATGTAAAAATTTTAATTAACTATTGATTTGGGGAATTTGTGTGCTGAGTTTAATCAAGTTGAATGAGAGTAGATAACTTCAGTCAGTTTGTTTGAATTTAAGATATATAAAACAGATGCAGAGTATCTGTATTTTAGAAGTATATACTCTTCCTGCTAGGAGCATCCAATATCTTCCCTGGGGCTTGGAATTCAAACTACAACTCCCCTTCAGTTTATTGGAGCCTCTCAATTATAAAATTTTATGCTGCAAAAAAAGATTTGATCCTTAAAAAATAAACTTTGTATTAGAATCTTTGTACATAACAGAGTATATATGTAGATATATTCTGGAAATGATGCACTTTTTCTTTTCACTGAGGAGTGGAAGAGGATCCTGCCAGGGTTGGCTGAGGTCCCAGGGTTAGCTGTTGAGTTGGGGAAAAGTCCAGCTGCCCTTGGAAGTTTCTTTGTTCACAGTGAGGAGAATGCTCTGCCAAAGATGCAGTTTCCTACAGGATGACTGGGAGAAAAGTCTTGTTGCACTATCACTTGAAAATCTCACCAATTACTCCAAATTAATGATTCTAAAGGATTTAAAAGAATCCAATAATGGACCTGTAAGTCTATTTAGTAATGGTACCACAAATAAAGTATAAATCTCACTGCTTTTCTCCTCAGTCTCCCTGTGAGCCCTTAGTCTATGAGGTATTAATGAAATGGCTCTGCTCTGGTGATACCAATTATTCCATGGTCTAGGAGGTTGCACTATTAAAGTTTCTGATATTCTGAATTTTAATCCTATTAGCTGAATCCCTGAAGAGTCATCTCCCTTCTTGGTGTGTTCATCCTCCATGTATTTCAAGGAGGTTATTGTTCCCCTCTGTGATTATTTAGTCAAGGTATTACACAATAAGGCTTTAATTGTTTCTTCTGGAGAAATCCCTTCAGCCCAATTTGTGCCTTAAGTGTTTGTGCTTATTGACCAAAGTGCCTCTTCAGTACAAATGGACCCTGTTCCTTCTGGCAAGCTTTAAATCAGCAGAGCAGCTTTCAAGGGTTTAATGTGGATTTTCCCCAGCCCTCCTGCTGGCTCAGTTCCACGCTCACCTGATGGCCTTTCCCATGTTTTCCTGGATTTTCCATGGCCAAGCCTGCTGTGCTCTGTGTGTCACAGCAGAGCTCTTGCTGCTCCTCTACTCTTGGAGGCCCTCAGCTCCCATCTGGAGATGCTTTTTCCCGACATGAGCGGGATTTGTGGAGGACAGCAGCAGAAATTCATTGCAGGGGAGAAAGGAGCAGCAGCACGAGTGACCTGGGGGATCTCCAGTGGCACCTGGGACCTTTGAAATGGCTCCAGCTCCCTCCTGGGAGCCCTGGACACAGGGTCAGATTAGGAACACCCAGTTCTATTACAAAACCTGGCCTTTAGAAATCTCTTTTCATTCCCCTGTGATATGATAAACTGCTTGAAACACTTCTTTTTTCAAGGGAGACATGGGATTAGGTGACCCCAAAGCCTCCTTTTCAACACCCTTCTCTGCGTTTTTTTGCTCACAGTGCTTTAAGCTGACACCATTCAAGATGGTTTTGCACATCTATAGTAAAATAATGTTTAAAGATGGGGAAAGAAGTAGCAGATCTACCAAAGCATTTGATAAGAAGATGAAATTTAGTATTTATTTAAGATAAGCTTACACAGCAATTTGGTGCCTATGCAGAAAACTTATTTTTTGAGACTTGGATTCTGGTTTCTGCTTTGGTGTTTGCCTGCAATGATTAACAGGGCAGTGTCTTAACTTGTGCTTCAGTTTCTCTGTGTACAAATTCCTAATATATTTAATTATAATTGCAGATGGAATAATTGCAGATGGGTTTCAAGAGTCCATGTGTTTCTGTTGATACAAAAACTGTGCACTGGAAAAGTTAGACACTAAGGATACTATATAAGAAGGTAAGAAAATAATAGAAGAAATTCAAGCAGAAATTAATAAATATACAGAGGTGGATGTGCTATAGTATAAGTTGGTGGGCTGTACTGGTACAACTGTGCTGTTGACAGATGGATTTCTGTTTGAAACACCATCAGGAGATGTTGGAACCTTTTCACCAGGTCTTGGCAGATCTGTTGGGCTGTACCCTCAACAGAGGAGGGATGTTCCAGTGCCCACAAACCTCTGTGACCTCTCAGAAAAGATCAGCTCTGAGGAAAATCATCCAGGATGTGCGTTGTACTGAGAAC
This sequence comes from Cyanistes caeruleus, assembly GCF_971803275.1. Taxonomy (NCBI): domain Eukaryota; kingdom Metazoa; phylum Chordata; class Aves; order Passeriformes; family Paridae; genus Cyanistes; species Cyanistes caeruleus. Next base: position 3,738,516 of record NC_141717.1, read on the forward strand.
AAGAGGTGAGATGTTTCTCTTTAAACATGTAGACACTACAGATCTATTAAAAAAAAAAAATTAAACCCCTCTATTTATTTGTAGAAGCAGAAATGCAGAGCATTCAGTCCTTATTAAAAGATTTTAACTAATAGCTTTCAACTTGATGCCTAAACTTAATGGTTTGCCTAGGTGGTACAGAAATGATCAGTCCACACAGAATAGCTGATGTTGTACATGTGTTATAGCCAGCATTTTTATTAAATTTAATGGCTTCTCTCCTGGATTTCAAACTCTATGGCATTCACTTACTTCCTCATGTGGTTTGTACCACAAAGCTACAGCTGCTTAAACATGCCTGAGAAAGAATGGGGAGACCTTTGAAGCTGGGAGATGCAGAAGCTGTATCTCAATTTTAAACAGATCATTCAGGCCTGGTTAAAATGCAATAAATGAAAGGTTCTGTGATGTAGAACAGAGCTCAGCAAAGCACCCTACTGTGTTGTGAAACTCAGACACTGTGGTGGTGCTCCAAGCACACCTGGATCCCTGGCACCAGGCAGCTTTGGGGTTCTTATCTATTCATTTCTGAAAACATTCACTGAGGTTTTAAATGCACATTTTCATTCCTTACCTGGAATGGAACAAAAATTATCTGTTATAACAACACCGTTTGTGTGTGACCAATTCAGTAAATGACAAACAATTCTGTAACTTTCAGTGGAACCCTGGAATGAAAACATTGCCTGTGTTCTTAGCATGGTGTCTTTAGCTGTCCTTTACTGAAATGTGATTTAAACATCAATCTCTCTGAGTCCATTACCAGCCAGCTGCTTTTTAATCCAAACCCAGCTTCATCACAAAGCCCTTTGGACACAGGAGTGCACTGGGTATCACTAGTGCAGCTCAGGTGTGCCTTTGGTGCCAGCCCTGAGCTGAGGAGTTTGAAGCAGGATTTGTTCACTCAGCCCATCTGGGATTGTCCTTCCCCTTCCCCAGGGGTGGGTCCCCTCTCTCCCCAGTTATCTGCAGCCACTGAAGGAGGTCCTGCCACAGACCCAGCCCTGCCACAGCCACAAAGCCAGGTTTGACCTGCAGGCTGCCCCTTGGGCTGGCAGCACAAAGGAGGAAACCTCTCTGCCCCTTTCATCCCAGCAGGTGCCTGAGGGTAAACCCAGGCAGGCCCAGTGATTTCACCTGAACCATGCAAAGCCTGGCACAACTGCACCTTTAACATCTGTAATTTCTTGGTCTCTTCTCTCCCCCAGAGGATTCCTGCAGGGCCCATGCAGTGTCCAGAGCTGTCTGGCCCCTTGGCATGGCTGTGCAGAGGACATTACAGGGCTGGCTTTACCTGGGTCCCGTGTGGAAATGAAATATAAATTCAATATACCTCCTTTACTGTAGCTGTTAGTTCCACAGAGGAATGGCAGGATTATTTTGTCCCCTCCCAACAATGACTGAGGTACCCCTCCCCTTGCTTGTGTTGTAGAGGATGCCAGGCTGATTTATTTCCATAAATGAACATAAGAGATTGTAATTCTGTCACTTTCAAAAATACATTCTGGATGTTTAGGGCATTTATTAAGTGAAGGCCTGTGATTACACAGCACAGGAAAGGAGCACAAGGTGTGAAAGGTCTTTGTATTCCAGGTTTGTTTTTTGTCACTTGGCCTTCCCACCTTTCACTTCAGTGTTTATTTAAAAATATTTATTTCACCACAGCTGCATTCTGAACATATCACATCGCTGAAATAAGTGATACTAAGAATGATCCATGGGCACTTAAGGGGGTTAAGAGTCTTTTAGATGAAATACTGGACTCATTTTGAGGCTGATATGAGCAGATCTGCATTGCTCTGCTCTGTTGCCCTCAGGCAGGTTTAAAAGCAAAATTCTGCTTTACATAATAGCAGATATTAGCAGATAGGTGTTAGTTGTGCCACCAAAACCTGCATTTTATCCTTGGATTAGATACTTCCTGTGGTAGTATCTTGAAATTTCTGCTGTCTCTATTATAAATTGCTTATACAGCACTTAGACTTCTGAGATAATGTGTGTCTAAACGAAACCAGATAAAGCCTTGCCTTTGCTGCTTGATAACAGGAGCAGACAAACGACTTCCCTACGATTTTTAGACACTGAATGGGTTTCTATAATTGTGCTGTAAAATGCTTTGATGGATCTGGACATATCTTGCCATCCCACATAAAGCTGAACCGCCATCAGTCATGAGCTGCTCTCACAAAAGGCAGAGACAGCTTCATTCTGCCTCCTGACTGAAGGAAATGGGATCTCTTCCTTCCAGGAGTGATGCTTGGAGGAAAGTGAACTTGCTGAGAACCTGTTGGGATTGCATTTTATTTCCTGTGGAGTACCCTTGATAACAGCTTATCTCCTGCTGTGGATCTCGCTCTGTTTTTGTGGCTCAGGTGGCAACAGACACCCAGAGTTCCACTTAATTTTCTTCCTTTGGAGACAATGTGAAGATTTCTGTCTTCTACCAACAAATGCTGCAGCTCAGTTTTTCCTGCTTTTGCTTTCAGATTGACCTAAACTGATGATTTTTCGCTTGGACTTTACCAACTATGCTTGGTTGAAGGGTTTATTAACATGTTTGGGTTTCACCTGACTCCCTCTGTACTCCTGCAGCCCAACAAGAACAATAACAACAATAAGAATATTGTTTTTGGCTGCCAGAGCCGTTTATTGCGTGGTGGATTCCACTGGTGTCTGCTGGCCCCAGGTATCTCGTGGAACCACAGAATATTGTGAGAATATTGCATTCTGTTGCATGAAGTTTTTAAAGCATGAGGCCTGGCACCTCCTCCAGAGGGACACCCAGAGCACAGGGGTGGGATGCTCGAGCAAAACAAAGTGTGAGCAGGAAAAAAGCTTGCTAAGGGAGTGGGGTGAGGGGGAGGCACTGAGCACAGCAGAGGGTGCCAGGTGAAGATGCTGGGGGAGCTGCAGGGTACCCAGGTGACAGTCACTGTGAACACAATTTCCTGAGCCTGACTTTTCAGCCTCTCTGTTCCCAAAGGAAAGTTTCTTGAGAGCATGTTTCCCTCAAGGACTGTTGTTTGTAAATAGGTTTTTGGTTTCCAAAGCAATATTATACAGATGTCCTGAGTGTTTTCTCTTGTCCCACCAATGGGATGATGGAGGTGCTGTTCCCTTTACCAATCACGTTAAACCTGTATCGAAACACCTTATAAAAGGGGCTTAAAAACCCCAAAATAAAGCCTTCTGCCTTCTTCAGATGAAAAACCTCTGGCTGCTGTGATTGAATCCACGCTCCTATTTCATGTCCACTAGGGACAAGTCACCATTGCAGGGGTGGCTCGAGGGTACAGCAGCTCCTTCGTCTCTTGCAACCATCTCATTTGTACCTTTGTCTTCTGCTCCTCCTCCAGCAGGCATAATCTGCAGTATTTTAATGATAATTCCAGTTTTTCAGCTGACTACCTCCCTGAAATCACTGATATCGTTTCTCTTGACTCTCCTGATCAAGATGCCATTGTTACCTGGAGCAGCAGTGGGCAAAGGAACAAAATCCCTGCTGTGTTTAGGAGAGGCAATTGCTGCATTGTTCACGCTGCTTGTTTGGATGTGCCAGGAGCTCACACCCCAGAGCTGCAAAGGGAATTTTTTCTTCAAACACGGAGGAGAAGAGAGCAAAGGGCAGCTCTGCAAGCCTGGGCTCCCTCACAAACACACCTGAGCAATACAAATAAGTTTGTTCCAAGGCGTGACAGCTGTTGGTGCCGAAACTCTGGGGGCTGTTCCTAGCATGAAATCTAATGATGAATGAAATGAAGGTTTTGGAGCTTGCCAGTACTATTATTAAGCCTCAGATACAGATGGTGTGATAGAAAACATCAGAACCCAGAAATCTTTATGGAGAGATTTTGTGGAGAGTAGTTTTCTTGGTGGTACTATGTTGAATATGTAGAAAGCAAGAGATTTCTGTATCTTTACAGAGGTATTTGGTGCTTTAAATAATTTTCCTGTGCACCCTTTTTCCCTCCCAGAGGAGACAGTCTGAACTAGGTTTAGAAACATCTAGACAGGAGACTTGCATGAAGCTGGTCTCTGCTGGTCCACATTTCTCCACCTTCAAAACTTCTTATTCAAAACTCTGAGGATGAGCAAGTGCAAGGAAAGGGAAAATTCAACTTCTTCCTGCCTGGTTTGTGCTTGCCTGGCTGGGCTGGGGAACAGTGAGCTGGGAGTCAGTCTGGAGCAAGTGAGACAAGCTGCTGTGGTGGTGAAAAGTGCTGCCTCACTGGGAAAGGCAGGGGTGCTAAAGCATGGCCAGGGAGAGGAAAAGAGGGAAGAAAGAAAAACCCAATTGTCCTCTTGCCTGAGGCTGAGCTGTGTGATGAGCCAAGCAGATAATATTGACTGCACCCCTTACTGGGAGCTTGAGTGGAAGACATTTATTTATTTTATGACCGAGGATGCTGAAGGAAGAACCTAATAACTTCCTGTACTGGTTATATTGTATTAAAAAAAGGCTATAAGACAGAGGTAGATATATCCTCGTCCTCCTTTCTGCCATCCTTATCTCAGTCTGTTTTGCCTGCAGCAAGGAATCATCCGGGCCCTGAGAGCACTAATGGACCTTGATAGCACAGAGCCAACTCAGCACTTCCCCTCCCTCCTGTTCTGGGGCAGCCCCAGGAATTTCTCAGCACAATGGACAGATTCCAAGAATTTCCCAATCATAAAAGCTTGCCTTCTAATGTTTTGAGAACGTTTAGCAAAATATTAAAATTCATATAAATATAGAAATTTAGCCTTTGTAAGAGCAGGTGTTGGGAGGTAAGAGGGTTTCTGACTGCCATCTCTTGTGTAGCTTTCTTTGGCTGAGGTGCCTTTTGCTGATTCCTGTCCTCCAAAAGATGTTCTGGGTGATCTGTCCAGGGATGGGTGTCTTGGTGAGGCTGTTATTAAATGGATATATGTTGCAAAGAGTGTTCAGTTTGAAAGTTGTTTGGGCCTTAAGGTTTGTGAACTAGCTTGAGATTGGGGAAAATACCATCTCCAACAGGAACTCCGAATAGTTGAATGAAGATGTCAAATTAAAATGTAACCCTTTTAAAAGGGCTTAATATCTTGCAGCACATAAATAAATACACTCTGAGCATATAAACAGTTGCAAATTACTTCAGCTTTTTACTGCTTTCCTACACAAGATAAAAGACAGTATGTGTTTTGAAACAAACATGTATTATGTATTTTAATGCCATGGGTCAGCCTTGTGCAATAGTGGAAACAGCACTTTCCACTCCTCAAGCTGGTGAAGACTTGCAGGCTTGGCTGTGGCTTCCCTTCAGAATGCCCAGCACGTGGCCTGTGCTCCCCTCAAAGGGGAGCACAGAGAAAATGTTTGGAGTATTTTTGGCTGATCTGCACAAAAATGAAACCAACCCTCAGCAAACAAGTGAGAGCTGCAGTGTGAAGGCTGCTTAGAAACTTGTATTAAACTGCTGTCATCCTGGTGGAGCCAAGTCCAAACTCCTTTCAAGTGATGAAGTTATAAATCCATGATTGACATGATTTGTGCCTTTGTCCTGTACACAAAAGTGCAGTTTGCTGCCAACAATGTGGATACTGAGCTGCTTCTCAGGTCCCTACTGAATATTTGTCCTCTCTTCATTTTCAAATAAGGAGTGCAAATCCTTCAAAATGCTTCTTTTGTGAGGAAGTTCACAGTTTTAGGGCATGTAAACTGAAAGTTAACACTGCTCAGGTATGTTTAATGTGTAAGCAATATTCCATGCCAGCCAGTGAGCCGACATCAAAGCACTCAGTCTGCTGCAAATATCTAAATTTTGTGTCCTGTCCCCTACAGCGTTTTGTCCACCAGTGTGTAACTCTGTCTCACCTTTTGTTACCCTGGGCTTTTGCAACAAGAAGTATAATCACTTGTTTTAAACCTTTCTCCTATGCAACAATTTTTCTTTTCCAGAAGAATTTTTTCAAAATTATTTTATTTTCTACCCCCTGCAAGCTCTCGCAGCCTTCCAGTAGTGGTTTGGTCCTCTCTGGACATTTAAGATTCTCTTTAAAGAAAGCACAGGAAAGACCTGGAATTTTGATGCTTTCTATAAAATTTGCAATGTGATAGGCTGTGTTTATAAAGCCTGTAGTAATAATCTGTCTTTTAATTGGTTCTCTTTCTAAACCTATTCCAGCTGGTAAGAATTACACAGCTGGAAAGTGATGGAGGGGAGAGGAATTATTTTAATCATCTGCTTTGCACTTACCAGGTGTGAATCCAGAGTATTTGGGTAATTTAAAATAGCTTTGTGAAAATTACAGCACTGTTTTTTGGCCTGAGCAGATGAAGAGATGATGCTGTTACTCTGCTCCACAAAGAGGGATTGCAATTGCAGCAGCTTGAGAACTGAACCTTCAAATTCCTCAGAACATCTTGGGTGTTGCTGTAAATTAAGTGTAGACTGGAATTTGATCTGAAAACCTTGGGCAAGGCAGCAGGTGACATTCACAGCTCCTACCAGGAACTGCCTGCTTGAAGAGAGGTTTGGAAAGTTTATTTAAAGTATGAATATGTTTGGGTGTGCTAATGGGAAATTGGAGGTGGATTATACATACATATATTATACATTATATGTACATATATCTCATGTGCTTAATGGAGACTACAGAGAAAACAGCCACTGATTTGATTGAATATTAATCCCCTTAACCAATTAATTACTCATAGGCATATTGGTGGCATTAGACAAACCAGCTCATGAATCCTTCCTTTCTCTGCTCTGATTCAACATTATTGAGGCTCAGGATTGTCAGCAATGGACTGGGATGTTAAACACTCTTTAATCAGAAGCCCAGAGTGTGAATTGATGGCATGATTTCCAGCTGAGAAGCATTTTGGAGTGTTACCAAAAACTATGTGGAATAATTTACTGTCTTGGGAGGGGTTTTTGTGCCTGCTGCCTCCATGTGGAGCTCATGGCAGAGTAAGGAAAATAAAAGAGAGAGATCCCAGCCATCCTGTGGGTTTGTAGCAAGGAAAGTACTGGGTCAGCAAAAGGAAGAGCTGCCTTCATTAATATATTTAATAATAAATTAAATTTATTATTATTTTGCAGCTTTGGAGAGAAACTTGAGGACATAAAAATCAGATAATTTCTGATCCTTCAGGAGAGGTGGGAGAAACCAAACACACCACTTGATCCCAGGCTGGATGAGCCTTTCCATGGTCTGGAATATTTAATACTTAGTGAAGGCCTGGCACACTTCTGGTAGGGTTTAAGGGGATATTTTGGTGTCTGAGAGGTTCTGAAGGATTCAGTAGTCAGCAGCACACCCTGCTTTGTTTATTTCTTGTGGCCATCATAGCAGATGTTACTGCAGAATAAGTTTACAGGGGAACCTGAAGCTTAAACAATGGAGTCAATGTCTCTAATGTTTGCTGGTGGACATAAAACAATAATAAAAACAATGAAACATTTATAAACTTTCAGAAGTAATTACAATGATGAGGTGCAGAGTTTAACTTGGAAGCAATAGCAAAATAAATGAAAAATTAATTTTCTAGACTTACTGGTTCATTTTCAGACTTATTTTTAATAACTTGACCTCCTTGTAGCAGTAAGATGTGCCAAATTACCTGATTAATGTAAACTTATAATTCTGTTCTCCACCTATTAAAGTAATTGTACAAGTGGGGAAACTCGCCTGTTGTTTCTTTTTTTTTTTTTTTTTAATCAGAGAACACTTGAAAAGAGATGTGAGCTTTTACTGCTGATTATAGTGGCTTTCATTTGCAGAACTGGCATTTTATGTTCTCCTGCCACACGAATAGACTTACAGAACCTGTGTTTTCACTGCAGAGAGGACATACATCAGAGAGCTTTAAATCAGATTAGTTTTACATTGGCTTGCAAACTAAGGTGAGGTAAGGGAATGCAACAAGTATTCCATTAAATTAAACATCATAGTGCTCGGATATAAATGCCATTCTGAGGTAATTCCAATAATTTTACTCATTAAGACACTAAAATCAATGAACTTCTCTTTCATGGTGAACTGGTTGAGCTGAATTGCAAAATTATTTGGGGATGCTCTGGCTCTGCTTACAGTGGAACTGCTGGTTTTGATGGCAGCACAGTTAGGTGACAATATAAAATCTCTTGGCTCCTCTGTCCTTGAACCAAGAAATTCACAGTGAGTGTTGTTTTCTTGCAAGAATTCAACAAAGGGATGGAGTTGGATCCAATTAATGCACCATCCTGCAGGGCATGCTCACCCCTGAGCTGGGACCACTGGCCTTGGTAATTCACTTGCTTGTTTACAAAAAGATAAACTTCTTTACATCTAAGCCTTATGAGGCTCAGTCAGCTGGGGTTTTCTTGCTTTCCACCTGTGCCCAAACCCCCTAAAAACCCATTTATCCGTCCCCTGGTTCCTTGTATCCAAATCCCAATGGCTTTTGGGTGGCACTTGGAGGAGGCCAGGCTTTCCTGCAGGGAACAGCACAGCTCCAGCTGCCTCCTGTGTCAGTGTTTTGCTGGTGCACAAGAGGGGAATATCCCTCAGTTTGAGTCTCAACATACCTATTTTATTTCATTTAGTGTATCTTACAGCCCAAGGGGAGATGCTGGCTGGATTTGGACTGACTGCTGAGAGTGTTGTTCCATGTGGTACCGGTGGAATTTCAGCAGTTCTGGGTATAACTGCATTTTTAGCAGTGTTTTCAAGCTGAAATCTCTTGAAAACAGTTTGTGCAAGGATTCCTGAGTTCTCAGAGCGCTTGTTACTCACTTTCACCTGCCTCCCTGGGTAAGGGCTGCTCTGATTTTAGTGACTTGTGGCTTTATCTGGCTCGGGATTGGTTTTTGTGAGGGGTTCTGTGGGGAATCAACACAGACTTGACTCTGAAACTGCTCATTAGGTATAAAGTGGGTTCTGTCAGAAGGCTGGGCTCTGGCCAAGAGGCAAGTTCTGATGCTAAAGGGTTTCAGGAGGTGAAACAGTAAATCAGGCTGACATTGGGCAAGGAATGTGTCATACAGGATAAAAAAGGGGGCTGGACATGCCTTGAGCATTGACTCTCAGCTTGGTCCCTTTGTCCTCTTGTGAAATCTCTGATGATCTGAGAGACCTGAGCTGTTCCTGAATGAGCTCCCTGCACGAAGCCTGGTGCCCCAGCCAAGTGTGGGCTTAGGTGCTGCAGACCTTTCTGACATCATGGAGCCTTTTGGTCCTGTAGGAACACAAAACAATGACTGCCTATTCCTGCCATACAGTATTTGTGTATAAATAACAGGAAGCAAAGGCCTGACCAACCATCACTCCCAAATGCCAGCAGAATTTATTTCTTGCCTTGCCATTTCTCCTTCTCTTTGCATGAAGATGTTGGCATTTCAAAAATGTTTGATTCTCATTAGAAACAAAAATGCATTCTCTGTCTCCATAAATTCTCATTTCTTCAAAACCAGAGGCTGTGCTTCAAATACGAGGAAGTGGGTGCTTATTTTCTGATTTAGAAGAAGCTGGCTCTGCCTGAGATCTGGAGACAGAAATGTGCAGGGAGCCAGCAGTGCCTGGCAGGCTGGGCTGGTCACTGAGGCAGCCTGAGCCGCCTGGTTCCACTTCAAACACAAATAAAATACTGCTACCACTGGCGAGGTCTTGCCAGGCACTTGAATTTCATGAAATCAAAGCTTTTGGATGGAGATATGCTCCAACAGAAATTGATGCAGTTTACTGTGCAAATAAGCCTGAAGTGTATCGTAGCTAAAACAGCACTTCTGTCTCAGAATTATTTATGTATTTCAGTATCTTAGGTGAGGATGGGAAGTTTAAGAAAGAATAAACAAAGTTTAAATAGAGAATTAAGTGGCTTGTCTGATGGAAAAAGCAGGTATGAATGGTGAGTGAGCCCTAGAACTAAGAAAGGCTTTTGCAGTTTGGTGAAGATGATCTGTGTAACTCTTTCAGCAGCTTCAAGCAGAAGGAAAGGTTGGAAGGGGTGGCTCATGTTTTAACAATTTGGGAAAGAGGGTGAAGGATTTTTTGAAGTCAACAGTTCAGCCTAGGGGATGTGACTTTTTAAGAAAATTCCTGCTTCTTCAGTCCAGGGTAGAAACCCTGTTGTTAGTCTCTACTGCTGGTGATGAGGATATTGAGAGGTGTTTATTAATGGTTTATTAATGGTTTTCTTTCCTCCTGAGCTTGTATGGGTGTGGGAACTCATGGCTTTGAGAAGTGGGGCATGACCTGTGTTAATCTGTGCTCATCTGGGGTGAAAGCCTTCCTGCAGTACCTGCCTGGCTGGGCTCTGGCTGGCAATTCTTGTTTATTGGAGAGGAGCAGTCATCAGCTGAGCAGCTTTCTTCTGCAGGCTCATCACAAGTGGACATGGCTCCAAACTGAGGGCCAAGCTGTGGAGCTTGACCAGTGTGGGTTACAAGGCAGGTGAGGTTTGATCCAGCACCATATGAAAAAACCCCTCAGCTTTATTTTTCCTCTGCTGAGCCCACCTGGTTTGTGTTCATCCAAGTCTGAAAGTGTTTACAGCCAGTGCCCTTTGCTGGGACCAGTGTTAGCAGTGGATGTTTCATGTCTCCAGTTCTGGGTGTGCAGAAATCTTGGCTGTCTCAGAACTGCTCCCTCACCCTCCTGTGGATCTGGAGTGTCTCAAATGAATGATTCCTCCCCTTTGTTCCTTCTGGAATAATTGACACAACATTGCTTGCTCCAACTAAACCCCCCCCTTCATAATGCCAGTGAAATCAGTGCTGGGACACAGAATTCTGGCCACACAGACCTTGTTAACACAGCAGAAAATGGAGTTTGGCTCAATGGATTCATCCATACCTGGCACCACTCATGAAGTTCTGCCCCTGAGCTCCTGACTGGAGCATATCTGGATATGTGCAGTGGGATTTTTAGAGACTCACTTCCCTCTGCAAGACATAAAGAGCTTTGTTTAAATCTACAAGCACTTAAGCAGGAGAAAACAGGACTCCAATTGCTATTTATTTTTTAAAAAAAGCCCATTCTTCATCTTGCCTTCTGTGTTGGAAGAATGAGCAGCTCATTGCAATCCATATGTCAAAGCACTTGGTTAAATTTTTTTATCAGGGTTTGACTATTGCACCAAACCTTTTGATTATGTGTGGTGGTGTTTTTAAAAATTTGTCTGAGAGAGCAAAAAGAACCTCCAAACTGCCTGTTGGTTTGCCCTAATCTCATTTTAAACTCATCCCTACGGCTCTAGGACCAGAATGTCATGTGAAATTTGTGTCACAGTGGAATGTGGATTTAGAAGATGCAAAGTTAATTTAACAGAGCAAGGATATCCTTATTAAAAAAACCCCAAACCTTAAACCTGTAGTGAAATTATTTTGAAACAAGCTGTTTGGAGTTAAGGCCACCTTTGCATTTTAATGGGTAATTACTCTTGGCATCACTACCAGTTTATAACCAAAGCCCACAGCATCCCTGGGGACAGAGGTAAATTTGGATTTAACGACGGCGCAGCTAATATTTTGTACTTTAAGGAAAGCCAATTTCCGTGGATCAGGGAGAAGAGAAATCCAAGGGTTTTGGCGCTGGAAGCAGCAGCAGCAGCGTGCATTTAATGGATGGAGGAAAGGTTATTCCTTTTCCCGAGGAGCGGGGCTGGAGCTCCGTGCGCTCGCAGCCGGCAGGAGAGGGCGGCAGAGAAACAGCTCCCGGAGCCTGCACAGCACCCAAATTTTTAACAGGAGCGACAGCACATCGCAGCTCTCGGAAGGCAAATCCCCTTTCAAAACGGCAGCTTCAGTAGACTCTTTTTTTTTTTTTTTTTTCTCCTTTTTTTTTTTTTTTTTTTTTTCAGGGAAAAAAAAAAAAAGTCCGCAGCACTTTGAAAATGTCAAATTCCTGCGGCAGCCCAGAAGAGCCGGGGAAGCAGCGAGGCAGAGATGGCAAGATAAGGAGGGAGGATGTGGATGATTCCCAGCCTGAGGGAAAGAGGTTGAAGCTGGGGAATGAAGGAGGAACCGGTGGAAAGGACAGAGAAGCAGCAGCAGAAGATGCAATAATGCCTTGTTCAGGCAGAGAAGAGCCCGTGCCCGGAGGAGGTGGTGAAGGCAAAAGTGTAAGTGAGGATCTTCAGTGGCTCAGGGAAAGGGGGAAGGGCCGGGAGGTTACCTTTGAAATTATTTGTCATCCTGAAGTTGGTAATTGGACATCAAGAAGAGCAGGAGGAATTCAGTGGAGTGTCCCATCTCACCATGAGCCTGCTCCTCTTTAATTCCTGATTTGCCTGCACGCTTTTTAGTGCAGGAGTGTGTGTTTTGATCTGGCTCTCACTGTCAGCTGCCTGAAAGATGTGTGTGCCAGAGGAATGATTTCTTTTTTCTTGGGGAGAAGGGAGAAGGAACATTAACAGCTGAGCTCGCTTTTCAGCCCCCCATATCCATTTAGAAATTGGGTAAGGATTGGTGCATTGAACTGGACAGTTTGGGATGTGGATCAGTCTGAACACTCAGACTTTCAACTGCATTTATGTTGGGTAGCACTATTTTACAGCTGGGGACGGGGGTAGAGCCTCCAGGAGAGGAGGAGAATTGGAGTTAGAGATCTCATCTGGTGAGTTTTTGCCAAAAAAGAGCTGCTGAACAGTTGCTTATATAAATAAATATCAGTGTTCCCAGATCTTTACAGGAGGGTAACTTTGCTGCCTGGCTGTCAGCAGCTCCCGAGGCACAGCAGAGGGAGAGAGGGGGTGAACATTTGGGTCCCCAGGCAGCTGAAGCTTTGCCCCTCCTGGTGCAGTTCGGGCCAGGTGCTTTTCCTGGGCACATCCTGGATGCTTCCCTAGGTCAGAAATGCAGGGGAAGGCTGGTGGGAACAATGTCTGGGGTGTAGGATGTTTCCTGTGTGAGTTGTCATAGAGGGAGAGTGTAGCTTTAAAGCTCACTTAAGGGCTCCTGGAGATTCCAGTGCACTGATTTTATCCAGAAGTTTTCTGAAATGTGGGTTTTTTTCTCTCCTGGGATTGATATCCTGAATTTAGACATCCTTCTTCAAATGAGGAGCTAAGTAGATGCTCAGTGTTCCGGTAGGATTTACGTTTTTAAATCATTTGAAAGTTAGTTTATTCAGTTCGTTCTTGGTGGAAGGTCATCTCTAAATGCAACAGTTTTCCTGAGCTACAAAGGAATTTAAACTGTGTGCAGAGTGTTGGTCTGTTTGTCCAAGCAGAAATCTCTTTTATCAAGCCATGTAACTGCAGAGTGTTGCACTTGGCTCTGTGTTTTGGGTTTCCAGTGCTTTGTGAAGCTCAGTTCTTTCTAACTCTCAGACAGTGAAGTACCACTCTTGTTTTTATACCACTTCTGGTAGACACTCATTCTTTTCCCCAAAAGAAATGTAAAATACAGGCAAGTTAATTGGTCAAATCACCACCCTTGATTTTGTCTGTTTTTATTTTTTTTCCTTTTTCACCTGAGAGTAAAAGCTTTAAACCACTCTACTTTGTGATAAATATCGAGAACGTGACTTGGGGTGAAAGTGGTACATGACACCATAATACCTAATTAGGAAGTTACTGAAAAATAAGCCTTATTTGAGTAAATTTACTTTGTCTTTTAAGGGATCAGTGCAGAATATATGAGAATATGCATACCTGAATCACTGGGCTCTGCCCCAGCTGTGAGGCCTGGTTTAGCCCCTTATTTATGTTCTGCTGTTGCAGCAAAGTTCTGTGCTGGTGAATACCTGTCCTTTTTTTTTTGTCCTTTCAAGGACCTGGAATAGCTGCTCTAACTTTACATTCTGTCTATTCATCAGGGGATTATTAAAAATATTAACAAAACAATCCGTTAATGAACAATTGTTTCACTGCTTGTCTCTTCCAAAATCAATTTTTAAATAGTTTTTATAATAAAATAATTGTTCTAATAGTAATTCTTAAATTAAACTGAGTTTGATTCAAAACTCAATGAAGCTCTTTCCCCTCACTTGAGTGGATTCTGGCTTGGGAAGTTGCACTACATTTTGTATAAAGTTCCAGTAATATTTTTCCCCTTCCCATTTAAATCTGTCTGTCTGGTTTGGAGCCATTATTAGAAATTAATTATGTGGCATTTGAAATTCTGGTAACATAAAATATTTTCTCAAAGCAATAAAAGCTTGTCCAGCAATGACTGTAAGTGTCTGTCACCTTGTAGAGAGCAAGCTGCTGGAAAAGATGGACTGTGTGCCCTTAGGAAACACTGGAATGACTTCATTTCTGTGCTTAGAAGAACCTTTATTTTATAGGCATAGTGGTATGGGTAATCAATGCATGCATTGGAGGAACATTTCCTAATCGTCCATTATGTCTTCCACTTTAAGGAAGGACATTTAAAAAAAATTATAGGCTTTGACTCATTTTTTGATTAGCAATAAAAAATCAGCACTGTGGGTGTGCTATTTCTCTGATTATTCCACTGCTATTTGCCACATCCAACATCATCCTTGGGTTTAGAAGGAAGAAATCTGCTTTGGTCAGCTGCTCCAACTCATTATTCCACTTATTATGGAGAGTTGTGTTCTGGAGAATGCAGACACGAGGCTGCTGAAGGGATGTGGGCATTTCCCTGGCAGCCCTGTGGGCACAGGGTGGCTGCAGGAGGATCTTTGTGCTCCTGGACAGAGCTCTCCTCCCTGCCTTGGCAAAGAGGGGCTGCATTTGCCAGCAGCACCTGGAGTGACTCCTTCCCTTAGTGCTGGTGACTGGTTTGTGCAGAAAGCCGGGGTGAAGCTGGAATTGTTCATTTAGGTATCTATTCAAGTAATTTCCTTCTTGCCTTCCCTTTTTATTGCCTTCATTCTGGCGGGGGAGCTGCTGGTGGCAGGTGTGGATCACACACTGCACAGCCCTGGAATTGTTCCCTCTGACATGTTCCTTCCTGGCAGAGCATCGGGATGAATGAAACTTTGCTTCAAAGGAAGGGGCTGCAGCCTTTGAGTGAGGTTCAGCTTGAGAAAGCCTTCACCTGGTGCAGATGGTGGGGAACTGGCTGCTGAGCCACTGCTTTCATCAAGAGTTTGGGTAAAAGTCTTTAAGCAGAGAATCCCATTCCCAGTTGTGTGTCTGGAGCATGGCCACAGCTGTCAGCTCCGTGGTGCCACAGTGGTCATTGTCACCCTGCCTGTGACCACGTGCTGGAAATTGTTAAATGAGGGTAAAGTTGTGTTTCCTGAAATAGAAATCGAATGAAGAATGAAACATGGGAGTGCTGACTCCTCTCTGGGCTGACAGAAATGAGATGGGCTCACAGTGATCCATGAGAGGTGATCAGGAGTGTGGCTCCTTTAATCCATGCATCCTTCTGTTCCAAGAATGGTCTCTTTTTATCTCTCCTTAACCAACTCTTTGTCCACATGCCTGGTGAAGGTTCTTTGGATTTTGGTGCAAAGATATTTCTGTATCCACAAGACCTCCTTTGTTACGAACCAAACTTCCCCCCTATAAATATTTGTGCCAAGTTTAGAGAACAAGACTAAATTTCCTGGGTTTGGTTTGACTTCTGTAGTGTTCCCAGAGCATCCAGCTTTGTTTTCATCTGTAATGCTACCTGTGCCAGGAGAGAGCTTGAACTTTTACCTTTTAAACAACTTTCAGAATGACTTTCATGCATTTGTGAATTAATGTATGTTTTAATTTTTTTTTAATTGCCTTTGTGAATACTTGGGAAGGAGGAAAGGGTAGAAGTACCACAAAGGAAAAAAAAATGCAACTTTTTGCTGCTAACATCAGAAAGAACATCTTTATTCAGTTTTGGGAATGCCATGTTGTAAAAGAAAATGTGAGAAAAGTATCTGAAAAAGTGCTTAGTACTTTTGTAGGAGGGGAAAACTGGTTTTGCTGATCAATTCTGAAGAACTGACTACACCAAACTTGTATCATGTGACAAATCCAGCCTTGTAAATTGCAGATGTTGATGGAATTGTAAATCCAGTTTAGATGGGGGGGATGTGTTGTGCTGTGCAATGCCCTTGGCCTTGCATAGAGAACAAATTGAACCTTGTCATTATTGTGAGGAATTTATTTCAGTATTCCTAAAGTGTAGAAGAGCACACCTTGGAAAGCTGATAAACACATATTGAAAAGCTGATCATTTAAAAGGAGGAGAGGAAGGGTTTTCTAGAAATTGGGATTTCTTCAGCTCAAGATGAAATTCCCTCGTTTGAAGGGTGGGTCTGGGTTCATGGTATCAAATTGAAACTCTGTCAAGAGCAGGTGTGGATGCAGGAACTGAACCTGGATTCACTGCAGTGACTTCAGGGTGCTCAGAGGTGTGAGCTGCTGTCCTGGAGGGCTTGGGGTAAATAACAGAGACATTAGGAGGCACTGAAAGTGAGAATGGTGTTAATCTCAATGAGTGAAACACACATTTATTATCTCTTATGTTTAGCTTGGGTTAAAGTAATTTTTGACTCAATAACTCCAGGCTTTTTCATGAAATACATTGATAAAGCATAATTGAGGGTAAGAATTGGATCTGAAGTCTGCAATTTGACCTTTCTGTGCATTGCCACACGAGGCTACACTGTGTTAGTGCAGTTACTCATGTAGATTTTCTGGCTAAGGACATTTATTTGTTCCTTACAGTTGATTTACAACAAACCTGATTTGTGTGTGTGGCTTTGTGATCATGACTGCATTTATAAATATTACTTTAAAGAGGAGATGTGTTTGAGAAGGGGCAAAGTGGAATGATGGGTTTGTCTGGACTGAGAGTCCAATTGCAGGTGCTGATTTTTGACTCCCAGGGATGTAAGCAGATTGAACCATTCTGTTGTCAAGGCTGTGGTTTAGTTCTTTTTCTCTCCTCTTTATAAAAGTGTTTCAATCTATTGAGCTCCTTTTGTCCTCAGACATTATTGGATGTGTTTTAGGAGAGCACCATAGATTTAAAGTGTTTTGAAGAGCAGGACATTTGGAACATTGCAGACTGCATCTGCCTTTCCTCTCTCTCCTTTTTTGGGTCTGATTATCTCATCAGAGGATAACTTTAGGATTTAATCTATTGACTTGTTAGGCAGGCTGTGATGGATGCTGGAATTACTGCTTTTGTTTAGATTCAGAACACAATCAAATTCTGTGATCCAGGACAGAGACAGAATGATTTGCCTTTGAAAGTGTGCAGAAAGGAGATGATAATTCTTTAGAAGTCAGTTGGTGGTACTGATGGAAGGTGCTGGAGTTACTTCCACAGGAATATTTGCTAAATCAGAGTAAAGGAGCTTGGGTAGAAAGGTGTGGATAAATCAAAAATTGGTTTGGACTTGATTCCAAGAACAAGAACAAGCTGAAGGAAAATGTTCTCCCTAAAACTGATTCATCCTCCTGTTAACCTCTGCCTGGTGTCAGCAAACTGTCAGCAAACAATGGCACTGGAGCTTGAGCAGGAATAATTGCAGCGAAGAATTGCCTGAGACAAGGAAAGGCAGCAGAAAGAGACCCTCAAGAGTCACCTTGCTTTGCCATTTTTCCTGGAGCTGCATTAGATGGCAGGGGATAAGTGTGTGAAGAGAAAGGCTTTGTGTGCATTATCCTATTATTTTGTCATGATGGAAATTTAATTTAATTCAGCAAATAACTGCCTGTTTTCAACAAGCAGTTTCAACCAAGAGCAACACTGGCCAGTTGTGTTTACTCCTTGGAAGTTCAATTTTACTGATAAGGAACATTTGTGGAGCATTTCTATCCCAATTTGACTAATTAATTGCCTAATATTACAATTTTTGTAGAGTGACTGGAATATTATTTTGATTGAAATTACAAATGCATTAAAATCTCCCAGAGTGCAAAGGAAGACATTTGTGATCTATGTTAAATTAGAGGAGATATGAAATGAAGATATTTATATGTTCCTCTTATTTGCTACGCTTTCTCCTCCTGTATGCCAATGGCAGCCATGAAAAATATTTTTATTTCAAGTCTCTGTGATTTAAAGAGTAATAAAATTATTTACTTTATTTTTCCTTTTTTTTTAAATTAATATTTGCAGTTTTAGTCATTAGTCCAGCCTACAGCAATGAGGAATATGCCCCAGAAGCTGTGCAAAAACTGAAAATGGAATTAGGCTGGTGCTTCACTGGCTGTCCCTTTCCTGTGGAGAACTCCATGTTCAGACTCATTTGGGATGCGTTATCACTAAAGAGTTGCCTATTTTGTTCCATTAAATTAGGCTGCAGGATCTGCTGCACTGCCACCCATGTAATTTCCCCCTCAGGAACTCACTTAACGTGCTCTGATGTTTAATGCTTTGCATTGTGCCTCTTAAACAGCCCAAGGAGTTGCAGGCACTCTTGTCTACACTAGGAAGGATCTTACCCTTGAAATTCAGAATACAGAACATTTACTTTTGATGGCTCTCTCATGTTCTGAACTCTCCTCTGGCACCTTAAGGTCCCTTTGACATGGGCACAACTGGTTCAACACTTGTGGTCGCTGCCAGAAAACTTCCAGTAGCTTGGTGTGGGAAAATGCAACAGTTAAGTGACTTAACCTGGTGTCTAACATTGACTCCAAGTGCTAGATAATGAAGTAATTCTCAATTAGTTGTGCTGATACTTAATTAATAAAGCTCCATCTAAGATTCACAAATCAATGAGAAGTGTCTGCAGCCCTTGGTAAGGACTTCCATCCAGGTCTGAGAAGCAAAACTTGTTTCAAGTGAAGGAGATTTCCTGAGCACAATAATTCTTGCACAGTCTATTCTCCCTTCAGCTGCTGTTTTCATCCCTGCATGTTTCCCATACATTGGATGTCAGCCCTTCTGCACAGGGTTATGGCTTTAGGATCCCTGGGAAAGGACACAACTCTGGTCCCTCAATTCATAGAAAGATTTTTCTTTACTGAGCTGGTCCCTGGACAGACAAGTGGAAAGGTGGAGGTGTGGCTGTCCCAGGTTCTATATCAAGGATTGTGCAGGATCATAATGGCCTTCAAGAACTGAGCAAGGACCACAGAACCACTGGCATGGACTCAGAAGGGCTCTCTGTTACCCCATTAAATCTGTGTTTCCCTTGAGGAGCTGAGCAAGGACAGCACAGGACCAGCCATTAATGGATACACTGAAAGGGTTTTCTATTTCCCCAGCTCTTGTAATTATTTTGATTATATTGGTTACCCTTAAGCATAATGAGATGGTGAAAAACTAACAGATTTGCACAAAGTTTCCATTCTTTTTACTGTCTAGGAATGGTGAATTCCTTTTTTAGCTGAGTTGCACTGTGCATTCAACATGTATGATCTTCAGGGAATGTTGTTTTCCACAAAATGAAGGCTAATCAGAAAAATATAAATGGATTTAGTATGTAAAATTATGAAGTCACCACACCGAGACTTAGTTCCTTGAGTTGGGCCACAACTAAATGGAAATGAAGCATTCTTATCAATAATGCACTGGGGAAGTAACATCTGTTCTGAGATGCTGAGAGGTTGTTTTTTCATTCACTAAAATATTTATTTCAGCTAAAAAACCTTAATCTTTTCACTGTCTCCAGAGGGCAGAATCATTGACTGTTATGTTTAGAAACTGTCTGTGAATTACAAGAGTCCCTATAAAATGGAAAGAATGCTGATTGAGCAATTAATCACTTTTTACTTAATTTAAAATAAATAATGACAGTACAGAAAGCTGTTGCATTAGCTCCAAATAAAAGACTGATTCTTGGAAAATCAGCAGAACAAAACTTCTTTCTCTCACTATATAGGCTGGTTTCCAACACTTGCAGGCACAAAAACAATAGTTTTTGGTGATGTGACAATATTTTCTTCTAATTAGCCAGTGTTGTGTTACACATGTTACATAAAGGTTGCTGTTCTTGGCCATTCATCTAGAGATGCTTCTTAGGTTTCAAGGCTGGAATTGACTGCTAGAGCCTGGTTTCTGGTAAAAGTTAATTCTATCTCCCTAAATTCTGATTGAGCTTACAACATGAAATTTTTTTACAAAAAACAGCTGCTTTTGATTAAAGGCTTCAGGTCATAGAAAATTCCTCAAGTGTCCAGGTAAATTTCTGGCTGTAGATAACTATTCTTAGAATAAAAATATAAATCCTTGCCTGGAGTTGGAATTTGCCCAACTGCTCGTCCCAGCCTGAGTGGATTGTTTTGCACCAGATGTTATTGACTCCCATGATGGGAATAAACTCATCTCCTCCTCCTGGATGAGCCAAGCATCTGGATCCCTGTGCTTTGTGTTCCATCCTGCAGGTCTATGCTCCCCATCTGAAATAATTCATCCATGCCCTCGCTGGCTCTTTGCACGTTCAACGTTTTTGCAGAAAGCTGATTCTGCTGGATGTCCTCTGTTCATATATCAATGGTTCAGGTACTGCTCTGGCCTGGGCTCCACATTCATTTACCAACAACTGCCAGTGCCACAAAACCTTCTGTGTTTGTCCACGTGGAAATGCATTTTTGCCAGGCAAGCCCAGAATTTATGACTGCAGTTTGATTAAAATTGTCTGAAAATTACCAATACCTTGATTTACACATATCCACTTTCCAATTCACTGGGAAAAAAAACCCCACTGAATAATATTCATGGAAGAACAGATCCTTGTGGGATGTTAATTGCAGAGGCACATTAATTGGAATGACTCTGCTCCTGATCCTATTGTTTTTCCCCTCTATCTGCTCAGTTTTAATTCATTTTAAAGTGTCCTGTGTAGCTGTGCACACAAACCAATCTGGAGCTGTATGTCAGCAATCCTGAGTTGTTCCTCAATTGTGATTTGAAAAAGAAAAATTCATTATGTAACTGGGCAAAAAAAAAAAAAAAACCAAAATGAAATGAATACCTTGTTATCTGTTGACCAAAGGAATTTGCCCCAGTGATAACTTTCCAAGAGCCTCAATCTTCCCAGTCAGGTCAGTTTGGATAATTGTTCCTCAGACCCTGTGTGGTGTCTTGGGACTTGGTGTCCTCCAACCTGGAAGCTGCTGAGGCTGTTCCTTTGGGGGATGGTGTGGATTGTCAGCAGGGAAGCTTTTAACCAAAGCAAAATGAGGAGAGAAACCCCAGAAAAAGCTCAGCTGTGTGGCTGAAATAAATCTGGGGCCAATGTGGGTCTGCAGCTGCTTGGTCACTGCAGGGAGAACCCGTGAGAGAGAACTGGGGAGTGGATTTGGGTTTGGGTTTGGATTTTAGGAACACCTACTGCACAAGCTCAGCAAAGTCAGTGCCTGGTGGTGCTGAGAGGGCAGAGACATGGTTTTGTGGGTTTTTTTCCTGTTTGTTTATTTTCCACTGGGGAAGAAACAATCCCACAGAGTAATATCTTTGCTTAAAATACCATTAAAAATAATAAAAATCAGTAATTCCTGATATTTCTTGCCAATTGCTCAGTTCTCTCATGGCAGTCTTCATTAGAACTCCACATACACAAATGATAGCACCCCATTATCTTTAAAGGTTTACTTTCTTAAACCTTGTTTTTTGTAAAATGAACAATTACTTAAATTGCTAAAGCAGATTTTTTTTTTTTTAATTCCAGCTGCATAATTGCTAAGCTTTCTGCTCTTAAATCTGTTTGCTAAAGGAAAGGGGCTCTTTGATGTGCTATGCCTCAGCCCTTCATCTGGAGCTTCTGAGGAAGCTGTTAGAGATTATCAAATCAGTCCTGAGATCTGAGCGCTGCCAGCAGAGAGAGGCTGCAGGACAGAATTGGTCACATATGTTTTATGTGATTGTGCAGATGTGTGCACATCCTTGGTGCTGCTTTAGTCGTGCATCAGATTTAGTAATTGCCAGGAATGCTTTTCTTCTCCTGAGCTCAAAGTCCAAAACGCCCTCCTTGATTAATGCCTAATTCTGGTGTGCTGACCTAAGGAATCCTGGAAATGAAATGTGCCTATAAACAAAAGCACTGGCCCCACTCCTTGAGCTGAAGAGCTGTTATCTGAAGAAAATGATGCCTTTCAAGGTGTAAAAGCTGTTCTTTGTCATCTCAAGAGATTGCTAGGACTTTGAAAATTCACGGATCTTTTCTTTCTGCTCCTCTTTAGTTTGAACTTTTAAAATTGATTTCCCTGGGAGCAGGAGGATGGATGGGCACTCTGGGGGTGTGGAGCATGGCTCCAGCTGGCAGAGATCACTGACCCCAGCTCTGGGGCTGTTTATTTACTCAGAAATAGCATCAGGAATGATTTCAAAGAATTGGACATTTGTGTGTCCCTTACTGGCAATGTTAAGCCAGGGAGGTGACACCAGCTCTCTCTGCTGTCCCAGTATTGAAATTGGCTCGAGGAAGTATCCAGATCATTCTCCTCACAAAAACAGCACTCAAAACCCACAGTCACCCACTTTCCATAGAGTGCCTGGTAGCTAAGTAATTCAAAAGGCATCTGGTGTGAAGTGCTTCAAGTGCCAGAGAAGTGATCAACAGCTTCAAGTATCAAAAACTTCAAGTCTCATCTGTAAAAAATGATATAAAATCATCTGAACAGCCTTCCTTATGAAGGCAGTTTATTATTTATAGAGACCTTAAAGGGGATTTGGAGGCAGGTTGATGAAATGTCACTGCTTTCACCTCACAAAGTAATTGTATTTTAATCAAGTAAAGCCTCTCAGTAGATGATGTTGGCTGGTGGGGGAATACAGACAAAATGTAAGGGAATCAACTGGGGGAAGAATCTGCTTTTCTCAGAGGTGTCAAGAAGAGAGGGAACTAATTCAAGGAATTGTGAAGCTCCCAAGGTGCTTCAGTGCTCTTGATGCTCCCTTGAAAGCAAGGAAATCAGTCACTGAAGTCACAGCAGCAGAGGATGGGACCTGTGTCTCACTGGGGCTGGATGTCACTGGGGCTGGATGTCAGGCTTTATTCAATCAGCTTTGCTTGGTCCTTGCCAATGTTCAGATAATTTGGTCCTGGTGGCAGTGTTTAACTGAGGTGTTTGCCAGCTGCTGCTCTGCAGATGGATGGCAGAAGCCAGTGTTTGTGTGTCCTGTCCCAGGATCCATTCTTCAGGAAACCACCAAGAACAATGCGTGGACCTGACTCATCTTTTGTTTTCTCCCTTTGCACGGTGATTTTCCTCCTGTATCTTTGACCTAGAAAGAAGTTACAATCTCTTTGCTTTTAGCTGTACTTACATTAGTTTAGTCAAGGATCCCCTGACTCCAAGAGCACTTTCTTAGCACAATTTCCCAATAATTAGTTGCATCACCTAAAGCAAGTGGTTCAAATTCTCACATTCTAGGATTAGCCATTTTTAAGCAGCAACAATAGAAGTTGAACATACACATCTCCATTAGGTTCAACTAAAACTGATTTTTACAATTATCATGGGTTTCTCTGATGAAAGGTTCATGTAGATTTAGGAAATGTGTTTAGTATTGCTGACAATAAAAGCCCAATTTCTTCTGAAGGGCTGATAAGCTACAGCTTAAAGGTGACTGTACATATTCAATGTAAATTTTTTTTCATTCAGTGCCAGAAAGTCCTGCAAAGGCCAGGCAGACTCCCCCACCTTCAAAATTAATTTTTCAGTGTGACTGCAGCAGAGTTTGATTTGCAAGCACAGCATCTAATTTCCTTTAGTTTTGCTTAAGGGAGCTGGTTGATTCCTATATAACACCTAGTACACAAATTCTGTTTTCACTTAAACCGAGGGGGCAAAAACTCTGGAAGTGACAGTGGGATCCTCCCAGATCTCCCAAGACCTGAGCCAGAATCTGATTTTTACATATGCTCAAAACTTTGACCCCCCTGATACTTTCTGCAGAACTGACAGAAACATTTCATTAAACAAATTATGATGTTTGTTTTCTTGTGTTTAATTTTGTTTTCTGTCCTTTATTGTATGGTGCATTTCCATGAAAATGGCTTTTTGAGGAGTGATCTGTTCCTGATGCTAGTCCCTCACCTGGAGGCACAATCTCTGCTTGGATTTACAATTAATTCCTGTGGAAATGATGCAGTGGCAGAGCTGGTTCTCTGCTCTTGGGTGGAAAGGGAGCAGCAGGAGCTGATGAACACTTAAACCACCCAAGTGTTATGCAAAGATCTCTGCGAAATTACACACACCAGGGGAAGGATGAAATTGAGGAGCCACACAGATGAAGTGGAATGGTCTTAAAAATGTTTCCATCCCTGACCTGTCTCTCATCATGCCAGTGTCAAATTGGGAACCACTTGTGCTGCAGAAGGAACAAAGTTTATTTGAGCCTGCAAGGAAATGCCCAGAGGTATTCTCAGACTATTTTAACTTGATTGGGATATATGTGGTTGGAGCAGGATTTCTGTTTGCTGGGGAGAAAATCATCACTTCATGGTCTGAATTAGGAATTCCTGAGGTATGAATCAGGATAAGAATGGTGGCTTGAGCCAGGCACCAAACCCACCTCTCAAACAGAGCAATACAGAACTGTATTAACATTGTCTAAAATCCTAAAACCATAAACCCATAATTAATTAATAAATAAACCTAAAACCATATTCAGTGAGAAAGTAGATTGAGACAACTGCATCTTCTAGGAAAGTGATTTTTTTAGAGCAGGTGTCTGTGCCAGCCCCTCAGTTCCACCTCTGTCCTGGACAGATGCAGCAGATGGCTCTGATAAGTGTGGACTTGAACTCTGTGAGACTGAGAAGGAAGAACTAAACTGCTTTTGCAGTTCGCTGAAGGTTTCCCTCCCTCATCATGACTTGTTTTCTTAGCTTGTCCCAGCTGTCAGATCAGGTATGCTTTTAGTTCTGTGGGTGTTGTAAGGATGTCTTGGGGAAAGTCACCAAGGACAGCCTTGTGTGTTATATTTGGCACAGGATTTTAGTGTGTGTGGAAAACGGTGTTGGAGAGAGAATATCTCACTCAGATAAAAGTGTTTGTTCAACTTTGACCCTTGTTCTCAAATTCATTTTGAGGCAGATGAGTTTGAGGTTTCTTTTGTGGGTTCATTCAGTTTATGGATTAGGAGCAGGGTTGAGGGAGATTCCTTCACAGTGTTCATGGAGATGAAACAGCCAACACAAAGCAAAGGCACTTCCTTTCCTCCTTTCCTCCTTTCCTCCTTTCCTCCTCTCCTCCTCTCCTTTCCTCCTTTCCTCCTCTCCTCCTCTCCTTTCCTCCTTTCCTCCTTTCCTCCTCTCCTCCTTTCCTCCTCTCCTCCTTTCCTCCTTTCCTCCTCTCCTCCTTTCCTCCTTTCCTCCTTTCCTCCTTTCCTCCTTTCCTCCTTTCCTCCTTTCCTCCTTTCCTCCTTGCAGCATGAGGTGCCTCGTAGAACGTGGTCAGAAACTCTGAAACACGAGACCTGAAGCAGGATGTGATGAGATGTTTCCAAGCAAACATCTCCCAACGTGCAGCAGGCAGGTGGGATGAAAAAGTTGCTCCCTGGAAAAGGTCCCCATATGCCTGAATTGTTAGTGCTGAGTGAGATGCAGATGTGTGGGTGAGGACTCCACTGACAGGGCAGGCTGGCAGTGCAAACCAGGTTTAGCATCTGGGGCAGAGAGTAAATCTGTGTCCCAGTATTTTGTAGTTACTAAAGGAACTGAGAGAATTAAAATTGCCTTTTATGATACAGGCACTTTGGGAAGTCTCACTGGTTTGCTCAGTTTGAATCCTGTTGCATGGCACTGGCCTGAGAGGTTGGCAGCAAGACTCAGAGATGTGTGAGAGCTGATAAAAGATGTCTCACTGTGCCTCTGCACAGACAGGTCACATCCCAAAATAACACAGGGGCCTCTGAAACCCAAACACAGCGCTGAGGCTGTTATCACATTGCCTTCAGTGAGGGCACAAATCAATGCTTCATCCTCGCTGTCCTTTCTGAAGTTGCTTTTAGAATCCTGATATTTAGGAATCCCCCATGCCTCGCTCTTGTTTCCTGCTTTCCTCCCTCCCTCAGCATCTCCTGTCCTTCTGTGTCCCTCTGTCCTTCTGTGCTCAGGAGCCAGCACAGCTCTCCAGGGCTCTGCCTTTCACCCCACGCTTTGGGAGCTGCAAGGAGAAGCTGCTAATTAATGGACTCCCTTTCTACCTCCGTGGCCTGTTCATCTGCAAGATATGAATATTTTAATTTCCTTGGGTGATTAAGGAGCTAAATTTCAAGCCTGCTTTTATTATATCGTGGCAGTCTCAGTTTGCTTTCTTCTGCTTTGCTTTATTATTATAAACACTAAATAGCAATTTTACCTTCCCACTGTAAATGCTGGAAGGCTGCAGAGGGAAAAGAAAGCAGCCAGCACTACCTGCTTTGAAAAATAAAGGAATAAAATAATCCTGAAGCTGATTCCTATCATGGTCTTTGGGCCACACCTGTTGTGGAGGAAAAAAAGAAATAAATTAGTTTCTGTAAGAATGAGGACAGTTATATCTGTGGGGACTCAACTGCCAAATGTCACCTTAAGCATTATAAAATTTGCCAAGAGATTAACATTAAGAAATACAAGAAATTGTACAATTAGCATGAGAAGAGTGTGTGTGTGTATATATATGGAAACTTTCTCAATCTTTTAAGAAATACGTAGGATTTATCATAAAGCTACTCTTGGATTACCAACTCCAAGTATTAAATTGTAAGTGAACCTATTTTTTGTTTTACCTTCACTTCATGAATCTGCCTTCAATCATATTATAAAAGTAGCAATTTTAGATGCAGTTTTCCAGTTAAATTCTACATTTTAAGCTGTTTGGGTGATATTTTAGTGACAGATTTATCTGTAAGACTGCAAACAGGAATGTAAGCTGCTACACAAGAATGTAAATGAAAAACTGAATTTTTAGTAAAGCTGAGTTTCTGAAATAATTCCATCACTTCAGCTGTATAGAATTTCAAGAATAAACCAAAATGTTAATGAGAGACTAGATTCAAAAATTGGAAACTTAGCAGCATTGATACTTGCTTGAAAGAAAACTCTTTTAAATCAAGGGAAGTTTTAAATGGATTACCAGAACAGGCTTTACTGTGAAAAATGGTTTTGTTTATCCTTTTTATCAATCACATTTGAGTTCAGGCAGGTGAGCTCACAGCACTCACCTCCTATTTCAACACAACCTGGGATGTGCAGCTGCTGGCACTAAGTGGGGATCACTTGTTTTCTTTCAGCAGATTTACAAAATAATTTTAGGAACTTTAAGAACATTTGAAGCAGGATGAATTTGAGCAGTTCATAGGGATTTGACTTGATTTCTTTTTTGAGCAGGGTTGGAGGACAAGTGCTAAAATATTCCTGTCACTATTTGGAATGCTCTTTGAAGAGAAATTTAAATTTTTTTACTGAGATTAAGATTGAATGTCCATTTCCCATAAGTTCTTCATTCTCCTCTTCCATTGCTCTTTAGAAAAGATTTAGATGGTTTGGGAAACTCAAGTAAACACTTGGAACTATTACAGCAAGACAATCTTGACATAACTTATTCAACATCAATTACTGGTGTGTGTCTGCTCTTCAGACAGCACTTGACCTGTGTGATGGCATTGATGGGCTCACTGTACACTGGCCTCATCTTCATAAAAAAGGCTCCATCCATCTGTGAAGTGGTGAACCAGATACAATTAGCATTTTTAAAACTAATTCACAGTAATAGCACATTTTTGAGGGAGAGAATCCCCAACCTCTTTACGCTCTCTTTGAGGTTTCTGCTACATAAATGCAACACTTCCATTTATCCAAGGAAAAAAAACAATGTGCTACACAACCCAAAACAAAACCCTTTGAAAAGTGATTTCTGGGATAAAATGCATGTGGAAGCAATTAATGAAAAAATGGTGATAAATCAGATAAAACTAAAAAACCCCTTAGTTCCTCAGGTTCTGGCTGTCCATCCCCTTCAGCAGGCTGGTCCCAGAGCTGTGGTGGCAGCTGGGGCTCTCCTCCCCAGGGACAGAAGGGATAATTTGCTGCTCTTGAGCAGTGCCTCATTTACAGAAAGTGTCTGACCTTCATGTGCTCAAAACCCCCTGAGTGTTGCCACAGTTTTTAAACTGATCCAAACTTCTGTGGTCACCCCCGTTCTGCCCAACCTGTGCATTGCCTGCCTCTGTGCCATTTAGAATGAGAAAAAGGCATTTCTAAGTGTTTTTTTTCTTGCTTTTGTTCTTCCACTCGGTTGTACAGCCTGGTTTGGCTCTCCATCACCACCGAGGGCAGGTTTGTGAGGTGACAGAGAGAAGGGAACACAGCTCCACACACACAGGGGAACACAGCTCCTCACACACAGGGGAACACAGCTCCTCACACACAGGAGAACACAGCTCCTCACACACAGGGGAACACAGCTCCTCACACACAGGGGAACACAGCTCCTCACACACAGCTCCTCACACACAGGGGAACACAGCTCCTCACACACAGCTCCTCACACACAGAGGAACACAGCTCCTCACACACAGGGGAACACAGCTCCTCACACACAGGGGAACACAGCTCCTCACACACAGGAGAACACAGCTCCTCACACACGGGAACACAGCTCCTCACACACAGGGGAACACAGCTCCTCACACACAGGGGAACACAGCTCCTCACACACAGCTCCTCACACACAACTCCTCACACACAGCTCCTCACACACAGCTCCTCACACACAGCTCCTCACACACAGCTCCTCACACTCAGGGGAACACAGCTCCTCACACACAGGGGAACACAGCTCCTCACACACAGGGGAACACAGCTCCTCACACACAGCTCCTCACACACAACTCCTCACACACAGCTCCTCACACACAGAGGAACACAGCTCCTCACACACAGGAGAACACAGCTCCTCACACACAGCTCCTCACACACAGCTCCTCACACACAGAGGAACACAGCTCCTCACACACAGCTCCTCACACACAGCTCCTCACACACAGCTCCTCACACACAGGGGAACACAGCTCCTCACACACAGGAGAACACAGCTCCTCACACACAGCTCCTCACACACAGCTCCTCACACACAGAGGAACACAGCTCCTCACACTCAGGGGAACACAGCTCCTCACACACAGCTCCTCACACTCAGGGGAACACAGCTCCTCACACACAGCTCCTCACACACAGCTCCTCACACACAGCTCCTCACACACAGAGGAACACAGCTCCTCACACACAGCTCCTCACACACAGAGGAACACAGCTCCTCACACACAGCTCCTCACACACAGGGGAACACAGCTCCTCACACTCAGGGGAACACAGCTCCTCACACACAGCTCCTCACACACAGCTCCTCACACACAGCTCCTCACACTCAGGGGAACACAGCTCCTCACACACAGCTCCTCACACACAGCTCCTCACACACAGCTCCTCACACACAGCTCCTCACACACAGCTCCTCACACACAGCTCCTCACACTCAGGGGAACACAGCTCCTCACACACAGCTCCTCACACACAGCTCCTCACACACAGCTCCTCACACACAGCTCCTCACACTCAGCTCCTCACACACAGCTCCTCACACTCAGGGGAACACAGCTCCTCACACACAGATCCTCACACTCAGGGGAACACAGCTCCTCACACACAGCTCCTCACACTCAGGGGAACATAGCTCCTCACACACAGGCCCTGCTTTGGCCTCAGAAAGTGCCCATTGTTTTCAGCACTGTGTAAGCTCCACTTCAATCAGTGGTGCTTAAAAATCACTTTAAAATAGGGTGGATGTGAGCTCATCCTCAAAGTCAGGTCCCTTTTTCACTGCTCTGATGAAGAGGAGAGTAAATCCTGGGCACATTGCAGCAGAAGCAGACTTTTCCCCCTGTGTCACGGGCAGGGTGAAGAAAGTTCTGTCCCAGTCTGGATCCGTGGCAGGGTGGTTCCAGTGAAGTGTATTTTGGATAATGCTTGGTGTGTGGGGACATAATATCAGGAAATCTGTTGGTGGAAAACTTCAGCAGGCTCTGGGTGAAGTGGTTTCCAGGACTTCAGTATTTAAAGTTGGATTCAAATGCCCCCTGCACTCAAACCATGGTTCAAACCTGCTCAATGCCTTGTCTAAGAAGCTGCCTTCTGCAGCTTTTGGTCTTCATTTCCAAGGCCCTTTGGGTCTCTGCCTGCTGGGTTGATTTTTTTGGTATATTCAGAGGCTAAATGAACTGTCCCTCCACAGCACTGGCAGCACTGACAAGAAATAGCTGATGTCTGAGAGCACGACTGCTTCAGGTTTAGTGTTCATCTGCCAGCAGGTTAAAATTAATCTCTGGTTCCTCAGTCAATCAGCAGGAGAGCATTTGGTTGTGTTAAAACTCAGCTGAGTAACTGAGATAAATCCTGAGTGCCATGTGCTCCCACAGCCTTGGGCTCACTGGGTGATGTGTTAGAGGATCATAGAAACACCACCTGCTTTCAATATTTGCTGATCTATGAAGCCACTTTATTACTCAGGTGTCTAACAATATGCAAATGTGTGTATTAATGGTTTCTGTGCCATAAAAATGGCAAGTTTATAACTCTGCACTTTATAGAGCCTGTAGAATCTAGTTAGCAAAGTGTGCTGTGTTGGAAAACAAGATTACAAATCAATTACTCCTTGCTTGACACAGCTCAGATCTCTTTCCTGAGATCCTTGTTCAGCTGACACTGGGAAAATGAACGTGCTTGGGAGTGTGACCTATTATTCAGAGAGAACTGCAGGCTAATAGCAGTTTTGATCATTGAGAAATCTATTATTTTTTGACCTGCAAGACAGCTTAAATGGCCCACTTTTATAAAGGAAATTTATAGTTTGATGAGATCTAACATTCAAGCCCCTTTTAGCTGGGAAGTGGAGGCCAATCCTAGATGCAGAAACACAGGAATTTCCATCGAACCCCTCTCCTTTGCTGCAGTTTATTCCCTAGGGGGGAAAAATGCAGAAGAGCTGACTTCAGGAAAGCAACTGCACCCTTCCTAGCAGAAGTAATTTATCAAAATACTGCTTTGAAGAATAGCAAGGATTCAGTGGTACTGAACCCACCTTGTAGTGTATGAAAACAGAGATCAAATCTGATTTGGCTGGTGAGGTTCAAAGATTCTCAGAGTAGACTTCAGGCTCTCAGGTTTTCTGTCTTCCTTGAATTTGAGCTCTGAGAGGAGGGGCTGGCCACACAATCAGGCTGTGGCTACCACTGGAGTCACCATATGGTGAGTGAGCTTTGCTCTTAGAACTTTTGTTTTTCAGTGTGTGTACTTTTCTTGCAGAGTAATAACGCTTGAGGATTTACAGTTTGTTTTTACTCCTCAGGTTTAATATTGCAGCAGAAATCTATAGCTGACATTCACCATGTTATTAAGCAAACGTTTCATATGAGCCGTGGTTTATTTTTTTCTTTGAGTGACATGACCATACTTTCTTTTAAAACTCAGTGCAAATAAAATCTCCGCATTTAATATTCTTTTTTTTTTTTTTCATTTTTTCTCCCTCTTTTAATTTTTTTTTTCATTTCTCTGCTGTTGAATAGGAAAGTCACTTGAGGTCCTTGCTATTTAGTATTCATTTGGGGGTGGTGTCTGCAAAATCCTCTTTTTAGAAATTAAATATGACTCTCATATTGTAACAGGAACTTTGAATCTAATACAAAATAAAAAGAAATAATTTATGAGATTCTTGTTGCATTTATACACCCATTGTTGCTTGTTTGAGTAAAATTTAAAGCAGACTTTTTTACTTCTCAGTGTTGGGCTTTGCACTTGACGATACAAGTATTTTTTATTTTTTCTTTTGTGTTGCTATTTCTTTGCAGTGATGTGAGGACTTGTATGAACACATCTTCTGTTCAAGGATTCTTGTCTTGCATAAAACTGTGAGCATCTGACCATTTAATGTTAGTTTCTGAATATCACAGGGCCCCAGCTTGAAGCAAAGGTATTTTTAGGTCATGGGACTACAGATATCTAAACAGAAATAAGTGTAGATATTCCACTAAGTTTAGATATTTCACTAAGTGCTGCAAAAGCCTGTATCCTACATCTCTGGTATAACAGAGGTGGAAAATGTTAAAGTACATATGGAAATATATTTTCATCATAATAAATCTTGCTTTGACTCATCGGTATGCAACCACCACCTAATTAAATGTAATTGAAGTACTGTGCCAGAGGAGGTGTGATCCAAAAGTAATTGCTCCTCGTGTTCTGCTCTGCAGTGTGGTCTAGGAGCTGAACTGAATTGTCTGTTTGACCTGCAGAGAATGAACAGCAGCTGCCATTATATCACACTACACCTGCATTTCAAATGCTGCTAATTAGTCAATATTAACTTAATAACGAGGTTATTAGTTAGCAGTTAGACACTGCTGAATATGTGCAAGGGGGTGTTGGATTGTGGGGAGTGTGCAGCACACACACACCACATAGGTAAACATTTCTACCCTGCTTTGTAACTAAGAGCACTCAAGAATTCCTTGTGTTCTTTCAGTGATGTGAAACCTCTCTGAATTTATTGTGCCTGTGGAAATACTTCTGGGCCTGACCAAATTGTAATTAGCGAGGTGCTCTATCTATACCCTCTGTGTAGCTCTTGTAGTCTATGTTTGTTAAGATCTCTTAGACCAAGTTTGTTAATTCATTAAATTGGACATTCTTGTGCTGCCTTTGAGCTGATATAAATAGGAAACTCCTGCTCTGCAGCAGTGAGTCCTAGACTGGACAACATTAGTCATGTATTTAAAATGTAGGGTTTTTTTTTCAGTTTTGGGTTGCTACAAGCTATGACTATCCCTGAATTTGTTGGAGATTGAATTAAGGGTATTTTTATGTAGTGGGACTACAGATATTTAAACAGAAATGAGAGTACATCTATCTCTATCGATCTAGGAATAGAGAAATCTCCCTCTATGGCTATGCTTTCAATGGCAAATGGCAAGGCCCAGATAGTGGTTCATTAGAGCAAAACTAATTATTGCTAGTGACCCACTGACACCACTGACTTGCTTCAGAAACACCAAAACACTTGTTGATTCAGCTCACATCAGTCAGCGTTTCATTGGGATGAAAACAGCCTTTCATTCCACAGGTAATGTGCTTTGGAGGGGACTCCCTGCAAATTGATGTAGAAGGAATCCAAAGCTAGGCTGGTTTGAGAGGGATTTAATTACCAGGAGTCACAAATGGTTCGTTGCCTGATGGAAATGAGCGGTGTAATTGCAAATCTAATCTGTTCATGCCTGGAACTTCAGCAGCCCTAATGTCTGTGATGGAAATTGCATCAAGTTCCTTTCCAAGGTAGGCAGTGGTATCAATTTGCTTGATTGATATCTTCCTCCTGGCCACATATCTGTCACTGAGCAAATACTTATGACACTGTTGAATTAGTTGAAATAATGATGGCTATGTTGTGTTGCTCTGGGAAGTCAGGTGATTCTAATGATGACTCTGAAATATTTGGAAAGGAAAAAAATTCCAGTGCTGCCCTCAGAGCTTTTTCCTAGCCTATAAATACTGGAACTTTAGGCTGTGTTGTAGCTGTAATGCAAATAACTCCAGAATTAATATATCCACAAGAATTAACATTTGTAGTGAAAAATGCATATGACACAGTGGCTTTTGGGTACAGTATGCTAAAAAGGGTGTCAATTTTACTTGGCTCTATCATAATGGACAAACTGCCTTTTAAAGAAAACTACTGTTTCTTGTCTCTGAAAAATGTGCTTTAAAGTTTATTTTGCTATTTAAAGCATTTTTTTTCCTGTACTGTTACCTTTTTCTGCTGTGATTTAAGTGGATTTTGCTGCTTCTCATTCTTAAAATATATGGGCAGTATGTGGAAAAGATCTGTCAGTGTTAATCTTGAGAATTTACAACAATTTTGGAGTGGTGATCAAAAGAGGCAGCGTATGCTTCCAGGTCACTTTGGATTACATGTGCTGATTTCTGATTTGGCACTAAAGTTAGATGGAAAATGAGCTTGTATTCTGGGGAAAAAAATTAAAAATTTCCCTGGAATCTTTTTGACTTTAAACTGAGGTGGTGTCAGTTGTGCAGCCACGAGGCTGCTGAGTGATGTAGCTTGTATCTTTCCGTTACTCACAACTCCCTGAAGAATCCTTTACTATTCCAATGAAAAACTCCAGCAGGTGAAAGCAGTGTTTGCCTCCATCCCAGTTTCCCCAAGCCCTGTGACTTAAGGCTGTTGAGTTCTTAGAGACTTACCCTGCCTAGAATATAGCCATTAACAAATGTTAAGTTTCCAGATTTGTTTTTGAAATGTAGCAGGGTCTTACTCCAGTATTCATACTAAATTGAAGCCAGGCAGAGATAGGTGAGCTTCAGAGTAAATGGCATGTGAAGAGCAGGAATTCCAGGTTTGGGCTGTGTTTATTTAATTCCTGTCAGGTTTATATCCCCTCCAGCATACCTGTGTACCAAGCAATGCCACACATCAGCTCTTGCTGAGGTTCCTTTGTGCAGGAAATGTCACACATTGTATAAATAACTAAACTTGGCTAAGGCTGGAAAAATGTCAGAATCTGGCTCTCTTGTCCCTGTTGTGGACAAGAAAGAGGCTCTGGAGTCACCTGGTTGTTCTTGAGGTTCAGATTTCAGCCCAAGCCATTTCTCTGAAGCAGGATTTCTTTGAGCAGTGTGATTAGCAGGAGCTGGACCGTTGTGATAATAGCTCGAGTTTATCACTGCCCAATTATCTCTGTGAAGAGAGAGGCAGTGTTTCCTCTGGCATTCCTGTTTTATCACGCTGCATTCAGTGCTCACTGAAGGCTCAGGGAGCAGCACACCTGCACATGCTCCCACAAGTCCAAACTCTGCCCTAAGACTGGGCTTGCTAAGATGGGAGATAATGTTCTTTTCCATTTTCCTAACCTGCCATGCTGCTTCTCACTATTCCCTGCTGCTTGTGGCATCTGGAATTGGTTTTTGGTCTGCATAGCACTGGAACAGGTGAAGAATGGGATGAATGGGATGAAGGGGCAGGTGTGGAGCACCAGCCCTGTGCTGTGATTTACCTCGTCACAGCCTGTGCCGTCCTCGCTGGATCATTTCTCTGAAAAAGCCAAAGAACCACATGGCTCAGGAAAAAAGGGGAGACTAAAAGCAGAATGAAATAGTGACTGAATGTCATGGATGAGCACTGCAGAGTTCAGGCTGTGCCCTTTTACTGAAGGCTCAGGACTGTGAGTGCAGGAGGTGCCTGTTGGGAGAGCCCAAAGAGCCCCTGCTGGGTGTGGGATCCATGGGAATGCCTCCATGGGAATGCTGTGTCCAGAAAATGCCCACTGCATCTGCAGGGCAGAGAGACCTCTGCAGCAGTGCTCTGCACATCCTGCTCAGACCTGAAGCCTTGCAAATGTATTTCTGCTTTTAGTCCAGCAGTGGGGAGGCTGCAGCTGCTCCTCAGCTCCACTGTGCTTCCACAGAGCAGCATTGATTTGATTTCATTTCTTGCTGTAGAGCTGCACTTGCTGTGCCCATAACGCTCACTGACCCTTGCTGTCTTCTGAGGGGAGCCCTCCTGCTTTCCACAGACACCTCTTCACGTGGCTGCCATGCTCAAGAAGTTTTTTATTAAAGAAAGGACATTAAAGTACCTTATTCCCAAATCAGGAGTTGGCAATGCACGTGGAAAGATTCTGAGCATCAGGGGGTCACTCCTTGGCCTCTTTGCTTTTATTCCATAACCTGGGGCTTTGGTTGTTGCACATTTTGAAAGGAAAAGCAATTTGAGGTTAGCACAGAGTTTGGATATTATGGACAATCCCTGTGAAATCCTTTAGTGGAGAGACACTGCAGGGAGATGAACCAAAATTGAGTACAGAGGGCAGGTGCAGAAGGTTTTTGTAGCCACCAGAGCCCAGGTCCCAGCTCGTGGCCAGGGACAGTGCAGGAGAGCAGGGATGGTGGTATGAGCTGTGCCTTCCCCTAGCAAGGGGCTGTTTTCCCTGAGATGAACTTCTCTAAATTCAGTAACAGCTCCGTGGAGACTCCTTGATGCTGTTCTGTGCTTCCCATGCTGTGGTGTCATAGTGGAGGATTTTCACTGGGGACTGCTCAAAAAGCTGTCAATAGCTATTTTTCCCCCTTTCATTTTAGAACATGTTGATGCTGATAAAATAGGCTGGGCTACTTCTGCCTTTTGATAAATTCCTACCACCACCTTTTTTTTTGGTGCTGTTTGTTATTCAAAGCAGTAAAATCAACCATCTTCTTAGGGGAGGACTCATTACTATAAAACTTGATTACATAGTGTTTGTAGCAGAAGTATTTTATGGGTCAGCAGGAAAAATAACCAATTATTGCAGACTCCATGCCACAGAGCATGGCTGAGTTGCTGTGTTTCATCAGGTACAGTGTGATCCAAGCTGCTGTGAGCCATTCAATCATCTCCATAAATTAGGCCCTCTGCAAAAAGGCATTTTCAAACCCAGCATGTAGATTTCGTATTTAGTTAGAGGAGATAAAATAGTTGGGTTTTAAGCCAACACTTAATAATAATATGGTTTATGTTTCACTTATAAATACATAAAATCTAAATTATTAAGAAACCTAAGATGTATTTTCCAAAGTGATCTGGATATGTGAGGTTTAAAACCTCAGTGGAAAGGAGGTGATTTTGTATTTCTGAGTCAGTTTGCTCGAGATCTTCAGATGTATTTGGAAACCTTATTGCTGTTGACAGTAAGACAAGATTTTAGTACCTAATTAGGTAACAATCTTTGTATGAAGTTCTTACCTGCAGAAAAGGTGAATTAAAATCTAGATTAAAAGGAAAAAAAACTTGTAACCCATATGTTGTAAAAACTGACTTCCTACTCATACATAAGTTATGACTCAAGGCAGTGTCAGAGCCTTTGCAGTGTTTTATGGGATTCCAGAGCTCAATAAAAATTGCTTTTTTTCCTGCAGCTCTGGTGGAAGGGAGTTTAAACACTGAGGCTTCAATAGATGTTACATAATTTTGTCCCTTTTTAGACTTCCTCAGCACTGCATCAGGATGGTGGACTGGAGAGAAAGGGAGTAGGGATTCCTGCTGCAGATGCCTTAGAAAAGGGTGAGAATTCACTTCCCCCACTGGAAAGAAAGCCATTCCAATATTAACAAATGACCTGATGTTAAAAAATTGCTTCAATTCTGGTAGTGTAGGTTTTGGTTTTTTTTTTCCTTTTTTAGAAATAATTCTATGGAAAGACAAAATAATTCAGCTGGATCTGGATATAACAAAACAGGAAATCTGAATGCTATCAACTCTTGGGACAATGTTTTTCCAAAAAAGTCTTTCCTAGGACTCATATTTAGGGACACATCAAACTCACTCTAAAATTCAAAGTGTGATTTAAGATCTGGAAACTTCAAACAGACCTGAGTCCCTGGGTGAGGGATGCTTTGTTAAATCCAAAAGCCAATCCTCCAGATGCTCCCTCCCAGAATGTATTGATTTTCCTTTAAGGAGCTGGCATGCATCCCTGGGAAGAGGCCTTTGCTCATAAACCTTGATCAAAGGCATTCTCTGTGGTACCTGCAGGTAAAAATTCTACAGAGGCTTTTCTGTCTAAATCTCCAGACTGATTTATAATTTGTCTACACACTGATTAACCAAAAAAAAAAAAAAAAAAAGTAGTAAATAGTTTTTTTTTTCCTGTCTTTTGGTGAATGGGATTTGCACAAGAA
The DNA here is from genome assembly GCF_971803275.1 of Cyanistes caeruleus. Taxonomy (NCBI): domain Eukaryota; kingdom Metazoa; phylum Chordata; class Aves; order Passeriformes; family Paridae; genus Cyanistes; species Cyanistes caeruleus. The sequence goes on from NC_141717.1 coordinate 3,776,064, forward strand.
AATCAAATAAAACAGAGAAAACATGCAGCTGATGGCTGAGTTATGCACTGCAAACCCTCTAAATTGAATTCAGGCTAAATACTTACGTAAGACAAATATAAAAGCTTTGTCATTATCAGCAGGCCACAGCATTAAATGAAAACTTAGTTTCTGATCCTCTGGAGCAACAATGAGGTTGCACTTCCACAGTTCAGCCAGTCCTGAGAGCATTCTTTGTAAGGTTTCCCATATCCCTGTATGGACCCTCAGCTCTAGGAGAGCACTTATTCCTACTTAGACAGGAAGGTTTGTACACCTTTAGCATCCCTAAATCTCTGTTGCATATTCCTCCTCTTGCAGAGATAAGGGCTAATACTCCTTGTAGAAGTTGAAGGGGAAGAAAAAAAATATTTGTTTTTCTTCTGTGTGCTACATCTCTTATTTTGATCAAAGAGTAAAACATTTCCAGAGAATCATTTACAGTTTCTTTCAGGACACAGGTCTTCAGCTCCTTTTTATACATCCCAATCTTCTTTATCAAGTCTATAACACTGCATTTATTTCTCAGGTTTGAGTGCAAGTTCCCTTTCTGCAAACTGTGGAAAGACAGAGTAGAATATAATTTTAGAGATTCTGAAAAGGAAATGCTGAATGTTTTGCCCACTGCTACACAGATCCAGCACAGCTCTGAAAGAAACACAGCTATGAGAAGTTCTTGCACTTAAGACTGGTGAAGATGAGCACTGAGTAAAGGAAAAGGGAAACCCCACCTGCATTAACAAGGTCTGTGAGTAAAACAAACCTGCTGGAAAATGAGAAGTCAATCAACCTATTTGTGATAATCATCGATTGGTGTGAGTGGTGTTTTATGGGAGGTGGTGCCTTGGAGTGGGAAGCTGTTTAAAGGATTTCTGTCAGAGCTGCTTGCAGGTTTTGTCTCTCATGATTTTTAAAGCTGAGTCTTCTTAGCCACTTAATTTTTGGGAAAATGCTAACATGGGAAAATGTCTGAAAAAAAATTTATTTGAATCACAGGCTGGATGTTTGTGATTTGTTAGATGTTGAAGTTACAAGAATATATAAAACTAAGGAAAAAAATAGCATTTTAGTTTCCTGACCCTGCAGATTAGGGAAGTCAAAGATATTGTTCTTATTTCTTCTGAATCTGTAAGACACAGCATTGCAGACAGATGCAGCAGATCATCTTTAATGTGCAACCAGGGTATTTTTAATCTAGATACCACTAGTAAGCCCCTTTTGTATTTCAGCATAACAAAAGCTAAGCACTGATAAATGCTGCCCTAGCAATACCTGGTTACTGAGGAGACAACAGAAAACTCCTCAAGGATAATTGTGCTATATAAGAGGGCAGGAGAAAGCTCAGCCTGTCACAGCTGATGGGGAAGTTTTATTTTTATTCTGCCCATCAGCATTTGTGTTTTTGTATTGAGGATTTTGTCTCTCTTACCTCTTAGGCTGCCATCTCTGTTTTTGCAGCCTTGAAGAACATAAAACATGCTGCCTTTAAGGTTGGCCAAAATTGCAGCATTAACAAGGAAGTGTGAGTGAAAATGCTGGTACCAATGACATGTATTGCTGTCATTAAGTTCTGAAGTTGTTACACTCCTGAATGAGGAGTTACAGATGCTCCTGTTACCTTGAAGTGTCTTTTTCTAAGCCCCAGTTAAATCTGGCATCATCTGTTTCCCAGCCCTACAGTCTTAATTTGATACCAGGCACATTTTTATCTCATCTGAGTGAATGTGAAAATATGAAAAGAGTGCCTTAGGGGAGATTTTCTATTTCTGGAAGTAATCTCCATCGATACATTGTGTGAGCCTTCAGAATAAAGACAATTGAAGATGGGGAGTGGGTGATTCTTTGTTTTCCCCTACTTTCCTATATATATATATATATATATATATATTTTACAATAAATGAGCAACCTATAGAGAGATCCTGTCTTGAGGAAGTGTTTTGTATATAGGGTTTCACTCAAAGGTGGTCAGACTGATTTTTTTTTTCCTTTTTTTTTTTCTTTTCTCACTGTTATAATGAGGTGCCATAACGGCAGGTTCACCTACCCCCTTATGAACTGGTTTTATCTGGTGTTTCTCCATCTACAGCCAACGTGGTTCTTGAGCTGATTTTGTCATGAGACTCTAGGGGAAGTTAAAACCGAAGTGCAGTGAAGCTGCAGGGTACAGCTGCTTGAGTTTGTGGCTGTCCTGAGGAGCATCTGATGTAGCAGTGAGAACTCTCCAGTAAAACTCTTGGTCTTTACACTTTCAGACCATTGCTCCATTCATCTGGAGGCAGCAAGAAATGCAGGAATACAGGAATTCAGGTTGGTGTCCCTTTGGGTTAGTATCCCTCTAGCATTTTATTAGTGGCAGAAATAGTCATCAGTAGAGTGGTGACCTGCAAGAGCCAGAAACACAGAGAAACCAGACAGACACGATAATGGATTTAAGGGAACTTTCCTTACAATCTTGGCCACGCAATGTTGTAAGTAAATAAAAGGTATAGTTTAGTTGTATCGTAAAAGTGATACATTTTTCATGACAGAATTCCTGAATTCTTTGGAATGTAACTTTAAGAAGACTGATGTCTAATATTTCAGGATTAAGGTCTTGCCTTTAAAGCTGCCTCACAAGGTGCTGACTTTCCACTAAAGACACGGAGTTCAATTTTTGTCTGAGTTTAAAAGATAATCTCTGTGGTTTGCAGTTGCAAACCTTGTGTATGAAGACAAGCTGGCTGTGTGAAGGACACCCTCTTGGAGGAACAGACTATTTTCATAACTTGGGACTTTTATTTATCTAAGGGAAGTGTATGTATCTGTTTAGTTGGAAAAATTACTTTAATCTCACCTCAATCACTTTAACCCATAATGTTTTCCCAAGGCTGTTGCATTCTGTGCAATGTAGAAAGCTGAAAAAAATAAAATCATATTTCAGTCTGTAGCTGCTACCAGTCTCTGTAAATGTGAATTCAAATTGCTATTTGCCCTCCTGTAAAGAATCCTGAGGGGTGTCAGGTAAAGCAGTGTTGTGTTTGCAGCCTACTGGGGGCTCTCCAACTCCACTGTTCATGATCAGGCCAACAACATCCAGGAATTTGCCTCAGCTATAATCTGAGTGTTGTTTCCATTGATTAGTGCAGGTTGGACAGAGAGCACAGTGATGCAGATATTAAAGCTGGGAAAGGAGGTTTGAGCCCTGCTGTCAATAGCAGGTGGGTTGTGCTCCTGTGGCACGGGGATGCCATTGGATCATAAAGACACAGCCATTGATCACTGGAATTGGGCTCTTTCAGAGAAAAAGGTAGCAAGTTGGACAAGCAGGATGAGATTTGCTGCCTGAGAACATCCTAATTTTGAAAGTTTTCATTTGGAGATTATTGAGGATCCATCATGAAGCTGGAAAGACAGAAATCAGTGGATGCAGGTCCCTGGGGTGGGAGCAGTGTCCCCTCCAGGGCAGGTTCAGTCATGACCCAGACACAGCTCATGGAGCAGATTGTTTGCAGAAGGAAATAGCTCACCAGAGCTGACATCTGCCTGGAACACTCTCAAGACCATGGCATTAGCAGTTGTCCATGTTGCCTTTTGTTGTTTAAAAACCAAATCCTAATCCCAACACAGGTGTCCTCTTTATGCTCAGATATCTCAACCTGAAAGAATACACAGAGCACCTATATTATTAAAAGTGTTCAAACTTTTCTAACTGCTGCCTTGAGCTATTTTGAAAACATGCTTAGATGCTGCTGTTAAAGTGCTGTTGTGTTTTCTAAATAAGGATTCCTGAAAATGGGAACAAATTAAAGAAATGCACTCTAACACAGTAAGGAGGATGCTGGTGATTATGGGCCAGCCTGACCTCAGTATCTGATAAGACAATGGAGCAGTTTATCCTGAATGCCATCGCACAGCACGCACAGGATGGCCAGGGCATCAGACCCAGCCAGCGTGGGTTCAGGAGGGGCAGGTCGTGTTTGACCAACCTGGTCTCCTTTTATGAGCAGGTGACCACCTGGTGGATGCAGGAAAGGCTGTGGATGTTGTGTACCTGGACTTCAGCAAGGCCTTTGGTTCTGTCTTCCACAGCATTCCCTGGAAAAGCTGCAGCCCAGGCTTGGACAGGAGCACTCTGTGCTGGGTTAGGAACAGACTGGATGCTGGGCCCAGAGAGTGGTGGTGAACGGTGCTGCATCCAGCTGGGGGCCAGTGGTGTCCCTCAGGGGTCTGTGCTGGGGCCTGTTGTGTTCAATATCTTTATTGATGACATGAATGAGGGTATTGAGTATTTCATTAGTAAATCTGCAGGTGACACTAAGCTGGGAGTTGTGTCCGTCTGTTGGAGGGTAGAAGGGCTCTGCAGAGAGAGCTGGAATTGTTGGATGGATGGGAAGAGTCCAATGGGATGACATTTAACAAGTCCAGGTGCTGAGTCTGCATTTTGGCCACAATAACCCCCTGCAACACCACAGGCTGGGGACGGTGTGGCTGGATAGTGCCCAGAAAGGGACCTGGGGGTGCTGGTGACAGCAGCTGAACACGAGCCAGCAGTGCCCTGGTGGTCAAGAAGGCCAGTGTCCCCTGGCCTGGATCAGGAATGGTGTGGCCAGAGGAGCAGGGAGGTCATTCCTCCCCTGTGCTCAGCACTGGTGAGGGCACACCTGGAGTGCTGTGTCCAGTTCTGGTCCCTCAGTTTGGGAAGGACACTGAGATATTTGAGCACATCCAGAGGAGGCAATGAGGCTGGTGAGGGGCTGGGGACACAAACCCTGTGAGGAACCACTGAGGGAGCTGGGGTTGTTTATCCTGGAGAAAAGGAGACTCAGAGGTGTTCTTACTTCTCCCTGAAAGGTGGCTGTGGGCAGGTGGGGTTGGTCTCTTTCTCTAGGCAGCACTGACAGAGCAAGAGGACACAGTCTAAACTGCACCAAGGGAAATATAGGTTGGATATTAGGAAAATATTTATTATGGAAAGAGCAATAAAGTATTGGAATTATCTGAGTCACCATCCCTGGATGTGTTTAAGAAAAGCCTGGATGTGGCACTCGGTTTAGTTGAGGTGTCAGGGCTGGGTTGGACTTGATCCTGGAGATCTCTCCCAACCTGATAATTCTGTGATTCTGTGATCTGACTGTACTGGCCCATGTGTTGGTGCATTTGGAGCACCATCTCTGGTGATTCAGCTAGGTCACACAGTGCTGCTGATCTTTTTGTCTCCAGAGGTCACAGCCTCAGCCTCAGAACACATCAAAGGCTCTGGGGTTCACAGGAATGTGCACCGTGGTACAACAGCTAATTTCCCATTAGTGAGGTGTCCCTCAGTAACTGGTGCTCATTAAGAACCCGGGTTCATCCATCCAAAACCTTGTGCTGTAAAAGCATCTTTGAAATTTTTTTCTTCTCATGTTTTCTTTTTCTCCTAATTAAATTATTTAGTTGCCTTAAATTTATGTAACTACTGTCTTTTGTATTTCTCCAGCACCTGCAATTCTAATTAAACAAATCTTAGCAAATTTGGTCCATGTACCTGCTGCAGTACTTTTGTACATTTAGAGTGTAAAGTTTAAATTTTTACCTTGGACTTCTGGGGCCAAATTATCAGCCAGAAGTTCCTGTGGCTGCCCCTGTCTTGTCCTAGTTCTACTCTTCCACAAAGCAGGGTCACAATCCTAAGGCAATTTTCCCAACAGAATTGGATGCTTTCAGACAGTAATTGCATCATGTAGGCGACAGGATAACGTTAGACAAAGGGGAAGTCCTGGGTTGTCCTGGTACTGTTTGGGTTAGCTCAGTTTGCAGCCTCACCTGAGGTGTCTGAATCAGAGGCTGTGAAGTGAAAATCTTCTAAAAAATGTCCTTGTGTCTTGAATTGTGGTGCTCCTTTCTCCTGAGTCAGTTGGGAGAAAAACACAGAGAAAAAAAATCTTTTTTCTGCCTCTTGATTCTGGCTCCTCTGGAATCAGTAAATGCAGAGACTCTGGAAAATGAAAAATAAGAAAAGGAGAGTTTGCCCCTTTTTTGTTTATCTAAATCAAATTAGGATTATATTGCTTCTGGGAGTGTAGAGGAGACCACAGAGGATCTGGGGTCTCTGTGATGGTTTCCTGGGTAATTCAGTAGTTCCAGCTGTTCCTGTGCAAGGCTCATGTTGTGAGTAATGTGGGCTCAAAGATGCAAATGCAAAATTCCTCAAATACCTTGTGCTGCTATCGAGTGGCAAGGGTTTACAGGGAAATCTACACTAAATTTTAACAAGTCAGTTTGTCTTCCAGCTGCTTTCCCTTGTGGGTCTGGTACTGCTGCAGCTTGGTTAGATCCAGAGATCTGTGCTACATCTGTGTTCCTGTTGAGACCATTGTTTCTTCACATTGTATATGTGTATATCTTCTGATCCTTTAAAAATAATTTCCCTGTTGCATTTCCAGAACTCTCTGGACTCCTAATGCTTTTCCTGTTACATTCATCTTAAATTTCCACTGAGCCTGCAGCATTTAATGTAATAGTTTGTGCAGTTAACATCTGAACCCGAGTCCTAAAGCATCTGAGTTCACTATATTTAGGATAGGAATGTCTGCAATTTATTTCAAACTTACATCCCAATTATCAAATCCAGTTTATTTTCTATTTCCCAGTAGTTTTTAGTCTGTGCTTGTGTGGCAAACCTTAGAGAAAAAATAGAAGATTAATTTTTGAAACATAGTCTTCATGTTCTTTGTCTTTGAAAGTCAGAAATCTCCAAGGATTCTCTCACTCATTTTACTTACGTCTTTATTTATACTTTAAAAATATCTTTCCATCTTTCAGCTGTAGTGACAACTTCTGGACTGTTATTCTCAACTGCCCTGATATTTGAAGCAGTTTCCAATAGCTCTGGGTTGTTTACAATCTTTAATTTCAACCAAAACCCTCAGCTACTACAACCCAAATATTTGTATAGGAAGAAAAGTCGGCACACTCAAGATAGATTTTTTTGTTTTGTTTTTCCAAAGCAATAATGCAAAATTGTGTGTTGGCCAGCAGCAAGGGAGGAGAAGCAAAATCTTTTCCTGACTTTTCTGTGAGTGCTGCTCGTGTTTGGCAGCCTGGATGGGCTCCTGCTGGTGGGGAAATAAGTGAGAGGTGCTGGAAAACTCTGTCTTGGCTGGATAAATGACAGAGGGCAGACAGAGCTGCTGTGCTCCACGCAGGGGAAGATCAGCTGAGGTGTGAGGAGTGTTTTGTGCTCTGGGAGCACACAGAGAGGGATGGATTTCTTCTGGAGCCTCAGAGAGTGCCCCAAAGCCTCTGGGACGGATTCACAGGCCAGCCCTGTAACTCCAGGGAATTGTTTGGAGACAGCTGGAGGAGATGGCTTGGCCTTGCAGGTTCCCCTCCCTCCATTCTTGTGCCAGGGGGCATCAGGGTCTGGGTTTCACATTTCCTGCAGGAGCTGTGCTGCTCCTGTGCTTCCACCACATCTGCACCTGCCCTGGCATGGTCCCTCCCTCCATGCACATCCATCCATCTGGCTGGAGCTGAGCTCAGCATGGAGGAGTTGCTTGGTTTTCCTCCGCTGAAGGCAGGCTGTGGCTCCAGTGAGATGTAGGGATTTAAGCCCTTCATAGACAATGAAGACCTATTGGATTAATCAATTTGTATTCTCAGTTATACAGAGAAAAACCACCGAGTTTTATCCTAAATATGTACGTTCCAATGTAGGTCTGTTATAACACTTGTTTTGTTCTTGGAAAATGGCATCAACTCGTGTCAGTAATACCAGTTCCTTACAAATTTTGTTTTTACAATGAAATTTCCTTTCTCTTGCCAAAGAAACTTCAGTGGAAATTGAGCCTTCTCACCTTTAGGAGAAAACAAATTAGTGATAAGTAGTTGTTCAAAGCAATCATACAAAATAATCCTTTAGAAACAGCTGCTTCCAGGCCAGAAGTGAAACCATCTCCTTCCACTATATGAAATTATCCACAAGAAACGCCCCAAACTACAAGCTAATCCATCTGTCCATGTCAGAGCTAAAAGCAGGGAAAGAAGTGCTCTTGGAGGTTGAAGAGTGCAAAGCAAATGTATGCTACAAATTAGCTTGACTCAATGTACTTCACAAAATTTTGCCTCATTATCAATATGGTTTATTAGATATGCAGAGCCACTGATTGTTTTTTGATACATGGAAATGCTAAACATCATTGAAACATCTTGGTTTAGAGTTTAAGACAAATTTTCACTGTCCGTCTCTTCAGATGTTTTTTGTTTCAGCACTTAGATTTATAAATAATTATATTCTTTATAAAGTGTATTCTCTAAGGGTGTATGCAAATTTCTGTGTAACTTTTAACACGGCTAAGAGTAGTTCACATATATTTAATGCAGCAAAACTTTCTCAGTGTATAAAGACATCTAAACATGTCTTGTTCAAAATCACATTCCTAACATAGGTCTTGAGAGAAATATTTTAAACTTTTTTTATTTTGCAGAAATAAAATAAACTTTTTTTAATTTGCAGAATAAGTGAGTGGTTATCAAGGGAATTTCCTCTAGGAAAGAATTTCACAGGGCAAAACTGAAACTGGCCCAATCCCTGTGAGGGTTTCTGGCAGACCAAAGCCATGGCAAGGTTTAATTCAGTAAATTCATACTCAAGTGCTCCATTGCAGCAGCAGAGTCACATTCTGCAGGCAGGCTGGACAGGACTCTCCCAGGCACTGCCTTTTGGGCTCAGCTTTGCCCTGTCTCCTGTTTGCTAACTGTTCTGAGCAAATTGGCTCTAATTACTCCAGGTAATTTGAGTTAATATGTCACCTCCAGGCTGCTAATCAGTCAGCTCTGCATGTGCTCCTCAATGATTACAAGTGTAAGGAAGAGCCTGGGTTTGTTGCTCATCAAAATATCTTGTTTTCAGCATCTGTGCATTGTGTTGCTGTGGAGTCGAGGCTTCTGTCTCTGGGACTTCATTTATGGCAGCTGTTGGAGGATTTGTATGTCAGGGCACTGATTCAGCAAAGGTACTGCCTTATTTAGATAATCTGATTCCATTTTAGGACAGGTATTTTTATTCTGAATAATAGCATTTGATGGAAAATGTCAGCTGTAGTTATTCCTACTTAACATAAGGCTGGTTTCTATTTCCTGTTTGACAAGTTCTCTGTAATCTCTCTGGCAGAGATACAGGTAGTGTGAGATGAGCAGTTGCAGAGTTTTGGGGAAAAAATGAATTTGGGCTCAATCCCAAATCTTTATTGTTTGCTAACAGAAATGATCTTATTGAAGCCATGTACTTGTTAATAAGGGCTTTGAGTCCAGCCTTCAGATCATGAACAAAGGAGTATTTTGTTTGTTTGAAAAAGCCACCACAAGGCCACGTTCAGAACAAAGGGGAAATGAAAAAAGGAAATGTTCCCTTTTGCAGTGGCCCAGGTTTGTGTTATTTCAGATGACACCTGCACAGCACCAATTGACAAACTCCACTGACTGGTGTAGGGGTGAGTGCAGTTCAGCTGCCAGTCTTTAGAGATGCACAGAAATACCAGATCACAGGCTTTTCATTAAAGTGCCTTTCATCATGCACATCAGTAAGTCAGCATTACACCTGAAAACACCAGCAAAAAAAGTAATCAGATCCACTCAGGAGGGTTTCTAAGGATGTCTGGCCAGTGAAATGAGGCAGTGAGGGCTTTGCTGTAGTGCCTGTAAATCCCTTCAGTCTAAGTCACTGACATGTAGGGTATTTTGGGAGCTGTAGGAATATCCCTGCAGGAAAAGATGTGAACCAGCTGGCTTGAACCCAGCCACAGTGGGACCCTCACAACTGGGAATCAGCTCCAGTTCAGATCATTCAAGAGGGTGACTCTGCCTCTGACTCCAGAATAGAAGAGATGAAACTTTGCTCTGGGTGGTTCATAAGCACTTTGACTCTCCAGAGAGCAGAGGAGAAGGGAATGATGGCAGAAAAAGGAACAGAAGAGGAAACTGGTATGTTAAGGTGATTATAACTGAAAGCAAAAACCTGTAGAGCAATATGAACAGTATTTTACTGGGAGACAAAACCCGGCTGCTTTGTTTTGAGTGTGGAGGAGAGAAGGGTGTGCCTGGGATGTCAGGTTAGGGGTCAGAGCTTTACACTGATCTGACATGAATTCTACTTTGATTTTTCTGGAGCTTTTTTCTGTAGGTATCTGCATGTCATTAATTTTAATTGCTTACAAACCTGCTGGAGGCAGGGATCAAGCCTGGCTGGAATACACTGATGTAGATTCACAGTAAGGGTGCTGAAGTCACAGCTCAGCAGCAGCTACAGGCTGCAGGGCAGCACTGCTGGGAGGGTACTGCTCACTTATTGTAGAGCCACAGGATGGTTTAGGCTGGAAGGGACCTTAAAGATCATCATGTTCCACCCCTGCCATGGGCAGGGACACTTTCCACTAGCCCAGGTTGCTCTGAGCCCCATCCAACCTGGCCTTGGACACTTCCAGGGACCCACAGCTTCTCTGGGCCAGAGACAGATGCCTCTGGATGGTGTCCCTTTGTTCCTGTGTGTGCCAGCACAGCTTTGGTGCCCTTGCCAGGTGTGCTGAGGGTGCAGTGATTCCTCCTGCCCATGTTGCTGGTCCCAGTGCTGACCCCAAGGAACACCACAGTCCCTGCTCTGCTGCACACCTCTGAGTGGTGTGTTCCTTCCCAGTTCCAGCCAGTTCCTTCCCCACCAAGTTGTCCCTCTGGCCAATCCATGGTCCTCCAGTGTAGAGACAAGGATGTCATGTGGGACAGTGTCAAATACCTTGCCCTAGTCCAGGCAGGTGAATATCAGTCACTCTTCCCCAGTTTGCTATCTCTGTAACTCCCTCACAGCCAGCCCCAAAATGTGCCCTCAGTGAAGCCGTGGTAGCTGTCACCAGTCACCTCTTTATGCTCCCTGAGACTTGCTGTGCAAGCTCATCCAGCTGCTAAATGGGGTCGAAAGTTTTGTCCCTTTCCAGAGCAATAATAAAGCTATAATGTGCTCCTGAATCTCAGGAGAGTGTAAAGTCTAATTTGCTTCTGAGCTCGGATCGAAGGTAGAACCTTTGCTGAACTGGAAGGAGCTGAACAGTTACACTCAGCCATAATAAATCTGGCTTTAGTTCATATTAATAGAATGAAAATTGACTGGCCTTCTGAGGCAGAACACTGCTCTGGTGTTGAATCACCCTGAGTGTTTATATGAAACCAAATTTGAAGTAACAAGCAAAACCCCACAGTGGCTTCCTTTGGTATCAATGGGCTTTATGGCAGATCAAGCCTCATCAATGTGACAGCAAGGTTTTGCTGAGAGAATGCTGTTTATCCTCTTGCATAAATTCTTACTGTATGTCTGGATATGATGACTGATTCTGACCAAATAAATCCTGTGAGTGATTCAGTATTGCCCAGAACTGGCACCCATTACTGTGGGATCATGGCCTCGCTGTGTGCTTATGGTAATTGATGCCTGGTTTAATTTTTGCCTTCTTGGCCTTGTCCAGGTTTTCATTTCTGCTTGTGGTATGATGAAATGTATGCTGAACTGCATATTGGAAAAATTAGAATTCAAATTAATCAAACACCTTATGTTAGTGTATCTGTGGGAAGGAAGAGAGTGCAGGCAGAAAAACCCCAGGACTTGAGTGTGACATTAAGAAGTAGTAAAAAGGAATTTTCCTGAGTGGTGCAAAAGTTGAGAGAAATTGATAGCAAAATCAACACTTAACAAAATAAAAAAGAGGGTTTGGCAGTCCTTTCAGTGTCAGTATTGCTTTAAAATTAGTTTTGCAAATCTATATTTAATTAGACAGTTATTGTACTGTGTGCTAAATAAACACTAATTATTAAACATGGGATTTATTGAAGTGTAATAGGTATTTCTAAAACTCTTAATTTACTTAGCCTGAGTAAACAAATTCTAAATGATCAACATAGCTTCCTGTACAAGAGCTACCACTGCAACTAATACATGCCAGCATCCAGGAGCCAGCATTATATTATATTTCCTAATAAGTATTTTATTCCAAGACATACCTCAGGAGTATGGTCTCTGTGATTCATTCTAAGAACAGGGCTATTAATTATTTGTAGAACCTTGTGCCTCATGCACTCATCCAGTTGCCATCTAAGTCTTGAATGCAACAAGTGAAGCCAGAGGCGATAAACTCAGGATTTCTTTAATTGAGGACCTTGCTTAAACATTCTGGTTAATAAGGTTCTTGGCAGCTCCACAGAAATTTGAAAGCAATGATCATTTTCCTGTCCTTACCCTCCTCTCCCATCTTTGCTGGCATGGAGAGACACAATTTATGCAATTACACAATCACAATTACACAATGTGATGTAGTGCAGTATATTCCAAGCCTGTTGTATTTTTGTTTTAATTGTCCTCAGAATTAAAGGTCAGTCTGCATCTCAATAAAATGCACTTTTAGATTTCATGAATTGGGAAAAAATGAATGCTGTTTAAGTGAGCTCTTCAAGTCAATGCCCAATTTGATTTGAAAACTGCAACTCAACTAAATATGCCCAAATAACTTGATTTCTCTCGAGTAATTTGTGTTGCAAAAGCTTGTTTTGGGTATGAGCCCTCAGAAAAATGTCTGGACTTACAAGTGTGTATTACTGATGGGAATTGGGAGCCTGTCAGAGAATTTGTACTCAGACAAATTCTCCACAGACTTAAATCCTTCATGGACTATCACCTGATCTATTAGGTGTCCACAAAAGATCACAAATATAAGTCTGGGAAAAAATATGTTGAGATCTTTCTAGGAGCAGCATCTGGGCATCCATACTTCCTGCCTGGGTATCCAAAACTCACATCCTGGAGATAAAGGGAAATTCGAGGCTTTTTTTGGAAGAGCTCTCAAACAGTCCCTGACAGTCTTTTATCTTGGGTATAAAAAAAAGCCATCAATAATTAGCAAGCTATATTTGGAAAACTCGATGTCTGATGTAATCAAAAGGCTTGGCAAGGAAGAAGAGAGTTTGCATTCTGCCCAGAATAAATATAGCATTTCTAAGTGCTTTGCATCTTCTCTTTGCAGTAGAGATTTTTGTCTTTTAATCCTGCTTTTAAAAAGCAGGTTTGAAGATATTCTCCTTTCAAGGCTTTTTTCTCATCTCTGTTTCTCACTAGGCTCTCTGAATTGCTTTTTTTGTTTAGTTTGAGAGTGATTTTATTATTTCCTGAAATGAAGCATCCTTCTGAATTAGTCAAGACCCAAAATACCTTGGAAGTGCCTATAACTGAGCTTGCAAAAAGGAGGTAAGTTACCTGAATAAATGCTTTACTGATTTGAGACCAAATGATGGTAGCGAGCTCTAAGTGGGTTTGAACTGCCTTACATTTGATTGCCACTTTTTTATTGAGGTGTTCAGGTGATGAACAGGACTTTCAATGCAGATCTTTGGACCCTCTCAGTCTCAGGCATTGGTGGCTCATGTTTTTTGTACTCCTATTACTTCAGTATTTGCTTCATCTTTTGTCCAAACATCCCATTTTTTTTTAATAACAGATCTCATTGAGCATCAATAACAAAAAAAATAAACCCCATCTTACCTACTCTTCCTTTAGGCCAGAAGACCAGGGTGAGAGTAATTTTTAAGAGTGGTGTAATTTTAGGAGTTTGAGGCAAATTTGGCTATTAATTCCTCCTGCTCAGCTTGAGACTTTGCCTTGTTCTCTTCTCCTGTTCTTCATTCATTTAAGACTTGATGTCTTTATCTGGACACCAGACTTTTGCTAGCTGAAGCAGCTTATTAATCTCTTTGGAAGACAGACAGACAATTGGCTTTAAAGGAAAAAGCACAGCTTTTGAGACTGTAATCTCCTTTATCTCTAGATTAACACAGGGAGTATTCTTGCATGGAAAAGGACCTATGTAAAATCAAGGAGATTAATTAGATTAGCCACTGCTATATTTTTCAGATGGCAAAGTAATTTTGTGATTATTTCCATTTTTGTGCAAGCCAGGGTGCAGCATTGCTCAGGAAAGGAGGGTAGCAGGAAGGATTTTGAGAAAACCCACTTTTCTAAACATTCTACCCTATTAGGTGACAAAACCCCCATTTGGGATCTCAAGGGAAAAGTGGGGAGTGTAGAATAAGGAGGAAGAGGTGGTGCTGGGAAGGCAGAGTTATCCCAACAATCATGAAGGGTGCAAGCTGTGCTTTTCAGAGACACTAGAATGGATACTACAAACAAAGATAAAAACCAACACGAACCTCTGCAAATCAAACCAAGTTAGAACTGAGTCTTAGGAAGTAACTGTTCCTTCCTCAGAAGGGCCACAAGCCTGCCCTGGCTGAGGTGCTGTGCATCAGAGAGGTGACATCCCAGCCACAGGGGCCAGAGGATCTGCTTGTGGTACATGGAAAATGGTGCAGGTGTCAAAGCAAATATCTTCTGTGGCATTAAATATCACTGAGGAGCTGAGGGATGCTCCTGTTTGCTGTGGGTAAGAGAATTTAGGGGGCCTTATCCTCCTCTGAGTTCTCAGATCTCAGTAAATCACCCGACCTTTCTGTGCCTGGGTTTGCCTTTATGTGAGTGTGAGCAATGGTGGCTCCTTCCTCAAGGTGACACCGAGGCAGGAGGAGTGCAGTGCAGCCTGGGGAGTCAGCTGCATTTCTGGCACTTTAGAAACTTCTCAGGACCTGCATTGCTTGGGAATAACCAGCCCTCCTCTTGCTGTGAAACCAGCAGTAAAAAAGGGGAGTCTGCAGTGTGGTTTAAAGCTTCTGTTGGATGAAGCAGTTTGAAACACTTTATACTTTGCTAAATTCATACCATCCAGCCTTTATTTGATATTCAAGCAACCTTTGTTTTGCACCCTGCCAGAAACTCCTTTAATATGATGTGTGTCTGCTTTCTGTTCCTCAGTGGGGTTGGCACTGGAGTGGTTTCACAGCATTTCACCTACAAGGTGTAGAGAAATGCTGGATAGTGATTTCACTCTTGAGGGATCAAAAAGGCTGAGAAATAAGCTTGTGAGTGTGCACCTTAACTCCCTAAAAAAACATAAAATCCAAGGAAATTGTTTTTACATAATATGTCTTCAGAGGGACAGCACTTTAGCAATGTGCTCATGCAATTCATCACCGAGGTGACAATACTCTAATGATTTATTAGTAATACATCACTGCAATGTTTTCCCACCAGTGATGTATTGGAGATCATAAACCACAGAGAGGGACAGCAGACGTGCAGACTGAAGTGCCTGCAAAGCCCTTCCCAAGCCTGTTCCAGTTATTTTATTGAGAGAAGTTGTCAGCAAGAATGCTGAGATTCTTCCATTCCTGGAAAAATTTCCATTTCCTGGAAAAATCTGCTGGGGAGGGGGGTCTTGTCGTGAAGAATCCTGGATATGATGACAGCTGAGGCCTGCAGGCTCTGTGTGTGTCTTCAAACAGTGTGGAAAATCTTGATAAATGGTTTGTTGACTGATAGTCTGGGCCTTACAGCAACTGTAAATGCTTGGGGGTTATTTGCTTTTGGTCTTTAATGCCTCTGGACATTGAAAGGCACCAGAAAATGTCCTTGAGCCTTGACATCTCAGTGTGCAAAGACTGGGCCGTGTGACATTCTCACAAATGTCATGATAGGAAAACAAGTCCAGTCTCCATGGCAGTGCTGCTGCTGTTCTGCTGATCAGTGTGGGGTTACACTGTGCTGTCACAGGTTTCCTCTCTCTCTGGAGATCATTTGAGACATTGCTCAAGAAAATTAAAATATATCCTTTTCTCACCATCCTGATTTCTGCTACTTCATGTACCTTATCCAAGAGTAGACTTGCAAATGAAATAGGTTTGATTTTATTTCCCACCACCTTTGCCATCCTTCAGCCAGTCCCTCAGAACAGTCTCTGAGCCCAGGCTGGGTGCCCTGCACCACAGCACCCAGGAATGAGTGTGCTGTGATCCAGGGTCAGCGTGGTGCAGGGAGGCTTCCTGCAGCAATTCCATAGCTGATGTTGTGCTCAGAGCCAGCTCACTGCTACCTGATGTTGTTCCAGTTGTTTGCTTTCATCTCTCTACAATTACATCCCCACTTCCTGGAGAGGCACCAGCTTTTCCTTTGTGTGGGAATAGGAGCAGGCAGCTGCTCCTGCTTGCAAACACTGCAACAATACAAATTATGGCAAATCTCTGCTGTTGGCTTGAATTCAAATTTGGTTTGACTTCAAATTTTTGCAGGGCTGAGCTGATGCCCATGTTGAAAAGAAGGGGAAGGTGGTGTCAATAATATGAGAATAGATTTTTCAGTATTTTGGGAATAACTTTGCTAGGATGAGCTGTGTTGTGAGCCTGGGACTCACAGCCATGAGCCCATCAAAGAGGCTTTAACCCCTTTGAAAGCTTCCTGGGCCACTCCTCCTTGGTTATTTCTATTTCTGATAAGAGTATCAAGGCATTTAATTGCAACAAACACTCTGCCTGAAGGCAACAGTAAATCATAACCCACTTTATGATCAAGAACAGAATGTACAGAACTCAGCAATGGCTGGAATTTTATTAGGTTTTATGAAGGCTTCACCAGCTCTGCAAAAGGCAACTGGGGGGCAAAAATACTCAGCTTGAAGCATTTTACAAATCTGGAACCAAACCCTTGGCTCTACGAATGCAACAACCTTCCACTGCCTTCCCTGGACCTCAACTATTGATAAAGTTCAATTGATGTTGATCCCTGGATCAGCATGAGGAGGGTGGCTGTTTACAGAGAAACCAAAAAGCCAGAACCACCTTTTGGTGTGTATGGGAGTTAAGAGTGCAACCAAAATCCAGCTTTGTGCCCCCTCAGCCCCTGCTTGGGAGCTCATGATGATGGATAAAGCATAGAATCAACTAACTTGTCCTTTTATTGGAAATTGAGGTTTTCTGGTTTGGGCTTTTGTCTCTGCTTTGCCTGATTTTTATTGTGCAAATGCATTTGGATGGAGAATTTCTGGCCCTGCTCCTCCTGAGCAGCCTGCCCTTGTCTCTTTGGCACTGTGGGTACTGTAGATGTGTTTTGCTTTCTGCCTTTCTGAGCAGATTAATTACCTGTAATTCATAGTGGATGGACTCTTTAGCTTTATTGGAATGAACCTACTTGAAGCACAGCAAAGTGAGCTTCTCTCAGTGTTAGTCCCAGAGCTCTCCAGGGCATGTAAAAACAGCTGGGGTTTCTCAGCCTGATTCAGATCAAATCCTTCCATTTAAAAACCTTCTCCAAGCCCTGGTGCAAAGGAAGCACCTCTTGCATTGGCCTGGCATCCAAGCCCCTTTTCAGTATCCCAGAATGGAAGTGCAATTGCATGGGCTGGGCTGTGAATGGCCTCAGAAGCTTTTCCAGCCTCACTGAGGCACTCACAGCACTGAAGGCTGTACAGGCACAGACTATTTCCTGCAGGGTGACCTGAGCAGCATCTGACATTTGTCTGGCTTAGCCTGATTTTTCGATGTGTTGGTTCACACCCGTGAAGCTGACCAGCAGCTGAACTGGGGAAATAAATGGAGGCCAGCATTTATTTTTGGCCCAGAGACAGTCCAAGTATCATATTCAAATAGAAATATAATATAAAATGAGTTAGATATTACTTTAGTGTACAGAGTTGAATTCCAGCTGTATCCAGAAGACAGAACTTTGTGTCCCAGACCGTGTCAGGCACTGTGCCAGGCAAGTGAGCCCCAAAACAAAGAGGCTGCATAGTAAATCAGGAGGAGTGGATCAGAATTAGAATTCCTTATGCAAAGGAAGACAGACAAATTAAAGGATCAGCCTGAGGCTGTGAAAGGAGGCTGAAGCTGGGAATTGATGCCAGATCTTTGGCATTATTTACACATTCACTGGTTCAACCATGGTTCCTAGCACAAGCTCCCTTTCCTGCAGCTCACCAGTTCTGTGGAAGATGTTAGAGAAAAAAAAATCTCCCCGTTACTGTTCCTGCACTTTCCCCTAAGAATTCCTGAAGTCCCATTATAGAGAAGATGCTGAGGCCATCATTAAAGCTCTAGAGAGAAGAATATGAACATGCATTTCACTCTTAATAACCTTCTGCTTTCAATTTTTCCTTTGAAAAGAGAGTTTTCCCCTTGTCTTGGTGGGAAAAACAGAAGGTGTCAGTAGCCTTTTTTCCTATGTATCAAATGAATTTATATCCAAGTAGCCCTTTTGTATCCTGACACAAAGAATTCCACAGTGCAATTGAGGGAAGCATAAAGCAGTATTTGTTTGCTTCAAACATTCATGCTGATAATTTTACTACTTCCTCTCTGATTTTTGTGTTGATAGACAGAGTGAGCAACCATTTTCCCCTTGTCTGTGCTGCTCCCAGGTTTTTATTCCTCTTTGCTTTGCTCCCTCCTGGGATGAAGTGGATTTGATTTAGATATTCTTGGGATAATTTTGATTACCATTGTTGTTCTTCCCTCTGCTTTTATTAGGTGATCCTTTTGCAGAAAATGAAGAACAGAGCTGCACAAAATGGTGAAATTGTGGACTCACTGTGGGTTTATTCAATGCTATAATGATGATTTCTGTTTTGTTCTCCATTCCTTCCTAATAATTCCTATCATGCTCTTTCCTTTCACTTCTATTGAGCATTGAATTGACACTTCAATTGACCCATTATAGCTTCAAGATACCTATTATTTTTCCCCAAATGCTAACAAGGTGCCAGATTTCATCAGTCCAGGATGGCTTTTCCTCTTGTGTGCATCACTTCCCATGGATCAGTGCTGAATTCCACTGCTTTTTTGTTCCCACACTCTGTACCCCTCCAGTCCATTTGCCAGCCCTTTGCAGTCAGAGCTCACCAGCTTGAAAGTCTTGCTGAAATCAGTTCTCTTTGTCATCTGGCTTTTCCAGAAACACAGAGGCTAAAGCCATAAGGCTTTAAGAAACATAAATTAGCTACCCAGAAAACTCGTTAATTCAGAATTAAGGTTGCTCACCTGAGATCTGTTTCATTACCAGCCCAATCCTTCTGTGTTTTACACAGAACAAATGCAAGGGGATGAAATCTGTCTTACCCAAATTAGCAGGCAGCAGCCAAATATTTACTGAGTCGCTTCTTCAACTTGATTAAATGAACAGAATATTTAAAAAGCAAGTAAAAGGGGGAATATATGCAACAAAACCATTGAAGCAAAACAATTCTATTAGCCATTCAAAGAACAGGATTTTGGCGTTAGGGGTGTTGTTTACTAATTGGATTTACTGTAGCAGTGATTACTTAGTGTCTCACAGCTTTCTGTATTTCAACATTCCCCTTCTGTCTGAATAAAATCTCTTGTGCTTATGGCAAGATTCCCATTTCCTTCAAAGACACTTGGGTCTGGCCTCTCTTGTGTAAGAAGTTTTTAAAAGATCTAAGCAGTATAATCTTGTTTTCTAGCTACTCTGATAGCTCTTTTTCTGTGCTTTTCAGGAAATAACAGACAGATAATGCAAAAACTAGTTTGAGAATTTTCCACTCCATGCAGAGTACCCAGAGAACATTTGTGAAATGATAAAACCTGCCACAGTAACCTGAATTTTCAGATTTCAGATGTGAATAGTTCAGGAATGAATGAAGAGCTGAGATTTGTGTTAGAGAAGCTACAGTGTGCTGGATAAAACAATATTTATTTCTCTAGAGTGCTTTCAGTAATTTAGTCTCTTGACCTTCTGCAAGCTTAAAACCAAAAGTGAATTTTCTCTTTCTTTGTGTTTATCAAGTTCAATGTAGGAACTTATTTGTCTTTTACATCCTTCCAGGACCACCTTGTCTACTCTGTAACCATTGCTTTGTTTTTAACCTTTCACCCTTCAGTATTCAGCCTGGATTTCACTGCTCCTGATGGCTCTTCTTTTACCCACCACCTCATAAATCTCAAGTCTGAGACTTTTGAGTGAATTTTGAGTGGTACTTTGATGTTTTACAATTTTTCATACCTTATATATTGATATTGTATTTCTCATTCAGAACATCTTCAATTCCTCAAATTCATGTTCCTGTTTCCCTTTGATCTGAATCATTAGAGAGTTCTTATTCTGTATGCTGATACTTTTTTCTGTCCACTTTTACAGATCTTGCCACTTCACTATTGATTTTCTTTTCTCTTTTTGTTTGAAATATCTCCTTTATCCTTTATGTTTGGTTTTTTTTTCCCAACTAATGGGTAATTGTTTATTTTTTTCCATATATTTGATCTGGTATCTTTCCCTTAAACCAATATCCCTAGAAAGCAGCTGGTCAAAAAGAAGAAGAGAAGAACAGAATTAGTTTCAAGAGAATTTTGATTTAAAATGAAATCACAGGAAAACCCAACATGTCTCTCCATCACTCTCCCTCCTTCTCTCCCCTCCTTAGTGTGTCTTTGTGTCCCCAGTGCCCCTGCTCTCCCTCCTCCTGTTCCCTCAGCACAGCAGCCTTGCATTTGCTGTCTCCTCTTGCTGTAGCAGGGCTTTAGGAGCTCTGTGTCCCTGATTTTCTGGGCCAGCTCTGTCCCCATGATGTGCTGCTGTCTCCAAGCCCCGTCCTGCTCTGGCAGACTGTGGCTGTCTCTCAGAATGGGGGTTCCAGGCACCGACAATTAAGCAGATTACTAGAATTTGTTTCCTAGCTTGGTACCCTGCAGACATGGGATCTCAATTCTTCTCTCTTCCCCAGACTTGAGGTGGATGAGCTGTAGTGAGTCCCGTGATTGCTGCTTTGGATCTCACCTCAGAGCAGCAAGGCTAGAGCCAGAAGAGTCCTGAGCTGTGCTGAGACACCGCAGTGCTGGGGCCTTGGGGGCCACACAAATACCTCATCTGGGCTCTGCATTAAGAGGTTTTTTACTTCCTATTTGGGATTGTTTTATTTTATGAGGGCTGTCAGCCTTGCCAAGAGTTACCTCATGCTGTGTGAGATGTTGAGCAGTGCCCAGGAGGAGCAGAGGCTTCTCCAGCATCACTGGCCCAGGGGTGGCACAGGAGGTGTTGCCCCTGCTGCGGCAGCCACTGCAAGAAAGGCTCAGGTGCAGGACTCCCCTCAGAGCTGCTGGAAGCATCTTTATAAGAGCAGCAGTCCCAACCTTGCTTCAGACTCTCCAGATTACCTCTTTGACACTTTTTTCTCTTTTCTTCCTCCATCCTTCCATCTCCTTTCTTTCTCATCAATCAGAACATTCGTGGTCTGCTGATGTAATTAGGAGAACGGAGCATTCTGGCCAGAGGTATTGATCGAGTACTTTATAATAAAAGTTAGTAATGTTTAATTTCTTGTTGTCAGCTTTCATTGTGCTAAAGAAATCAATTCACTATTGTCTCTTCTCCATTATTCAATTGTCTAATAAGCTACTTTGCAGTCCCCTCCAAATCAAATTTTAATGATAAATCGCTGTAGGAATGGAGAGCGCATGAACCCATGTACATGAGGATTATCCCAAATCCACAGTAGGTGGGATGCACTTCTTTGCAATTAGAAATAAACATTTTCTTTTCTCTTTTTAAAACAGTCGGTAAGACAGGTTTTCTGTCCTTACACTGAACTCCACAAGACAGTTAGTGTAACTTTTTTCTCTCCTTTAGGATTCATGTGTTATCAAACCCCATCTCAATTTTGAATTTTACTCTCGAGGAGATACCTCTCTTTTTCCCTCCCCATCTCTCTCATCCCACACTGAATTAGTGTTAAAAAGCAGAGACAGAGTGGCCTTGTAGGAGAGAAAAGTGTGCTCAAAACCTCTTTCTTTGCTCTGCTTCCACCACAGCTCCCAGTGAAGCAAATACTCCCATCTCCGGAGCTGTGTGTGTGTGTGAGGAGCACAGCATTCCTGACCTTCCCTGGATCCCAGAGCTGTGTGTGTGTGTCAGGAGCACAACATCCCTGACCTTCCCGGGATCCTGGAGCTGTGTGGCACAGCATCCCTGACCTTCCCGGGATCCTGCAGCTGTGTGTGTGTGTCAGGAGCACAGCATCCCTGACCTTCCCGGGATCCTGGAGCTGTGTGTGTGTCAGGAGCACAGCATCCCTGACCTTCCCGGGATCCTGGAGCTGTGTGGCACAGCATCCCTGACCTTCCTGGGATCCCGGAGCTGTCAGGAGCACAGCATTCCTGACCTTCCCGGGATCCCAGAGCTGTGTGTGTGTGAGGAGCACAGCATTCCTGACCTTCCCTAGTTCAGGTCTGTGCGTTCTGCTTCTCATAGGACTGAGGGCTGCGGCTTGGTCCTGATTCACTGCCTGAAGGATAAAGTTTAAGAGGTGGCTTAAGGGAAACAGAATTTTAAGAGAAATTAAATAAATGTATTACCATTAAGGTAGGCTGCTCTCAGAATTCTGAGGAATGTAAAAGCACTAATTTTTAATATCTACCTGGAATAAAAAGCTGAATCTGCCTTTCACGTTTATTAATGTATGAAACTGTTTTAAAGCAATCTCACCTCTTTGAAAATGACTTACATGTATATTATGCCCAGCAACTGTCTTGTAAAATTCATTTTCATGGCAAAAGGAGCTGTTTGGACATACCCAGCTTTTAACTCAGACTCGCCTTGCCTCTATTAGCTGAACACAAAAGGCTCCCTATTCTTGGGCCCACAGATAAATGAACCAACTTTACAAACACCATGAGATGCAGGAAACAATGTGCCTGAACACTTGTATTAGTGCATGAAGTAATTAATCATTTTTTGCATTAGGAAAGCTGTACCATAGATCTCAATAATGCGATGCACACTGAGCCGTTGCTCTCCTCTGCCCATAAATCAGGTCACAGTGTAGCCACCATTCCATTTTTGCCATTGCAGGGCAGTAAAGTAAGAAGTTTATTGTGAGCTGGTAATAAGAAGGGAAGTAACGGCCTGGGAGGCACAAGGGTGAACGAGTTAATGAGTGAGCAGTTTGAGTTTTCTTATTGGTTTTAACCCTCTATAAATTTAATGGCTTCCTTTTAAATGCCTCTTAATGAGAAAAAGCAAAGTGTGAGTTGCTTGATGGTGTTATTGAAAGGGGATGGTATAGTTTATCCAGAGTAAATCTAGAGAAAAATAACTTTACATCAGGGTGGGGATGCTCTGTGGGCTTGGTGTCAGCAGGAAGGACAAAGTGCAGGGGTGTTCTCTGTCAGGGTAACTGGTGGAATATATAATTAGTGATCTTCATTACTTTATAGAGACTGTAATGAGTTCAGGAGGCTCAGAGATGTCTGCAGAGGAGCTGCCCCTCATCAGCTGGGGTTTGCAGCCCTGACCCTCTCTCATTCCACATTCCATGCCTTTCCACACCTCCTCAGCTGCTCCTGGGAGACTGGGAATTCTCACAGGAAATTATCCATACTTTGCATGGATGGTTACATGGGATCTGCCAGCTGCCATAAACAGAGTTTCAATTCTAGAAGTTTATCAATAATCCTTCTTAAAAAACAAAAACGGGAAATTCCTAAGGGTTTAGCACTGAAGTGTCTGAGGTTCTTCAGAGGGGCTGATAAATAATGTTTTTACTAATGCAAGATATTATGGGATATAACTCTAGAGGTTATAGCACAGAAAGCTTCTCACTATTTACAAATAAAATCGAAGTATTTAAATAAATGGGATTTAAAATTTACCTTATTAAATTATTTAAAATTTTACCTTATTTTGTATTTGAACCAAATCAACTAAAAGCAAGTAAAAACTCTATGGAGAGGACACATATTTTCCTAAACTTTTCATGGAAATAAATTGTAATTTTTCACTTTTTTTCTAACCAGTCGTATGTTGCAACTGCAAAGATTTTCCAAGGGTAAAAAGACAACTTTTTTTTTTTAGTTAGGAATATAGGAAAAAAGATTAAAAGAGGGCTGTGACCTGCTTTCATTTACACCACTATAGATCAGATTTAAAATATCTATTTAATTAGATTTGGCCCGATTTAATGTTTAAACATACCAGATTATGGAATGTGCTGAGGACAGTGGTGATTTCCTTTTCAGGACACTCAGACTGGAACATCCACATGTGTCATAGAATATCCTGAGTCAGAAGGGACCCAAAAGGATCAAAATGGCTTTAGAAAAACATGGGGAGATTTCAGGGGAAAACTCTATAAATGTTCTCTGCTTTTACCCAGAGCACATCTCAGAAGAATTTCTGGGGATAATGTCCCACCTTCTTTGCCTCATCCAGCTGTCCACAAGGCAGAGCTTTCCTGTCACCAAAGTGCCTCCTTTACCAAACCCTCATCCCTAACTCATGATTAACCCACAAGAATCTCCGCTGAGCCTGCTAATTACATTTTCAGTAAACACTAATGTATCAGTAAACATCAATATTGTTATCAATATCCATCAATTATGGTTTTGGTGATGTCACTGGCTGTTAATCTTTTAGCTGCTCCAAATTAAGGCAGTTTCCTACACAATCATAACAGACCTCTTATCCTCACCAATCTGAGCACTTGCTATGGCTAACCATGCACTGAATGTGTAAATGATGCTGCCAGACCCCATGCAGTAGGAAGGTTAGATATTAATTAGATATTACACTTAGGAGACAGCAAACTCATTGAAATTAAATAGTCCAGCGGCATTTCTGCTCTGTGAAGGGCTGGTCCCCTCCCAGGCATAGAGCAGGAGATGTGATGCCTCCAATATTGGCTGAATTCTACTTGACAGCTCCAGTTTCTGGCACTGTTTGATCAGGTGGCTGTGACACTGGGTGCTGAGCTCTGGCAGCTCAGCTGAAGTGGCACAGCTCCATCTCTGCCCAGAGCAAGATGAATTCCCCCGGTAAAAATCACATCAGATAGATTTTTTTTTTTTTTTCCCTTCTAATCTTTTTAGAAAGTGTTTGCTGAAGACATGAGAGCTGACCTGGAGAGACCTCAGTGGCACTTTCTGACTTTTGAAACTGTCCCAGTACAGAACTGGCCTGGTGTGAGGTGGAGGTGAGCTGGGTTTGAGGGTCAGGAAAGTGCTGTCCTATGGCTGTTCCGTGATTTCTCCTCTGGCACCCACAGGTGTGTCACCTGTCAGGGCTGGGACCTGGAGATAGTGAGACATGAGGAAAATCTTTGCAGGCATACAGGAGAAGCCTTACACTTGCTGTTAAACCCAGCCATAAATGCATTCCTGGGAAGAGGAGGAGGCTCAGCAATGCTGTTTCTATCAACTTATTAAGGGTACAGTGCTGCAGAACAGAACCTACTGTGTGTAAATCAAATCAGGTTAACAAACCTGAACTCAGTGATGTGTAATGTTCACACATTGCTCTGGCATTTCAAACTCCTGCCTACAGGGACTGGAAGTTCAGTATTTTATATATCAGTATATCAGATATGAATATTTTGACCCAGAGTCCACTCTTATTAATCAAGGCAATGTGGGGATGTGTAAGATGAATTGTAAAGGGTTGCTGTTCATAAGCTCTTAAGCCAGAAAAGACCATCATATGTATCTTGTTGACCTTCTGCCTAGCACAGATCACAGAATTTTGCTTGCCATATCAGGACCCAAATCCATCAAAAGCACAGGAAGCCTTGCTCCAGTGCACTCTGGCCAAAGAACCTGGTTGTTTCTTCAAGAAGGTTTTAAAGAAAACATCAATTACACCAAGAGCTATGGCTGTCATCTTGTAAGTAAGAATCATGGAGTGATTTGGCAGTGCAGTGTACCTTTGGGAGGGATTTTCTCTCCTCTTGTAGCCTTTAAAGCTGCTCTAAAGGCCATTTAATATGCTGGGGGAGGACATCCTTGACTGCAGGCAGTGTCTGGCCAGAAGTGTCCTGCTTGCCTCAGACTGTGCCCTCAGCAGGGACAGCCAGAGGGTCTGAACCCTTTGGAGTGTTTGTAGGATTGTGCCTGGGCAGTTCCTGGAGGCAATGGAACAATCATCTAGAAGGGAAATGTGCTGTAATTTAGCAGAGTTTGGGGTTTTTTCCCTTTTCCCTTTATGCTGAAGATCTTGCCTACTCTTATAAAAGTCCAGACTATGATGTCCAAGATTGCTCAAAATAGTTATTATTCCTTCATTCCTCTAATGAGAATTAAAAAGTGTCCTGTCTTTTTTGCCTTTATGAATTCATCTATTTATTTTACTGCCAACAGTACACTAGCACCAGTCTTCCATAACAGCTTAGTAACGTTTCCTTTAAGTGAGATTTCCTTTGAATTGCAGATTTCTTCCTGCACATCCTCAGGATTTGTGTCCATGGTGGTTTTTGGAGCTCAGATGTGGGTGCCTGGTTGTCTGCAGTGGAGGTGCTGTGCAGGGAGGAGCTGAGGAGCTCTCTGGGAGCAGCTTTAGGCTCCCATGCCACGCTGTGTTGCCATTCATTTCTGCACTGCCAATTTCCCTAATCATGGCCCATTTGAGAGAGCAGCTCCCTGGGCATATCTGGCATTTCTTCATTGAAAACCAGGCAGTTTTTAATTCTGTTCATTGCTCAGTTCTGATGAAGCTGCAGCTGCTCACCCTTCCTTGTACTGCTGAGTGCTGCTCAGCCTGGACCAGTGCTGAGGGGTGCAGGGATCTGCTGAGGGGTGCAGGGATCCCCTGAGGGGTGCAGGGATCTGCTGAGGGGTGCAGGGATCCCCTGAGGGGTGCAGGGCCCTGCTGAAGGGTGCAGGGATCTGCTGAGGGGTGCAGGGATCTACTGAGGGGTGCAGGGATCTGCTGAGGGGTGCAGTGATCTACTGAGGGGTGCAGGGCCCTGCTGAAGGGTGCAGGGCCCTGCTGAAGGGTGCAGGGATCTGCTGAGGGGTGCAGGGATCTACTGAGGGGTGCAGGGCCCTGCTGAAGGGTGCAGGGCCCTGCTGAAGGGTGCAGGGATCTGCTGAGGGGTGCAGGGATCTGCTGAGGGGTGCAGGGATCTACTGAGGGGTGCAGGGCCCTGCTGAGGGGTGCAGGGATCTACTGAGGGGTGCAGGGATCTGCTGAGGGTGCAGGGATCCCCTGAGGGGTGCAGGGATCTGCTGAGGGGTGCAGGGATCTGCTGAGGGGTGCAGGGATCTACTGAGGGGTGCAGGGATCCCCTGAGGGGTACAGGGATCTGCTGAGGGGTGCAGGGATCTACTGAGGGGTGCAGGGCCCTGCTGAGGGGTGCAGGGACCTGCTGAGGGTGCAGGGACCTGCTGAGGGTGCAGGGATCTGCTGAGGGATGCTGTGATCTGCTGAGGGTGCAGGGATCTGCTGAGGGGTGCAGGGATCTGCTGAGGGGTGCAGAGATCTACTGAGGGGTGCAGGGGACCTGCTGAGGGTGCAGGGATCTGCTGAGGGGTGCAGGGCCCTGCTGAAGGGTGCAGTGATCTACTGAGGGGTGCAGGGGACCTGCTGAGGGTGCAGGGATCTGCTGAGGGGTGCAGGGATCTGCTGAGGGGTGCAGAGATCTACTGAGGGGTGCAGGGGACCTGCTGAGGGTGCAGGGATCTGCTGAGGGGTGCAGGGCCCTGCTGAAGGGTGCAGTGATCTACTGAGGGGTGCAGGGGACCTGCTGAGGGTGCAGGGATCTGCTGAGGGGTGCAGGGATCTGCTGAGGGGTGCAGAGATCTACTGAGGGGTGCAGGGGACCTGCTGAGGGTGCAGGGATCTGCTGAGGGGTGCAGGGATCTACTGAGGGGTGCAGGGCCCTGCTGAGGGGTGCAGGGATCTGCTGAGGGGTGCAGGGATCTGCTGAGGGGTGCAGGGATCTGCTGAGGGGTGCAGGGATCTACTGAGGGGTGCTGTGATCTACTGAGGGGTGCAGGGATCTGCTGAGGGTGCAGGGATCTGCTGAGGGGTGCAGGGATCTGCTGAGGGGTGCAGGGCCCTGCTGAGGGGTGCAGGGGACCTGGCTTCATTTCACTCTCAAAGCCTGAGCTGCTGCTCCCTGGTGACAGAAACACAGCCAGGATTTGATTTGCTTTCTCTAGTTTCCGTCTCCAGCTGCCTGATTTGGCTCAGCTGCACCCGGCCAAGGGCCAGATTCTGAGACAAGAAGTGATGTCCTGCTACTCTTGTGGACTCTGCCTCATCCAGAGCCTGCTTCCCTCCCCTGTAAAGCTGGGAAGAGTTTTTTGCTGCTGCTCTAAACTATGCTGAACTCCCCCTGGCTTTCAGAGGCTGGTATTTTTCTCAAATGGAGTGATGCAACCAGTATATAGAAAACTGCCTGGACTTTTTAACTTGAGCAATGAAATAAAACTTTTAATCCTCTGTGTGTATGGAGAATTTAGGTTTTCTTTGACATCAGTGATGTCTACACAGCTCTTAAAATGAAAATATATGATTCTCAGAGTTGAAGTCAGACGCAAGATGGCAGAATCGGGAGGAGGAGAATGAATCACTGTCACAAATACCGCTCCTCTGCTGCAGTGACAATGGAAGATAAAATGGAATCATTAAACCAGGGAACCACTTGCAGATTTGAATTTGGATCTCCTTTACTAAGAATAAACATCTTTTCCCATTGGTACTAAGTGGGAGTAGCATGCTCTGTCATTGTATTCCAGTGTTTGGCATTATTGCATGAGTTAGTTGAGTAAATACAGAGAAGAGGGTACTAAAATGTACAGCAGCATTCTTCTAAACTGCAGTCCCTCCTGCTTTCTGACAGTAGGTGTTTTTCAGTGAAAATAAATGATTTGTATTTCTTTCAGCAGTGGAACATAATTAGACCCATGTAGGAGGTTGATTATGTAGTTCAGTGTGTGTGAAGACCATTCATAAAGCTGGAGACAGAGGGAGGAAAATAATTTAGACTGATGAGAGTAAAGGCAACTTGTCTGGTTTTGGACAGCTGTAACACCTGTAAACAGGTTTGGGTTATTGATCTTTCACCTTTGCAGACAAAGGGATGAGGTGACATCCTCTAATCCTCCAGCCCAGGGTGCAAAGGACGGGAGATACTGCTGTAAGAAGCAGCTGTGAGAGGAGGTCTAGTTCTGGCCACCTGAGTGATGGTAGGATATGAACCTGAACTGCACATTTCCCTTAGACAGGAGCCACGGGATATTTGGAAAGACTTTTCAACTCCTTAATGTAATTTTAATTTATTTTTACAAACAATGATGGTGAACTTGCCACAGCTGAGTGAGGACTATGAATCTTGAGCAGCCTGTTGAGCAGAGCAGAGCTGTGTAAGATAACCTGCTGTGCCTTATTCCTGCCCCCTTGGGGCTAAAAAGAGGGAAATGAATATTTTGAAATTTTGGATTAAGTCACTTTGTCAAGTGTTTTACCCTCCCCTCTTTTTCCTTCAGGTTAATGTAGTTATAGCATTTATAACAAGTACAGCTGTTTATTTTGCCTGTGTTTCTCTTGCTTGCTTTTTTTGCCAAATGCATTTTTCTGACTTTTCAAGGAACGTTTTGCTCTGACCAAAGCCAGTCATGTATTGATGTTTTCCCTTTTCCTCACTGCAGTGGCAGGGATGACATGGAGCAAGGTGCAGCTCATCATGAAGGGTGTTTTCTGGACAGGATTCTTGTCTTCTTGTCCTCTTGGTGTTCACTTTCCACAAGCCTCACAACAGAAATCAATAAAAAAGCAACATGCTAGCAATGATATTGTAAATTACTGGAAGGATGAAAGGTCTTGGGGTTAGAACTAGGGTAAGGACTCAGCAGAGAGGTTTCAACTTCCTCCAAGTTGCCTTTGTAGATCTGTGTTTTACTTCCATTTATCCCTCCTGATGTGGTAGCGTGTTTTCCATTAAGGGCTGGAATCACAGTGATGACCCCTGCAAATGCAGGGAATGGATTCTGCCCAGTGGGTTACAGTGGATAATTATCTGTGCTGGTAAAAAAGGACAGCCTGTTTTCCTGCTTCATTAGGTACAAGTGTGCAGTTGGAAGGGAGAAAACTTCTGTTCCTTTTCATTCACACTCTCGATGCATACTACCTGGCTTTGGATTTGGGATGAGGTGTAGTGTTATTCTCTGAATGAATGAATGAATGAATGACACTGAGTTTCTTTATATTTCTTGAATTATTTCAGTCTTTTAAAACCATCAGTGCATATATCCTGCAGCTGGACTTCTCTGCAAACACGTGTGGGAAATAATTTTTTCTGTCTCAAAGATGATGATTGCTCAGTGGTAATGGCTGTAATAAAATATTTCAGTTCACCTATGCAGGTCCCTGTGATCCATAAACATAGCCAAAAGAACAACACAGGAACAATCAGTTGTAAAAAAGCTCAGAACCAAACTCCTTTTTAGGGCTGTGTAAAACGGGGGAAGAGAACGTGGTTGGCCAAGTGCAGGTCATGTAATAGCTTACAACAGAGCTGGAAAGTCTTTAAATGAAAAAGCTTCTGAGTTGGAAGTCAAGGTTATGGCCTAAGGTGTCTCTGGAGCGTATTTGTGTTCATACGAGCCCATGCTGTATTTAATGTGTGCTGTTTGCAAACTGACCTCTCTGGGAGGGGATCTTCATCAGGCATTGTGAATCTCTTTAACATGAACCAAGCCACAAGCAAAAAAGGGATTTCTGACTTCTGCATGAGAAGACAGACAGCAATAACTGGCTGAAGTTAGTGAACTGCTCTGAATGGGGAATGTGCCTCTGCCTGTGTTTATCAGTGACAGGAGCTGGTTTGAATTCCAGCACTCCATCCCTGTTCCTGCCAGCATTCAGCTCTGCATCTCTCACAGCCACACTTTAGCCTGCCATCCTCATTTATATAAAATAGCTGTATTTTAATTGAGGCTCATAATATTTTAAGACAGCTTTGTCTTAAATCCTGCAAATGGATTTGTAAGTCCCTTGACTCCTGTGCTGTACACATGAGCTGTCTTCCCACAACATGGGAAGGGTAGAACAACCAAAGTGTCATTCACACAGGGCTCAGGAGCTGAGGGAGTTCAGTATTAATTGCCTAGATGGTGTTTTCTAGAAAAAGAGACTTAATACCAGGACAGTCTGTGCTTAGTAGCACAGGTGAAAGAGCAAAGGGAAAAGAACCTAAAGCTGACAGGATTTTAAACAACGTGAGTTTAAAACATTGAGGCAGGTGAATTTTCATGAAGTACCCACAGGGGCTGATGCACAATCACTGGCCTGCAGCTGGACTTCGCACCACTCATCTCCAGCCCTGCCCTTGGATGTTCAGCCAGTTCTGAATCCATCTCTGTCTGCCCACCCAGCCCCTTTATCAGCAGCTCCTCTGTGAGGATGTGGTGTCAGAAGTGCGGATGAATTAAGGCAGGCAGTTTCCACTGCTCCTCTTGCCTGCCAAGCCATCCTTCAGCCCAGAATGTTCTCAGGTTGGCCACCATCACTTCCCCTTGGTGAGTCCATGCTGGCTACTCCTGATGTCCTCCTTGTCCTCCACGTGACTGGAAAACTTTTCCAGGGTTATTTTCTCCATCACCTTTCCAGGTGCTGAGGTGAGGCTGTCCAGCCTGTCATTCCTTTGGTCCTCCTGCCTGTCCCTCCCCTCAGAAAACAGGAGTGGCACTGGATTTCCTCCAGTTCTGCTGGTTGGTGTGTTTTCCCCTGAGATGTTCTGCAGTCAGCCTAGGTAGATTTTTATTTCTAAGAAAATGGAGAAGAAACAAGTGGTTTTCTGCAGAGTAAGGTGCTGCTTCATTAGAATGAAATCCAGCAAAGAGGGGAGAGAGGCAATTTGAAGAGCAGAACCACCATCATTCACCCAGTCCTCACTGTGTTAAAGCTGCAGCAACCTTTTACACTGACAAAGAGCAGCCTGAGCACTTGATATAAAAGAGAAAGTCCCTGCTAGTATTAATAAAATAGCATGCCAGAGTCCCAGTCCCCTGTAAACTCCAGGTGTTAGACAGTGAGTTTCCTTGCCCTGCCATGATAATCTTTGCTTTCCATGGTGGAACAGGAGCAGCTGAGAGCAGGGATTGGCTTTTGTTCAGCACACAGGAAACCTCACAAAGCACCCCCGCCACGGCCAAGGTCTGTCAGATCCAGAGTGCTGCAGCTGCAGCAGCTCTGCTTCACAGCCTCATCATGGGAGATGGAGAAACCCTCTGGATGGGCTTCATTGGCAGGGAGCGTGGGAGGAGGCACCTGCAGCTTTGGCAGGATGGAAAAGCTTCCCCTCACTCTGTCAGTCTGAGGCACATAGGATCAGCCCTTTCAGATCAGTAGTGTGTGTTTCCCAAACTGTGTAAAGCTCTGTGGAGTCCTAGAAAAAGGGTAATGCTTCCTAGTTATTATAAATGAAACCTTTTTGAGAATGAGCCTCGGATTCTGCAATTCCATGGAAACACAAGAAATAAAGTTTCAAAGGGTCTGTATCATACAGACAATAGAAACCTGAAATCCCCTTAGTAGGCATTCATGTTCCAGGCTGTGTGACTGCAATTATGATGTTACAAGGGGAACAGTGGGAGTTAGGAAAACTGGAATTTTCTCTCCACCTTTGATTGTTCTTGTATTGTGGGAGAAGGGTAATGATGTTTCTGAGACTGTTCTCTGTATATTGGATAAGGCACACTGGGGCTACATCCCTGCAGACACTCTGAAGAGCACTCATCAGGCTGTATGAGGAACAGGGCTTCTCTCCAGAGTGGGAATTAATTCCTATTTGGTGAGGCAGGACGCTGAGATCAGCTCAAGTAAAGTTTTATGTGCATACATAAGAAGATGGAAGATTAAGAAATATAAAAGGCAAAGGAGGAAAAATGAGATTTTGGTCTTGATCTTCTTTTCATGCCCTTCAAAACACACAGCCAGGTGCCTGAAGTAAGAGATACAGTGATTGGCCATTTTGGTGGCAGCTGTCATTGAGAAGATAAATATTAATCAAGGTTTGTATTACTTAGAGTAAATCTGGGAGTAGAAGACTGGTGAGGGAAGTGTGTCAGTGGCAGGATTCATAAAGTCAGAATCTACAGCACACTGATGCTGTGCTCTTCTTTCCTTAAGGGAATCAAGCATTAGAAGTTGTTTTCTTGCTTTGTTTATTATTTTTCAACACTTTCATTTCCCTCCTACACCAAGTGCTGCAAGCTCCTCTCTCTTTCCCCACCATAATTTTGGTTGGAATCCTTGTGTGGTTCAGTGTGGTCACTGGGGAAACATTGCTTTAATGATTTGGTATTTAACTGCTCAGTGTTCCTTGCATCACAGAGGAGTGGCAGCGCTGACAAAGTACAGGCTGCCCATGGGGAGCACTAGATCACTGCAGAGACGAGTTGCTATGGTAATACATTACAGAGCAATGAGGGATTTGGGAAGATGCATCTGACAGTTTGAGGTAAAGGATCATCATTTCCTTGCAGCTTGCAAAAAGTGTCATAATCGGAATTTCAGTTGGCTTGTTTTCCTTTTCCTTTTGCTTTCGTGAGGTGACATTTCTGCATAGCCCTGAGCACGCTGCAAAACAAAAAGGAAAAGGCTCTGTCCTCATGTAGGCAAGAGCTGAAACAAAACCAGAGGGAAGAGGTCACTTCTGAGGCAATTAATGAAGAATATGGTCGAATGAATGCACAGGTTCTCTGTATGTCCTTACCTCTCTCTCACTTGAATACACAAATCTTCATTTTATAGGCACGGAAGGGAAATATGGAACTTGTGAAAAGTAGGCTCTAGTCATAAGACACACTGCAAGATAGAGTAAAATTGTAAAACAGAGCAAATATTCCTGAGAATAAAGCCCAAGAAGAAGAAAGTCAGCAAAGGAAAAATTAACAATAGAAGCCCCCCCTACAACTTGTTTCTCCAATGTGCATGGAATTAGAAAAAAAAAAAGGCAGTAATGACACAACTTGAAAAATAGCAGTAATATTTTAATTTGAAAATTGAACAGTAACACAAACAGTATTTTCTTTTTCCAACTTTTTATGCAGATAATTGTCTAAGTATTAACACCTATATATTATATATGTATTCATGTATGGAGACAGAAATAGTAGAGTATTTTACGTAAATAGGTAAGGGATAGTAAAGTACTTCCCTCCAGAACCAAGACAATGGTTATTGGCTCAGGTATTTATATAGTTAATATTTACATGGTGCTTTTTACACTCCCTATCTCTGAGAGGTGTAAGAACTCTCCAGAACCAAATTACTCCTGAGATTTTCTCATTTTGTACTTTTGGATAGAAATTTGTCTGTGCTGCACACCGGAGGAGTATTTTTACTGGAATATTTAGCACTTAATTTTTGCTTTCAGCAATTTTGAATTGCACCAAACCTTCAGAAGTTTCTCTAGGGCAGGTGCAGGCTCAAGAATTGCATTTTAGTATGACTCTTTGGCACTCTGGACATTTCTGGGTGATAATTTCAATTAATCTTCTGGATAGAGAACTGCAAGATATGTCTTTCCAGTGCTCAGCCCATTTAGCCATCCACAGGTTTACAGCTCTGGATATTAAAGCATCCATGGGCCGTAGGATGGGTTTTGTTTGTTGGGTTTTTTTGGTTGGCTTGTTTTTGTTAGTTTTCAAAAAATGAGCCAGCACTGGTTTTTAGAATCCCCATTCTCAATGCCTGAATTCTATCAGCTTTTAAAAGGACTTGTCTTCCTGGGGGCCTTAAACAGTTTTGGAAAGCACAACTCATACATCAGACATAGAAAGGACACTGAAGTAACCCATTCTCGACCTCAGGTAAAGTCCTTCTCTTAATTCAGATATCAAATTAAAGATTACTGTTCAGCATCTTTGCTCCAGGCAAGATTGGAAGCTTGAGCTAAGAGCAGACATTTGCTGTTAGGGGAGCAACCAGCCTAAGCTGTGTTGTGTAACAAATCATTTCCTCCTATTAGATTTGTCATAAATGCATGAGGAATGGTAATTCCTTGATCTAATATCAAGCCTTTGGGAGCAATGTGTTTGAATGATGTCATTACATCATGTTTGGAGCTGTTAATGTGATTACCTGGAATCACTGGAGAGGCTCGAGGAGGCTGCAGAGGGTTTGGCTGTGCTTGTTCTCCCAGCACTGCTACCCTGAGAGCCTGTGGGGTACAGCTGAAATCCCTTCCTTTCCTAGGATTGCTTTTCATTCTTGCTGCTGACACTTGTGGCAAATGCTGCTGCAGTTTAAAAACCACGGGAGAGGAAGAACCAAAGTGTCAAAGCAAAGGTTTTTCAGGCTGCAGAGCACGGCACAGGGTGAGAGAGCTTGGCTGTGATCAGCCAGAGCAGCTCTGACTCTCCTCCTCATGATGTGTGCACTGGGGGACAGTCACCTGGGGAGGCTGGGGTGTTGGGTTGGCTTTTTAGCAATTTCTGGAGCTGCCACAAGGGATCATGCAGCTCAGTTTGGGCACAGAATAAAGGAGGATCCCTGCAGGCAGAAGAAGTGTCCATCAGAGCCTCTTTGTGTTGCAATGAGGCTCTTTGTCTGCAAAGGTTTGATTGCCCTCATTCTGCTAAAAATGGTGACAAACAAAAGTAATTGTTATTTTCACTTCCACAGAAATCCTGTTTTCATTCTATACATTTGTCCTGATTCCTACACTTTAATATGGATTGCCTGGTTCTTCCACAGATGTGTTGGTTTGTATTTTAAAGAAAGAAGAGAAAAGAAAGAAGGCATGGGCTTTTCCTGTTCTTTTTCATGATGTTCTAAAGTGACTAAATCTGGCTTTCACAATTTCTGTCTGTGTGATTCTGCTTAAAAATGCATGAGCTGTTCTAGGCACATCTGTAAAACACTCTGAGCAGTGCCTATAGTACAAATGATGTCATGCCCTTCCAGTACTTGTCTGGTTAAGATCACAGACTAATTAATTAAATTATGTGTCTTGCAAAATAGAGCATTTTTTTCCCCTTACCAGACAATTTTCAGTGAAAACATGTAGCACATATATTGATAATATGTGATCTTTATGACAATGGAGTGTGAGCATATTTTAATTTGGGGGAACTAGATCTGACTGACTGAAGATTTCCATACACATTGTTTATAATGTCCCGTAGTCACAGTGCTCTTAGATCTCCATCCCAAATGGAAATCCCTCTCCTCTGAAATTTTCATATAGAGCACACATTGCTCAAATATTCCTCTGCAGACCCCTGCTGAGGCACAGGGGGTGCCTAGCCTCTGGTAGAAGTTAGAATACATGTTTGCTTCCTGGAATATAAATCCTGAAAACAAAATATTTGACCCAGGGCTTCATGTGTAGCCAAACAAGTACTTGAATGATTTCTCCTTCAGCGTTAGTTCATTGCCCACATCTGAAGACTGCTGAGCGAGTTTCACTGCTTCTTGGTCCTTCTGCTGAGAAAGGGAAGAAGAACTGTGCCCCTCTCACCCCTTTGGTTCTTGGCATGGCTTGAGGCAGGGTTTATTCCTCAGTGCTCAGGTGCTTGAGACACAAAATGCTGATCTTTCCCTGATACCTTTGCTCTGCCTCCTCTCTTGGTCTGCTCTGCCTTTTTCAGAGCTCAGAAAGAGCCTGTTCAGAGCCAGGAATTGAGGTCTGGAGCACGAAAGCCTGCACGTGCAGCACAGATTTCTCTGACCTGCTGAGGCTGTTGGACTGAGGAGGATCAGTCCCATAACCTACTTGAATGAGCTTTAGGCTTTCTTTGTGTTGACATGCAAACACTTGCTTTGCACTTAACCATGGTTTCAGGTTGATCAAAATCACTCTGAGTGTGGTAAAATTCATCTGAATTTGTAAGTGGCTGCTTATGGTTAAAGTATTGGAAGAGATTTTTAAAGACAGATGTAAGAGTTTGTATTCAGCAGGAATTCAACACCTTGTCTTTTATGATGTTTGCATAAAATTTCCTGCTCATTTAGATGGCATATTTCAAAAATATTTTTTAGTCTCTCTGTTGCCATGAGGAAAACAAAAGAGGTTTAAGGTGTTACAAATGTTAGGCTCTGGCAGTGGTAAATCTCCTTCAGGTGTTGAATACATGGTTGTTATCAGGGACAGCTAAAAATACATTTATTTGCTCTTTTTTACTTGTTGTTTTGATTTGTTTGTGTTCTGGGCAACAAAGGTGCCTTAGCTTATCAATAATGTATCAAGTATCACAAATGGGTCAAAAAACTTTCCCACCTTGATGATAACTCCATCTTGACTCCTTACATGTGGCTTTGTAGTCCAAGATGTTAAGGCAACCTTTCATTAATGACAATCTGCTTTATTTATGGCACAATCTGATAAACAGGTTGAGAGAAATAGCATTGACCTGTAAATAATTATTTGATCTAGATATTGGAGGCTGAGTCAACTCTGGGGCATTTGTCTTCCCTTCCTTTCTTCAATTTGCTGCTACTTTTTCTTATCAAGTCCAGTCAACTGTAAATTCAGGAGGAGACAGGAAGCAGACTATAGATCCATCTGAGCATTATGAGCTCCTGACATTAGACCCTGATGATCTGAAAAATCCAACAACCATTAGCAGAAATGTTTCATCCCTCTTTTGTGTTTAAAATCTAGAGAGAATCCACCAGGCTTGTCCTGCTCATTCACATGTGCCTTGTTGTAGGTTCCTTCTTTTTCATTCCCAAGAATTTCTGCTATTTAAAGGTAAGTGGAAGTTCCTTGGTTTCCAGTGCCATCAGCTATAGGTGGAGCTCCTAAAAAACACAGATACAGCTTTATGCAGGCTCCTCTGTAAAGTCGTTTTGTGATGTATTGTGGGAAACGACCTCTGGCAGAGGATATTTATTTACCTGATCCCTTCAGATCAGCTTCCATTCTCTGTACCCAGCTCTGCTAAACTTGCACTTCCCTTGTGCTGTGGAGCTCTGCCCTGCTTTTGGCAGCTTTTCTGTGCTCTCTGTCTTGCTCTCCTTGATGTGTGACTGGCACAAGGATGTTGTAGCCTTGTCCAGCGCTGTCACCAACATTCCAGGGTGTGTCCAAACTGGATTTGAGCTCTCAGGGGCTGCCCTGGGCAGGGTGGGTGTGAGGTGAGACAGGGCAGGGTCAGTGTGAGAGCAGCACATGCTGCTAAAACTCAGTTCATTCTCCTTGTGGCTTGGGAATAAGGATTTGTGCAGAATTCTCACAGAGGGAAAATGGAACACTGCCACCTGTAACCAAAGTAAAGAGCATGAGAGTACGTCTCTAGGGATATAGAAAGAGCCTGTGGGAATCTTCAATTAGCACAATTACTGATCAGCTAATTTAGACCACTGTAGGGTGCCATGTATTCTGGAGATGATTTCCACAAGTTCACCTGCTGAAGGGGTTAAACAGACCCTCCTTTAAGTGCCCAGCTGCTCCTCAGCCCTGTGTGCTAAATGCTGTCAGCTCTTGGGAACCTGAGTTTTAATGAACTTCAACAGCTGAAGGTGGTGAGAAGTCTGTATTTCTATCAGCTTTAAAGCCAATGAGTTCCAATTCTTAAGGTCTTTGTTTCTAAGGATGTTCTTGGATAGTCTCAGTAGAAGCCCAGTGGTGCATTTTCACCTCTGCGGGACTCTTTACCCTTTTATTTCCTTTTTATAAATAAATACATTTCTAGTCTGCGCTTTGTGGCTTGCTGTAGAATAGTCTATCAAGAGATGACCTGGAAAATAAAAGAAATGAAAAACAGATTGTAGCTTTTAAGAACTATCAAAATACAGGGGAGCTGTGATTTGGGAACGCTTTTCATTGCTTTTTCTTTTGGCAGCATAAGATTTAGCAGCATTAGCAAACCTGTGTATGAATTCTGAATATTTCTGCTCCCTTCTGAGGGTAGAGAACACTCTTTCTCCCCACCCTCCCTATGTCATATGGGGTTTATATGCTGTTTCTTCTCTACATAGCACCCTCTTGATCAAACATTAAAGAAAAAACAAAACAAAACAAAAAAGACATTTATAGGCACTCCACCTTTTTAAGCCCTATGGAAAGTGAAACAGGCAGGCTTTCAAGGTGTATTCGGTATTCATCAGAAAAAAAGAACAATATGGGGCCTAAAAGATAGTGAGGAGGTGTGGGGGTTTAAATCATGATTGAATTCAGTCTGTACCGATCAAGGAAAGGAGAAGAGAAAGGTATGGACACACTAAAGCAGAGGTGGGGACAGAAGCTCCTTTGCTTTGTGCTTCTTTCCAAATGGTGGCAGGAGGTTTGTACTGACTGCAGCAAAAGAACCAGCTCATGACAATCACATTTTATTTTTACTGGGAGAAATATTTTATAGAGAGCGTGCTGCTGTGACCAAGGGCTCTGTGAGACTCAAACAACTCCCTAAGTATTCCTGAATGAGCTTTTTCAAGTTTCTCCTCACCTTCAGAACTCTGCAGAAAACCTTCTTGTGAGGATAAATACAGAGGTTACCAGAAATTCACAAATGCTGAGAGGATGGGGACAGGGACAGCCCCAGGAAACTCAGGGAAAGAAATGCCTTTCCTATCTAGGCTTCTGTTTTCAGAAAAAAAAAACCCTTTTCCTAATGTAAGGAGTGCTTTATCCATTGTTTCTATTCCAAAAGCTCCAGATTCCAATTTCTTTTACAGTTCTATGTGTCAGGCCCAGGAAAGCTTTGGGAGGCGTAGGCAGCTTACAATGACATCCTGCAGCCCTGATGTTAAGCAGTATTTTTTATTACACATGGAAACTCCTTCAGAGGGGTATTAAGCTCAGTGAGATTTAATGTTTCATGTGTGTAAAACACCCTGATCAAGTTCATAATTATAAAAAAAGGCAGATTGATTTATTTATTTTATAAACACACATTATAAGTCCTTGCTTAGACCAGTGAGCTGCAGGCTCTGCTTTGCCTCAGGCTGAGCCCAAGAGCCATCTCAAGTTTCTGAGCCTCCTGGGAATGTTTTATTGAGACAAGATTTGATTTTTCAGTGCTGTCTTGTTAAAAAAACATTGCTTTTCAGAAAAGTTTCAGTGTTGAAGAACCTTTGTTGAGATCCCAGCAGGCTTCTTTAGCTTTACAGCTTGATTTGTGATTTGGGCAATTTGGAAAATGAGAGCAATCCTGACATTTTCACCCAGCAGCTGTGGAGTGATAACCATGGTTCCTGAAAAGGTATCTAGGAAATACTTTTCAAGAGTCAGAAAACCATTTTGCAGACAACAGTTGAATTCAGAAAATGTAAAACTTCTTCTAGAAAGTCAGAATTACTAAGATAAATTACAAATTTTAAAAGTTAGTGGCAAGCTTGCAGAGATGCATATAGCAAACATTTGTTAAGCTTTGTAAAGTGAAAGAATAAAGTAAAAATACTTCAGACATCTTGTCAACTTGGGCTTCTGCATATTTTTGTGTATGTTTTTTAGGACTCATGTCTCATTACAAGTCAAGGTTTCTCCTGTTTACTTTTGATTTAACAACATTACAGTGCATAGCTAATTATAATTCACTGAAATCGCCCCAAACTACCTTTGATTTCCTTATGTGATGGATGGTATTTGATTTGTGTGTTTATTTTACATCAGAGTGTTTAATGGGTTAGAAATAAATGTTGTTCTTTCAAGTGAACAGAGTGTTTTCTTTTGCCCTTGAGAACAGCTACACTCACTTGGGGTTATGTGGTGAAACAGGAGAATCTGGAGGTGTCATTAGCACAGAGCAAGGAGAAAATGTGAATTGCTGCCTCAGAGGTGACAGAAAGATCCTTCCTGGAGTTTGAGAAGGGGCTGCTTAGAGTTTTCTGTGAATTGGAAAGCCAAAGAATTGCTGGGATAAATAAGAAAGAAAGAGGTTTAAGAGGGCAGTGGTGAGGAGGTTACTTGGATGGACTAAGCAGAATCTCCCTGAGAGCTTTGGCAAATTCAGGGTCTTGTCTAAACCTATCCATGGACTTACAAGAACCTTAACTAAGAGTTAATCTTGAATTTCTGTAGAGAAGGGAAAACATTTTTTGTCTGGCAGTTGGATAATGGCACAGAGAAATCTCTCTGATTTGGAAAAGTACCTCAGCAGCACCAGGAAACTGTGAAGTGTCTTCTGAACAGCCTTGGGTCGTTATCCTGGTGCACAGGAGAATTACCAGACCCAGTGAGAGCCGGTGGGTGGAATGAAGCTGTACTGCAGCACCATGGGCAAGGCTGACTTTGAGCCCTGTGTGCATGAAATAGGTCAGGTTTGAAGGCTGTGCTGGCTCCCCAAACACCTGCTCAGCCCTGAGCGTGAGGGGTACATCGGGCCAGGTACAGCAGTCTGGGAGCACTTTCCATTTGCAGTCAATTAATCCTCTCACAGCATGAAATAAAAAGATCAGAACACGATGTTAAACCTCATTTTGTATTTTCAATTACTAGAGGATAATTATTTTCTTTTTAAGTCTTGGAAGATGACATGATCTGAATACTCTGCTACCCGGCACTTCTGCTTGTGTTCCTGGAAGCAGAGAGAGTTCAGCTGGGGCAATGCACAAGATAATTAGGTTTATTTTGGAGCCTGGCAAGCCTCTGTATCTACCATCGTCTGGAGACAAGTGCAGCACTTCAATCTTTGGTTTGGGGATTTTGGGCTTCGTAAAGTTGGAGTACAGCTGCTTTGTGTGTGGCCTGGGAGCAGCAGAAGGTGGCTGAGGTGCTTTGGACAGTAGATCAGTGCTAATTAAACCTTATAGAACAAGGCTTTCATCTTGTTAGCCCTGATTTCTGCACCACAAGAGTTTTCAAAGATAATGGGTGTGTTTTGGAAAGTTATTGTGGGGTGGATTTTGGAATATTGCAGCTTTCCCATTTCTTTGAATGGAAAATAACGAGATTTTAATTGTGTGTGCTGGGTGTATAATTCCCTTTTATTGTACAGGCCTGCTTTTCTCCTTGTAGATTTTTACTGGATGAACTCCAGTGATTTCAGAGAAGAAATGTGAAGTAAAATGTGAAAGGTGCCAAATATGAATGTAACAGAAAATAAAAGTATCAACAGATTTGGCTCAGGTGTTTGGCTTTGGCATTGTTAGGATCCAAAAAAAAAGCTGTATGAAAAGTACCAGGAGTAGCATAACTTAAAATAAGTAAAGCCTAACTCGTGTCATGTAAAGGAATCACTATTTAAAAACACATCAGTGCAATGTAATCGCTTTCTCTTCTACATGGAGTCTCTGGAAAGGTCACATTTGTATATTTTTGCTTTCCTTTTTGGGTCCAGTGAATTGCACCTAACTTGACACAAATTTCTGCTTCTCTAGCTTCTTTACTTCTTTGGATTCAATTGAAGTTAAGAAATGCAGTGTTCCAGGTTAGTTATGACACTGTTAGCATTTCAGAAAGCATCACTGTGATGGGGTTCACCTTGGGCAGGAAATGGAAAGAGGTCAGGGAATGAAAATATGAAGAAACACATTAAGAAAAGAGTGTTCCCTATTAACAACCTTCCCACTGAATTTTGTACATCGGGATGTTGTGCTGGAGATCACATTTCCTATGCAGATATTTTCCTTTTGCAGTAAACAGTCCCTGGAAAAGGCTCTTCCTATGGAGTACAGCAAACACAGGACAGTCTGTATTTTTTGGGGGTGCAGATATTGATTATGTCTTATCTTTTGACCTGAATGGGCAACAGCAGGGTTTATTTTTATTGGCAGCTGACAAAAACAGAGAAATATATTTATTATTTTCTTAGGTACCTTCAGTTGCATCAACCATTAGCATGGGAGATGCAATACAGTGTATTTTTTGTCAACTTTAATGGGGTTTGCACATGTGTAGCTGTGAATTTTGACTTTTTTCTAAGAGGGTATCCACATTAGAAGTTACAGGGAGGAAAATGGCCAGTCCTTGCTTTTTGTGAAAAATGTTTCTTCAGGTATTGAAACTGTCAAGAAATCTTGATCAGAGTGAGCTGAGTCCAAGATGTGACTGTTTCATTTCAGGTTGGCATTTCCAGCCAGTAACAATTTACAGTTACAGCCAAGTGCATTATGAAAACTGTCTGTAACTTATAACCAGCCCTGGGGGGTTTTACTGGGAGGAGAGCTAAAGCTGTCAGCTAGAGCTCCGTGGTACCTTGGAAGTTGAAACTGGGCTGATTTGGGATAAGTTCTCAAAAATAATGAAGCTTTTAATGACAGCTGAGTCTAGTAGAAGTTCTAAAACACATTGACCCCCTTCAAATGCAGGTTAGTCCATCACTGGGAAACTGGAAACAGCTTCTGTTACCTTAAAAATGGAAGGAAAACGGAATGAAAAACAGTTGAAAATTTGCAGAATCCTTTTTTCACATGCAAACAGAGATGGAGCAATCAGATAATTAAGATGCATGTGCCACATGACATTAAGAAGCATTTTCTGAACTGTTAATTCAGATTTAGTCATTTACATATTTTATTCTTGTTGAAGCAGAAGGTTAGTGTAAAGTTCTTATGGTGTTTCCCTGTTCCTCGTTAAAGGAAGTCAAGGTATCTGAACATATTTGCGCTGGATTTGGCAGTGGCAGGGTAAAAATGTGTGGATGTGGCACTTGGAGACATGGTTCAGTGGTGGACCTGGCAGTGAAGGTTTCATGGTTGGGCTCAATGATCTCAGAGGGATTTTCCAACATTAAGGATTCTATGATTCTATCCTTAAAGGTCTCTTCCTACCTAAATGATTCTGTGATTCTGTGATCCTAGCCTGGTGTGGTAACAAAAACAGACTAGAGACACAGGGGTGACATTC
Organism: Cyanistes caeruleus; assembly: GCF_971803275.1. Taxonomy (NCBI): domain Eukaryota; kingdom Metazoa; phylum Chordata; class Aves; order Passeriformes; family Paridae; genus Cyanistes; species Cyanistes caeruleus. The sequence continues at coordinate 3,819,474 of NC_141717.1, forward strand.
TGGATAACACTGTGAATGTGATTCAGAGGAGACAATGACAAATGAAGCTGCTGCTTTGGCTCTAAAATCTAAAAGCTGTTATGCAGGTGTGTATAAAGCTGGCACAGGTTAGTTGGCCGCTAAGGCAAGAAGAAATGTAAATGTTTTCACTCAAGTTCTTCATTTCATGAATCACTAATTGATTTTGTGCTTACCTCATTAGACTCAAACTGCAGGATTCTCAGCTCAGTTCTACACCACAAAACCATAAAGGCATGTATAGGCTCTGTGAATAATTAAATAATGTTAAGCAAATAAGATAGATTTGGATTTAAATAACACTTATATGGCTTTCACTAAATGTGTTCAACATACAGAATTTGATATATTTCTTGTTCAAAAAGCATCTCCCCCAAAATGTATTTAAAGCAGGTGCCTATGAGATGATCACATGGATATTGCTCTTTGGGAAGGTGGGATGACTGAGGTCTAGTAGCATTCTCTTTTGTGATTGTGAAATAACAACATTGTGGTTTACCCACAATTTCATGTTAACAACCACGGCTAGATTTACAAACCAGAAATGTTTTTCTATGCCATGTTGCACATGTTTTTCATGTTGTTTGATGCTGGCTGGAAATGTATCTTGGAAGCCTTGACTAGAAATTTTAGGCTAAGGATTTCCTAAAAGATTTTTTTTGGTTGATGTTGTTGTTACCCAGCTCCCAAATTTGGTATCCAATTTGGAGATGGAATTGAAGTGTGATTTTCAGATGGGAGAGTTCAGTGTCTTCTGAAAACAAAGACCCTTAAAATGTGAGCATGTAAAAATGAGTGAGATCCTGCTTATCAGAGCTGTCTCCCACCATCCAGTTCCCCCCAGGGTTTGTATGCACAGATCCAGTGATAAACAGAGGGATGTGATTTTGCACAAAGCCTTTACCTGCTGCCAAATTTCCCCCTCACTTGCCCTCTCTTCTGATCAGCATCTGATCAGCTCACAACCCTTTCATGCACAGAGCCAGACCACCAAAAACAGACACATGTGACACATTCAGAAGAATTTAAAGAATATAAAGAAAAGGAAAACCTGGAGAGATCTCCCTGTACACCCTCATACCTGTGTGTGCTGGTTCTATCTGCTGTGTGTATGCAGGAGAGAGAACAAGGCACTGAAATAATTAGTTTTCCCCTCTCATCTGCTCTTTGTTCATGCTGAAGTGATTTGTGCAGTGAAATTTGGCTGAGGAAGAACATTGGCACATTCCTGTTAATGATGTCACTTAATAAATGCTGCCAGTGTGGGGATGATCAGAGAACTAGGAACCACCTAAGCTGCACTAGATGTATTAGGTGGATCTGTGCTAATTTAATTCTGGTTTTGGAAGAAATAGTTCACTACCTTGCTAAGTGTGGACAGTACACTGCAGCGATATATTTTCCCATGAATTCATGAAAAGAAGATTATTGTCAAAATCGGTTTCTAGCAGCTCACTCTGTAGAGAATTGCTACAGTATCCATTAACTTAGCTTAAATCTTTATCAAATGGTTCTCTTTTTAACTGTTCTATAGTTCATAGCACTTAAATTCTTCTTTATCCCATTAAAGTGCTTTAAGCTCCTACAGAAGTCTAATGCACATAATTGTTCTAATTCTGCTGAAGTACACTCAAATCTCTTTCACCCTGTTAAAGCAGTTAAAATGTCCTTGTTCAAGAGGAGTATCAGCTATTCAGAGTAGGCTTGAAATAATATATAGAACTTTTTATCTCTGTGAAGGGCTTTCAGATTTGATTTCTTCCTTCTCAAGAGTGCTCACTGCACAGGAGAGCACAGAAAGCTCTGAAGGTTAAATAACTCTGGTGTGTGCATATGGATGTACCAAAACCCCAAGCTGCTTTCCACAAGTGCAGCTCCTGCCTCTGTGTCCAGCTGCAGGGGGAAAACAGGGCCCTAAGAGGTCCCACTGACTTTGTGCTTTTCACTTATTTTGGCAAACATCTTGTTTTCTTTCATTGTTGCTCCGTTTTCTTCTGTACTGATGCCTCTCCTGTACACTTGCTACTTGCCCAGGCTGTTTCTCCTTTTTCAGATAATAAGTTGCTGGATTTTCCATTTTTCTTTTTTTTTTTTTTCCTTTTTCTTTTGGTTTTCTTTCCACTCCCCAGTGCTATGTTAGGATGTCTCTGCAGGGCTGTGTGTGACTGTCACTCGACAGGCACAGCAAGTTGTGCATTAAAGATGTACTGCTGCTTTTCCAGCTTTGCTTCTGGTGTGTATTCGTTAAAAGCTAAGGTCTCTAGAGAGTTTCCTGTTTGTGGAGTTGTATAAACTGAGGTTTGGAAGTGCATTGGGGTTTATTTTCCTTCTCAATCTAGAATTTGAATATGCTCAGGAGCCATGAGGTGCTGCCTTTCAACATTATGAAATATTGCTGAATATCTGATTGGTGACACCATGCCTGTGAGCAGGGGAGGCTTCCTGCCTTCTGCTGAGCTGCTTTTGGAAGGAATCACAGCTCCTGGCCTTGCACGAGCTGTGACAGGTACAATTCGAGGCCTTCCATGTTCCTGTGATTAAGGATTCACGCCACAGCTCCCTGGCTGTGATGTGTGGCAGTCCTGGCTTTGTGCTGAGAGTTCTGTGCACTTTAGTGCTGCAGAGAAAAGCCACTTGTCAGAAGTTGTGCCTAAACCTGCAATCCAAGACTCCATCTGAAATGATTTACATCTTTTATTATGGAACCAGATATGTCTAACTTTCCCCGTTTTACATCTATGGAAAAAAAATCAAAGCCTTTGGAGTTTTTCATTCCATCTTGTTGGATTCACTGTGGGTGTGTTTAATTAACAAATATTGTAATAACTATCACAAATATCATTGTGGGAAAGGTCTGTTAGTGTTGCTGGATCCACTCCAGGGTTTGACTACGAGCACCCTACTCAGTGTCCCAGTGATTTGCTGCTTGGTTGGCTGTGGGTGTTTCTTTTCAAGCTATTGCTGTTGCTTTTAAAGCAGCCTGACTATGAATGTGTCTCCCATTACACAATCCTTGAATCCTAAAATAAGAGTTTTGAGTGTAATAGGAGATATAAAAGGGCTGATAAAATTACCAGCAGGTCTATACACATGGTAGGACTAGAAAGCCCAACTTAAACTCCTTGTCTATATTTCCCAATACCAAGCCACTACATGCTAAAGACAATTCTCCATAATCATAGAACCCTTCCCCAAATGCCTTTAATTGTGTTAGTAAACTTTTTTTCACTGAGCAGCTTTTCTTACTTTTCTTCTGAACAACTTTAAAAGAAGAGGTTTTAATCAACCCTTTTATTATTTTCCATTATCATCTTTAGCCTGCTTCTTACTGGTTCTGACCAATGTGACTAATTTCTCATTTATCCATTTCTGTGCTATGATGCTTTTACATAATCAGTTACTATAATCTGTACAGAACTTTTATTGAAGTGTATTTCAGAGTCTTTTTGGTGGGAGATAGGTTTATTATTATGAAAACAATCTTTATACTAATTTAGACATCAACTAATCTCTTATTTATTCAAGTAAGGTAGTAAGATTGAATTATGTTTCTATAAATTTTCTGTGCTTTCTTGGGAACTTATAAATTGTTTGGAGCTTTTTGTCATTGTTGTTTTGCTCAGACAAAATGTATTACGGTAAATTTACTGCTTTGTACCATGCTGTGTTTCTTAGTACTCTACCATGCAATGTTTATTTTGATTGAAGAGGAAATTATTTCTCTGTATGTAGTAACATGATTCTGCAGGCCAAGTAACACTTGAACATGGTGAGAGGTGGGGCCCTGCTTGAAGCAAGTGAGGAATTCAGTTTGCTTCTGGTACACAGTAAGGGTTTGCCAAAGAGACTGGCATGTGATAACTCAGTTTGGTAACTGCAAAATGAGGTCCTGCAGGATGCTGTGGCTACTGGGAGCACCAGTTCCATTTGGAAATGTCACACCTGTGTGCTGGCTGCAGGATCTGAGGCCTGAGGGTGTCCCATCAGCACGACTCTCAGAGGCAATAAGGACTTGTTTCTTTTAAGGAAAAGTAGGGAATATATTAGCTTTGTATGGGGAAAAAAAAAAAAGCACTTGACAAAGTAGAAAGCACAGATTCTTTGTGTTCTGAGATGGGACTGGATTCAGGACACACCTGGCTCTTGCCACTAAATGCCTGTCTGATCCAGGGAAAAGCATTTAATTTTGCTTGAATTCTTTTTGTCCAGTTGTGATCATAGAATTTTTGTTCTCTACTTGTTTCTCTGTCAGTCAGGAGCTGCTCAGGGCTCCTCTGGTTCTGAACACCTAGCACTGAATGTGCAGAGGATCCCTGCCTTTAGGGCCTGCTGGGGTGTCTGTGGGAGCATCCAGCTGCTTCCAGCAGTGCTGTCCCAAGGTTCTGGGAGCTCCCAGTGGGGCTCAGCCAGGATGATCTGGATGCCAAGTGATTTCTTGGGCTGTGGCTTCTTGGGGGTTTTGTCTCTTCCAGCAGTGCTGGCAAGTTAGGCTTTAAGGCTTTTTGCCCTAATATTAGATGTTGATAGAACTGCAGAAGAAAGGACTTTTCTATAGGTTGATGTGTTAAAAACATTCACCTAGATAGACATATTGGTATTGAATTAACTTGCCTTGTTCTATAATGTTTAGTGTGTTGCTTTACTTGAAAGTTTGGAAGGGTGAGAAGAAGGGCTGGTTGTAAATAATGCAGTGCAGGTGCCCAGGGATCACATCCTGGGCTCCCCAGAGCTTTTAAAGTTCAGCTCTGCTCAGTCAGCTCGAGCTCTCAGTGCTGCCTGCATTTGCATTCTTTCAGCTTTATTTGAATCTTGTAAGCTGGGAGCACATTGAAAAGTCTGAAAATGCCTGCAGTGATTTTGTCACTCTGTATTTAGAGTGTACTGAGGTATGTTTGGTATCTACCAATGTGCCAGCAGATTTTTGGTCCTCTTTGCTTCTCCCACAAATATTTATGTGTAATTAGCCACTGTTGTGGTCCAGCTGTCAAATGTTGATGAACTAACTACCAGTTATTGCTGGAAGTAGAGCTAATGGAAAGGAAGGGTGAGGGATGATGTGTTAGATTTTTCTTTGACTAATTTCAGGAGTCTGAGGGCCACAGGTGTCTTTCTTTTAAGATCTCAAAGTTTCTGCCTTAATGCATGAAGGAAACTCTCTCAGGAATTAATTATCCTGAGTATCATGAAGGTCTGGGAGACTGCAGTGTTAATGAGCATGAAAACTAGACATAGTTCCTGAAAAAAGTCAGAAGTAGCAGCAGTTACCTTTGACAAGTTCACAAATAAACCATTCTTAACGTGCAAGGCAAAATTGCCACGTAAAATCCTGTCAAAATGAAGGAAGTAGCCGTGATTTATAGGATTTGAAACCCTAGGAAAATGTTGCATGAAAGAAGATTACATCTTCCACATTATGTCATCTTCTGAATTTGAGAAAAAGATTTCAAGATGTGTATGAGGTCTCTGACAAATTACTGCATTTACTTAACCTTGAGGCCTGGGTGACTTGTGGTGTCTCAGGCAAGAAGCCACAAGTCTTGGCAATGCTTGGAGGAACCTTTCTATTTCATGACTTTGGAAATTTAAGAAGCAGGAGTTTATCTAAATTTATTCTTTTAGGTCACAAAAGGAGCATGCAGTGCAAGAGGAATGGTGCCCCTCATTAATTGCATCATCATTTGATAACGGGATGTAATTAGCAGATTTGACTAAGGGCAAGTGATAGTGGCAGCTGTTATTTGTAGAGGACAGTGTGTGCCCCAGTGCTCTAATCTATCTGGAAATGATTGTGGAACTCACTCCTCCCCCTGCCTCTGCACTGGCATTTTGTGCTGTGAAACAGATCCCTGTTTGTTCCACCTGGCAAAATTAATTTTGTTGGAGTGACCTGAGAGTGTTATTCTTCAATCTATTATTGAATTTAAAAAGCCTGGCTTAAAATTAACCAAAAAAAATGCACTTCAGTGAAATCAGTTAATGGGATTGAAGTGGAAAAATAAAACCCTGCTGACTTTCCATTACTTTTGCTGCATATACCTGGAAATGCATACATTTCCATACCTGGATAAGAGTTCCAAATGGAGCCCTCTGAGATCCATCCTGGGACTGGGAGGTTTCATGCCACCAAACTGGGGTGCAGGTAATGAACTCAAGGGCTGTCTTGGAGGGATTGAGAAAGAAATAAGAATATCATAGAGATTTACAGAGCAAATGCAAATTGCTGCTGCTGAAATGGTGCTGGTGAGGTTCTGATGGGCAGAGCAGGGGGCAGCTGGTGGCTCTGGCAGTGACAGGGGCTGTGTCCTGGGTCAGCTGGTGGCTCTGGCAGTGACAGGAGCTGTGTCCTGGGTCAGCTGGTGGCCCTGGCAGTGACAGGAGCTGTGTCCTGGGTCAGCTGGTGGCTCTGGCAGTGACAGGAGCTGTGTCCTGGGTCAGCTGGTGGCCCTGGCAGTGACAGGGGCTGTGTCCTGGGTCAGCTGGTGGCCCTGGCAGTGGCAGGGGCTGTGTCCTGTGCTCCATCAGCTCAAGCACACCCAGTGCCAGCAGGGATAGCAGGACTCACCTGCTGCTCCTTGCAGCCAGCCTGGAACACTGAGTCTGGTGTGTGCTTGGTGCAGGATGGGAGAAGTGTGGATAAACTGGAGAGAGCCCAGAAAAAGGGGCCACCAAGGGATCTGAGACATGTGAACCACGAGGAAAGGCTGGGAGAGAATTTGGTTTGTTTTTTACCAGCTGTTGAACAGTACAAGAGGAGTGGCTGAGAAGATGGAGCTGGGCTCTGTTCTGAGCTGTACACTGAGATGTGCAGATGAGAACTGGCCAAAAATGGAAAAAGAGGATGATCTCACTGGGCAGAGGGAAAAAATAAAAAAATATCATTGGAAGAAGTTTCCCAGAGAGTGTGTGGAATTCCCTGCTTGTGGGATTCAAAGATCTTGTTCTGACCCAGCTTTTGGAGTTCCCCTCTGATGTGAATGACTTAATCTTTAGAAGTCCTTAGAAATAGTCATGAATTCCTGCTGGGTTCATTTTTGTCTGGTAAGTAAATGAAGCAGTGTGGTTTAGGATCATCTCATCTCCCTACTTACGTTTTGACTGCTTGTTACTGCTAAGTCCTGAAATTTGGAACAGTTTTTAGAAGTTGGACACTTCTTAGCTGCAGTTATTTTTAATCAAAGTTTCTAAGCAAAACCATAAACTTCTCTGCAGACTCCCTCCTGATATAAGCTTCTTAACTGTAATCCAGATTTTTAATATAACCACATCTTGAAGGATGGTGGTTTTCCCCCTTTTCACCAGTGCTTGTGTGCAGCTGGTGCCTCCCAGGTGTGATATTAATCCCAATTGACTGTGGTTATTAAATGCACTGATTTCATAGGCATTAATTGCAACAGCAGAATGAGGGGTTGGTGATGATTGTAGAATATTTATTGTTCACTTTCTCTCTTTGTTCCTCGAGCTGTGTGTTCATTTTATTCTGTGTGAGAGGCAGAGTTAAAACAGCAGAGGCCTCACTCAGTCAATCTACAGCTCATTCCCACTTGGTATTTCCACCCCTGTGGTTAATGAGAAATATTCTTGTCAGTACACTAAATTTCCTTTAAACACTCAAAGAATACTTTTTTTCACTAAAATGTCTTTTACAACAATTAGGGATTTGATGGGTGACTAGTAAAATGGCCATTTAATTGGAAGATTGTTTATTATTTTAATTAAGAGGAATTTTTAATAATAATGCGCTAAGTAAAATCAGTGTAAGTTCTGTGGAAATTAAATTTGAGTTAAAATGGGTTGTTAAAGGTGAGTTAAAGGATGGTCTGAACTCTTGGCAGAGAATAATGAAAAATAAAAGCAGCAGCTTTCTTGACATCAAGACAATGTATAAAATTATAAAATCACACAGGAAGAGAGAAATGGATTGGCTTTTGGAATCTTGTAGAAGAGTAGTTGATGTGGGTAAGATGTTTAATGGATGTGTTTATTTAGTGAAATCCTTCATTCTGAAATGCAAAATGAGACAACCTTAACCCTGATTTTAGGTATATTTTAAAATACAATTTATTTCAATTGAGGTTAAGAGCTTGCCATATTGAAAGTCCAATTGTCTGCATTTGATAGTCAAATATTAGGATTAATTTGGTGTACTACAATCCATTATTTGATACTTTAGAGCCCAAATCCTGTTTGACTTTCAAAATACTGTTGAGTAGTTGTTTGTCTGCATCCAGAGAACTCATTTTGTGCTTGTGTGCAGTGGGAACAACACAAAGCTCTGCTGTGTAACTTCATTAAATTTGAAGCGGGGAAAAACACATGTGGTGACAGTCACAAAGTTTTGTACTTCTAAATTTTGAGTTCAGTGAACTTAAGAACTCCTGTCAAACACGCAGCAAGCACAGCACAGTGTTTGATTTTTGTGTAGTGATGTGAAAAGGGTGTTTTAAAGAATCTTTGGTTTTCTTCCCCAGAGCTGCAGCCCTGTGCTGATAACAGGAAAACACTGAATTTACAGGCTGCTCTATCTTTGCATCTTCAGAATGGTCCATGATGAGCAGTGCTCTGCAAACAGCTGTGACCTTTCACTGGTCCTTGCTGATGGAGGCAGGCTGTAAACACAGATTTCAGACCATAGGCTGCAGTGAATAATGAGAATTGCATTTTTCCCCCCCTCAGATCCAGTGGTGCTTGCATGGGGCAAGGTCTGCGTGCTGTTACTCCTCTGGATAACACTGATATGTTACTGCAACACAGAGAAAAAAACAAGATATCCAGCTTGATTATTTAGGTTTTTCCTGTTCAAGGTAAAGGCCTCTTAACTGGGGAAGTTGCTGGGTAATCCACCTGGGATTACAGTGCTTAACACAAAGGTAATTACAAACCTCAAAATTAGGGGAACAAACCCAAAAGGGCACAAAGAGCTTTCTGCTGGCACAGGTGGGTTTCTGATGCCTCACACATCAAGAGGGGTATTTTGATACCTGGTCAAAGATCTGTTGAGTTTTAAAAGCAGATTGCTCCAATAATAAGCACAAGTCACGTGCTTTGAGGAAAACCTAAAACCCTGAGCTAGATTAAAAACAAAATTGGAAAGAACAGATCCTGGTCCCAAGTATCAACAGTAACAACATGCATTGGCAATGTTCAGCTTGCATACTCAGAGAATATTTTGTGTATGCATGTGTGCCCATGCCTGTTTCAATAATTATTATTAAATATTATTTTCCTGCTTTTCAGTTAGGTTTTACTGATAGCACAACTTTTTTGATCAGCACTCCAAGCTTCAAGACATTTTTGTTTGCCCTTGAATTAAGACCTGCTTAACAGTTTGTTCTGGGGAATCAGACCTCTCTTGAGTATTTTCCTTTGGGATAAGTCTTGTTGTTTTAAGTAAATGAGCTTCTGTCTGTGTCAGGAAGATTGCACAGTGATTTCTCTGTAGAAACTGATTAAAAGGGAAGGAATTACTACAGTTGCAGATTCATAATATTTTTTTTTTTAATTTCCAGTCTGAGCTGACAAAGACTTGGATTGTCTCTGCTCTGTCCTTGAGCAAGTCCCTTCCTCACACTTGGTTTGGCATGTCTGGTTAGGTGATGGACCCATCAGACCATGGGCTGTGTCTTGCCAGGCGTTTGAACAGTGGCTGGAACAAAGGGTTTAATCATGTTCTCAGTCAGGCTTTCTGAGCATCCTCAGAACACATTTGTGCTTTTCCAACCAATGTATTGAAGCTGCTGAGCTGAAACACAAAGATGCTGAGTCAAGGTGGGGAAAGCAGGTAAATGGTTGGGTGGAAGCACAGCACTTTAGCACGTGTGGTAAGTCCTGAAACTTTCTGAAGGGAACCAGCTCACTGGCACTTGGGTGACAATATTTAATCTTTTAGTATCTGCATTGCAAACCCTTGTGCTGTAGGCCTGCTTGGTCAGCTGTGGAGATAGCTGAAAACCTTTATTCTGCTTCCATTTGAATAACACGGAGTCACAGGCTGGCTTGGAAGGGATCTTATGGATCAGGGACCATTCCCACCCCTGCCATGGCAGGGACACTTTCCCCTGTCCCAGGCTGCTCCAAACCCCATCCAGCCTGGCCTTGGACACTTGCAGGGATCCAGGGACAGCCACAGCTTCTCTGGGCACCCTGTGCCAGGGCCTGCCCACCCTCCCAGGGAACAATTCCTTCCCAATGTCCCATCCATCTCTGCCCTCTGGCACTGGGAAGCCATTCCTCCTGCCAATCTTTTAAAACATCCCTCTGGATTTTGATAGATGTAGAACTTTCAGAAATTAGCAGTAAGGGGCTACTGTATTAACAAACACAGTTATTGAAGGATCCCAGAACATGGTCTGGCCCTTTCAGTCAAAGACTGGAAATGTGAGTTCAGAAACTGAATGACCATTTGAAAAAAAAACAACTTTTATTTTTGAATCACTTTCTGGTCACTTCGGTGTGGGTGGTGGAGGGCAGTAAGAAAGGAAAAAAGGCTGTATTAAAGCACCACTGAAGATCATGAATGCTGTTATTTTAACAATTAGAAGTCTCTTTAAGTGTTGTGACTTTGAAACAAAGGAATGATGTAGATGTCACTATTTTTCTGAGCAAGAAAATTTCTGTAGTGCTGTGGTTAATGATACTGGGTGTGGTGGGGCCTGATGGGAAGGGAGCCCTTTGTTGCTCTGTTACTTTCTCTCCTTTTTAGTTGATGATTTTTCTTCTTTCCTGCATTGTTTCCCTTTCCCCCTTTTCTCTGATCTACTGAAGAAATGTAAGCCTTTCTCAAAGAAAATAGAGCTAATAGCTTTATTTAATATCCAATACAATCACAAGGACAGCAGCCTGCTGTATATTAAAACTACAGTTGTGTGCCTGCACCTCTGTGCTTGTCTGTTAGATTTGGAGGGTTATATATGAGAATATATGAGGCAGCTTCAGGAAAGCAGATGAAATACAGCTATAATTGTCTGTGATCAATTGGAACAATGTAGGTCAAGTAGAAACTGCATTTTTGAGCTTTCTCATCTTGTCTCCTGCCTTTGTCTAATATATTATTGCTTGAAAGGAAATATAAAAACAGCACAAACCCAAACCTCTTCAAAGTATTCATTTAGTTTGTAGAGAAATGAAGCTTTTTCTCAGCTGCTCCTGACAGTCTGAGTTTATAGTGTTGATATCATTTGTTCTTACATTTTCATTGTTTCATCTCTCCCTGTGTTTGCTAATCTGGAACCCATTTAAACTGTAATAATTGCTGCATTTCAAATGAGAATTTAGTTACAATCCAGAACTATGTCTTTCTCCATGGTTACCTGGCATGTCTGGTTTGGATCTTTATTGTGTTGTTTCATTTCCTACGTCATCATCACTGTGACATCAGTGGTGTGAGATTGTCAGAACATGCTGTAAGCTCAGCAGCAGCTGAGGGTCCTGCTTCAATTTCATCCTCATTTATGCCACTGTCAGTCCTCATTAACTCCAGGGCCTTCCTGAAGGCTGGCATATGTGAATCTGTAGGTGTTTTATTAATTGTGCATCCATCAATACAGTGAGATGAAAGAGTGTGAGGGAGGTGTCAGAGACACTCAGTGCAGTCATCGCTGCCAGGACAGCCTGCAGGGGAGATCTTACTGCATGACACCTCTGGTTTACTCAGCCTGTGTTTATTTAAACAGCTAGGCAGGCTGCAGGAGAAGGGAGAGCCAGTTTCCTTGAGATCTTCCCCAGTTTTGCAGTTAACAAAGAAAATATGTGTGCAGAAAGCTGGCACACATAAAATTAAAATTGGTCCCTCCCATAGCGCAGAAAGTCTGACAACACAAACATTACTTTTTATTATTATTTTATTTATTATTATTATAATATTATTCATCATTATTAATAATAATAATAGATCCCATTTCTCTCAAAAATATCCTGATAGGCCATGAATACATTTCACTTATCGTCTTGGTGGGATGTAAGAGCTATGTCTCCTTGCTCCAGCAGTGCTCACCTACACTTTATTTTATCTGTGGTTTACAGCCATCTCTGAGTCAAATATTGCATCTTTCAATGCAGGTGTGGTGCTTCAAGCAGTGGGGTCTGGTGCAGGTTGGTGCCCTGAAGGTGCTGCTGCAAAGGAAACACTTGACAGGGGGAATGAGGAGAAAATGTAGCTGCATGTTATGTTTGACATCTCTTGCTTTGAGCTATATGAAGTAGCAAAGTGTTGATGAGATTTACTGGATGGCAAACTGAAGCTGAGCTGTTTACACATCCCATGGTTTACTAAAAAACAGCTGCAGTAAGGTTGTTCTTTTTGAAGTGCTGCAAGTTTGGAAGTAGAAAAATGTGTTTTCTTTCTTTTCACCTCTGGCAGCCTGGGAAGGAAGCCAGGCTTGTTCTTTCAGCTGGAACACCCTTGCCTGGTTCCTCAGGTACCTGTGCAAAAGCCAGGCTGAACTCTCCCAAAAGGTTGTGAAAACTGGATTATTGTTTCCCTTTGTGTTATTGTTGTGTTCCCCTATGGGGAACTGCAAGGAGTTATTTTAAAATAGATTAGTATCTAAGAACTGTTTATTGGTAACAAAAACAACAAAAAAAGGGGGAGTTGCCCTACTAAAGAGGACTAGAAAATACAGAAAAAGAGGGAGGAAAATGGAAAAGGATGAGGGGGAGAGAGAAGGGGAGACAGAGAGGAAGACAGGCATTACCACCAGAGGGTCAGGGAGCTCCATCTGAGTGGAGAACATCTCTGCAGGCCACTGTGCTGCTGCCTGCCTGCCCCATGTGAGGTGTGAGATGGTTGCCAAGCAAAGTCCCCAGAGACAGACAAGGCTTTCTCCCCTCTTGTGCTGGTTGCCTCCTGCAAGTGCCACATGTGCATCCCCTACCTGCCTCTGGCAACCAGTACTGAGACAGAAATCAAGGCTAAGTGGCTCCTCACATCCCTGTTGAGGGGAGATTTGTCCTACACTTGGAGTAGGGTGGTTTATTTCCCATGGGACTGTGTGAGCACCTCCAGGGAGGCTGCTGAGCCCTGTGGGTTCCCAGGGGATGAGGAATCCTGCGTGGACAGGCTGGCAGGGAGGAGGGCTCGTGGCTGTGCAATGGAACACAGAGCACAGAGGCAGTGTCCAAGTCTCAGCAGGTGTCACTGTGTATGATGTGAACCCCAGGATCACCTTCAGGGATGGGCTTTGTCTTTCCTGGAGCTTGCTTTAGACTTGGTTACAAGTCTGTTATCGAAGTTGATGGTAAATCCAAAAGGACCTGTGGAGAGGAAGGAGCCTGGCTGTGTTATACCTCCCTAAATACCTCCCCCTAAATGCTTGATTTTAGGGAGAAGATAGCAGGTTGCACTGCATTTTTGAGCTTTTCACTCACTTGACAGAAGTGGTTTAAAGGTCTGCTCTGATTTGTGTGTCTATTTTGTAAATAAATTCCCAGAAACCTAATGTCACCAAAAACTGGGGACAAAATAAAGCCCTCTAGCACTATATCTGAAGTGATAGAAACCAGGCATTACTTTATCTTCTGGTCAGGATGTGCCACAGGAAATACTCCAAATACACATGTTTTTGCAGGATTTCCTCCCAAACTTTGTACAGTCAAAACCCATCGAGATGCTCTGTTCCAAAGTCCATTGGTCCAGAGCTGAGCAACCCACAGGGTTCAGTTTCCCATTGGATCTGAATCTCCTCACCTCTGATGTTAATTAGATCTTCATTCTTCTATTTCTTATCAGTCTTTTGATTTCTTACCAGTCTTTTCTGGATGTCTCCAGCTCTGCCAGAGGTGGAATCTGAGGGAGATGTTTGCAGATGGTCACTGATGTTCTGTAGATGTTATTTTGTCTCTCTGGGTGTCTTTGGGCTATTCCCAGTCTGTTGGTATGTTCAGCCCATCTCCTCAGAGTGATGCTACATCTCTTAAAAAAAAAAACCTAAAGAAAATTCCTTTCCCCAAGGCAAAGTCAAATCAAGCCTATCTAGAGGGATAAAATAAAATCTTGAAAGTTTTATTGTTTCCAAAGCTAATGCTATGGATTTATTGGTTTCCCATCTGGCCCTTGGGTGGTGCTGCTGTGGGGTCAAATGGTACAGCCAGGGTGCTTTGTTCTGTGGGAGCAATCTCAGTAACTTCCATTTCCTCCTCAGAGCTGACAGAATTACCTGTGCTGTGTTTAGTGGGGCAGTTCTCTTAATTATGTGAGTTCTTAAAATGGTGCAAGCTCCTAATTATGAAAACTTTTCTTGGAGGATGCAGAGCTGTGCAGTTATTCCATAACAATCTGAATCTGTATTATTTGAAATAAAATGACATTTCTTAAGCATTGCATAAAAGTTGGAGGGTTTTTAATTCTGGATCCTGAAGTATTTGGCTCATGAGAGTATAAATGAACCAAACTATTCAGCACCTTAGGGCAATGTATTTTTTTATTGATCCCAATTCTACGCTATTATTGTTGCTTAATGAGGAACTAATGTAATTTCTAATGAAACCACATGGTTGTTAAGTAGAAGAACTAATGTTCGGTTTCCCTTGTGACAAAATATACTCTCTTCAATTAAAATCCAGGAAGTAAAATTAATACCAATGTAAAATTTTGCAAGAATTAATGTCAAGACTGAAGCATTTTATTATGTATATAAATTACTTGGATAATGAGATTGAAAGCAAGTTATTGGAGTATCTGGGCAATCCATGAGCTCAATGCAGACCACTTAAATGGTGAAATCTGTAGAGGCAGCAGAAAGAATGGGATCTCCCTTATCCTTCTACCTGGAATTTTCTTTTACATTTAGTTCCTGCCAAGAATAGGAATCCATCGAATGTTGAGCAGACCAGCAGCAGAAAGGAAGATTTACACAAGGACAAACAGCCCAGTTCAAAAATATAGCTCAAATATTGTGTTCTAGACTGAAAATTATCTGAACAAAATATCAATTTCTGGCTCCTGTTCATTACAGAATTCCAGCTGGAAGGAATATTTGACACTGCTTGGGTGGATCCCATTTATCACATAGAAAATAAACCTAAAATGTGAGGCCTGCAGTTGAAATGAAAGAGTCATTTGGGTTAGAAACAAGCTCTGATGGGCTCTTGCCCTTTCACAGGACAGGACACTGTCTTTTTCCCAGTAATTGGGGTCTTCCTTTGTTAACCATGAATTTTCAGAGGATGGAGAACAACCTGGGAAGGATTTTGGCCTGTTCCCCCAGCACTGATGAATCCATCTGGTACCACAGGCTTGTCTGAAGTGCCTGCAGTGCTCTGTCTGTGTGTAACCCTGCTGTGGGTAATGCCTGACTCCTCCAGCCCTGCTCAGTGGGGAAATCAGCTGAGATCCTGCCCCTGCACAATCCCATTTCTACCCCAGCTGGCTGCTGGGGGCTGGGGAAGGAGAGGATGTCAGGGCCAGGGTCACATCATAGAACTGTACTGAGGGGACCTCAGTCTGCTCCCTGCCCAGCTGTGGTCACTCAGAAGTGAAAAATTAAACACTGTAGAGAAATGAGATATTTACTAAAGCAGACAAACAGTAAGTCTCTTTATTATTTAATATAAAGAATTAAGCTTCATTAGGTGTGGTACCAGTGGCTGTTCTCTCCACCCCTCATGGTCCCATTCCTCTTGGTGCTTTATTTCTTTGGCCATGGGGTTGTTTTCTCTTGCCCTTCCCATGTGCAAAGCAGAGCAGCTTTTACAGGAGCAGCAGAGAAGAGCTGGAATTACCCATGGCAGGCAGCATGAGGAATTGCTGTCAGCCAGAGCTGTGGTGCTGTGCCCTTGTGCTTCCAAGCTGGAATTCATCCCTCAGATTGCCCAGCTGCTCAATGGGTGCCTATTCCTAAAGTGGTGTGGGCTGAGAATAAATACCCACATCAATTTCCCTGTTCAAAGCCACTTAACCCCAATGCTCCCTGAGCTAATTGAAGTGGGGGTTGTCCCAGGTGTGGTTTAACAAAATCACTGAAAGGATGCTTTATTTTCCCACAGCTGTCAGTTTGATCAGTAAGGTGATTTCCCCTCTGCTCTTACGCTGGAATAATTTTTTTCCAAAAGGAAAATGAATAAGCCATGAACAGCAGTGAAACTGGGTGCCCAAGTCCCTTGGGAAGCTCAAAAAACAGAAAATATTTATGCCTGGAAACTGTCCATTTTCTTGCAAGATTACTCTTGTAGCTGTTCTTTCAAGAAATGGTGAAAAACAATGAAGATGCTGGGGTGGTTTTTTTGTTTTTTGTTGTCTTTTTTTAGGTTTATTTTGGTATGATTTGAGAGAAGAGGGAACCTTCTCAATTGAAATCAAGATATCCAAATAACAGAGAGGATTTGTAACTCTGGTCAAATTGTCCTGGTCTTGAACCTCCTGAAACAGCAGAAATGCACAGTCCTGCTCTTTGTGCCTGCTTGAGAGAAACCCTGAGAGATAAGGATGAGACTGGCAAGATTAGCTCCTGCCTCAGTAAAAAGGAAAATTTAGAGTTGAGTTAAAAGGTTTCCTAAGTTCAGAGGTGGGCTGAGCTCAAAACTGTTTGTTTGTTTGTGCAGAAAGCAGTAATTGCTCTGCAGTATTGTTTCAGTGAGCACCTAGAGAAACTGCAGGACTTGCAAGAATCACTCACAGCAATCTGCTGCCACACTCTCATTTTTTAATTTTTCCCCTTTATTTGTACACTTAATGTGCTCAGCAGAGCTCCTGCTCATTTTCCTGCTGACTGCACTGTATTTTGGAGTGGCACTCTCCTTCCATGCATAATGGGAGATGCCCATTGTGGATCACTTGCAGGAGACTGTAATGACTCATAGATAGTGTGAGGTGCTTTATTGCATGCTAATTCAAATGACTGCAGCCTAATGATAATCACTCCTTTATGAAAAGGACCCCAAGTGCAATCTAAATGAATTCCTACCCTCACAAAACAAAGGGTAGTGCTGATAGGAAGGAAAAAAAAAACCTACAGCAAATTTGAGTTGGTGGGTCATAAGTGGGTTTTTTTTTCCTTCTGAGATTTTTAAATTGGAAATAATTGTAGTTACTAGAAAAAATGCCCAAGGGCTGGGATGGAAATTTTGAGCTCTGCTCAGAATAACACGAAAAGAGTTGAAAATAAAGATCTTGTATATCCAAAAGCTGCCAATCATGCTTTTAACTTTCAGCTTCTCTGTTCTTCCTCAGAAATTATCTATTTACTGCTGAATGCCATTTTCTTGTCAGCATCCCAAACAGTTAAGAACCTGACAAATCTTCTAGTTAATTCACTTGGCTTTGAGATGAGCAGCAGAAAATACAAATACTCCACGTCCCTGTCAGTCCATCCCATCAGAACTGGAGGGGCACCAGCCTGCACAGGCACCACAGCACGTGCAGTGTGGGCACCAATTCTCCTGCTTAAATTATCAGCAGACAAATTGTCCATGTGAACATGGCTGATTTAAATTGCAATGATTAAATGTAGCACAAAGTACAATAAAGCAGTTTTCAAAGTAGATGTAAATTAGGGTGGCAAATAGGTAGCTCAGGTTGTAGTGAACAGCTTGGAAAGGGCAGGAGTGGTGGAAAGGAGCTGTGGAATAACTGCAGGGTAAGGTAACTGAGGATTCTCACTGAGCTTACCCTGTCACAGCTCCACATTTTTTTGGTATTTCCTTTTCTGCCTTTCCAGTAAGTGTCTCCATCCTTATCTTTCTGGCATGGCTTGTCTCACTGTTAACCCAGTTTTCCCCACAGGGTCTGAAAACCTTTTGGTATTTGGTTTACTCTTCAATTTTCATTCCAGATTCCCACCTTTATTTCTGGTCTCTTCTTTTCTTCTCTCTCTCTTTTTTTTTTTTTTTTTTTCTTTTAAGAAACACTCTAATTACAGGAGGTGTAACTGTAGACTAAAGCTGTTTTATATTATTGCTGTATTTCCTTTTGCTACATGTCTCAGCTAAAATCTGTGTGTACACTCGTGTGTGTTTAATGAGTTACCTCTCTGCTGTTTGTCTCCCTCAGGATATCCAAGCCTCCCTCCCTTCTGTCAGCTGTCTCTTTTTAAGAAGTAGCACAATGCTCTTTTCTGGAGCAACTTTAATTTTAAATTTTAATTTAAAATTAAATTTAAATTTAATTTAAAATTAATTTTAATTTTTAAATGTTGTAGTGAAGTTGATATTTACACAGTATTAGCCAGGAGAAAACCCCGTTCAGTGACAGTGCAGCCATGAGAGTGGACAGGGTGCTTTTTCCCATTTTCCCTAAGCAGCAAAAACTTTTTTGGAAGCAGAGCACTGTAATAAGCTGAATGTGCTGGCCTTTACTAAAGGCAGATAACTCCATTTACCCTTCATTGGAGAAGATGGGTATTTGGGGTACCAGTGTTTATCTCGTAGCTTTGAAATGAGTTTAACTAACGTGATGTGGGGAAATGCAGGAATTGGGCAGAGATCCCTCAAGTCTGTCTCATTGAACATTAGTTTTAAACTCATTAAAACCTAGTTTTACATTTTTTAGTGGGTAGTGTCTGTTTTTTCTCCCTTATCCATAAGCTGTGGTTAGCCCTGAGGTCTCTCAGGCATTTGAGTGCTCCTTGCCCTGGGTTGCAGCTGTGGGTCACTAATTGACACTGGTTCCCAAGCCTGCTGTGCTGCCTTTGTGTTGTGAGTTTGGCATCGATTTTATTTTAGTGACAGGCTGTGCTTTGGTCTAGGAAACACCATCAAATGTCAGGCTTTGCCTTCTCCCCATACCTAAGCAGGTAAAGCCTTCCTGGCTTGCTGTCAGTGCACCCAAGTGCAGAACCTGAACGTGCTGCACTGGTGTATCAAGCCTGAATTTTCTCCTTGGGCTTTTAGCATCCCAGAATTAATATTTCCTGTGCTCTCACTCTTAGCCCACCTTATGATTTCCCTGGGGAAATGACTCACTGGCAGAAAAGCCCTGTGAAAATAGTCATTGTTGTACTCACAGGGGGGGTGGGTGCTCGTGCCAAAGGGTAGAGGCAATCCAAGGGCAGGAATGGCAGGGCTGGCTGGGTGATGCCAGCCTTGCCAGGGTACACTGGGCACTCAGGTAAAGGAGATTATCTTTTAATTGCTTCTGAATGCAATAACTGGGATTTTTAATGTGCACAGAATCACTCAGCCTGAGAGAGAGAGAGAGACGGCTTTGATTCAACAGAGACACAGCTTTGAATCTGAGGCTCCTGGAGGATGCTGGCACTGCAATAATGTGCAAAGGAGGGGGAGAGGGGGAAGATGTCCTGGAGCTCCCTGGGCTGCTCCAGCACCAAGTGGATCTCCTCAAGTCCCAAATGCTGATATTCCACCAAGTGGAATCTGTGCAAGGCTTGGCTGAGCCATCAGGCATCTCCACAATGCAGAAGAGTGAATTGAATGAAAGTAGATTTGTGTGGGGGGTTTTCTCACCATGCTAAAGCCCTAACTAAGCTGACTCTGCTTTTTCTCTGTTTTGCAAGCTGTGGAAACTTACTGACCTTTATCAAAGATGGAAAGGCTAAAATTGAAATCAGGGGAAGCAGGAGCAGCTTTTGGGCTGAGGCGAGCTGCTGTGTGCCATAAGTGAGCATGGGTGAATCTCTTCTGAGTCACCTCACAACTTGTTAAAGCTCCACTCAAACCTGTCAGGAAACACAAGCCCACCACTTTGGTTTATTTTTTAAGGAGGAAGCAGGTAGGGGAGCCGCTATAAAATCTGGAGACAGTTTTTAAAATTTATCTTATTATTCATCCACTTATTTATCCATGCCCTGATACTTCCTGATTCCAGAGAAGATCAAGAGAGGGGAATGCCAGAATGTGTTCAGAGGGAAGTTTATGTATTATGCAAGAGGTTTCAGCAGACAGTTCAGACATTTAGGAGTCTTAGAGTAGAACTAAGCTGCTAAAGCACACTGAGCTTGCCGAGCCCGGTGGGAGCAGTACAGCAGCCTGTCATACTAAGTGCCACATTAAATTCCTTTGAATTTAAATAATGGCCTCTAACCTGTGCTTTTTAGGTGTTACCACCAGGTTTCCTCAGAGTTATTTTCCAGAGTGCTTCGTAACAAGGCAGGGTTTGGATTTTTAGAGGTGTTGGGTTTTTTCTTGTATATCTTTATTTTTCTGTGTCTAGTGGAGTGGGAGACTCACAGTTCCAGACCTTCTGTTCCTGAATGTCAACTCTCCATATTCACATCCTGGCTAATTCCTCAGACTTGCACTTGTGTGATCCAGGTGCTTCCAAATGAGAGGTGGTCTGCTGGAGTCAGCCTCTTCACAGCTGTAAATGTGATTAGTCAGAGATTTAACCAGTATAAAAATTGTTCCATCCACAAGTTGATTTAATGTTTTTACACCTATATATAAAAGAAAAACACCCATAGTATATACTTTAGCATAAGGTTTGTACAATGCCTGTAACAATAGTCAGTCCCTGTCAGTGTTAATATATTTGTTTGTAATTAATTTTTCCCATGTGGAAGAATTGAGGCTTTCCCTTGGCCGTGTCAGGTGTTCAGAACATGCTGGAATAGGGACCAGGGATCTGTGGCTCACACTTGGATCATCCATTCTCCCTCCTGGGCATTGAGGAAATCATCAATTTTCCTCATCTGGCTGCAAATGCTTAAAGGGTTGGAATAACAGCACTGCCTGAATTGTGGGGTTTAACTGTGCACTGAAATTGAACAATCTAAGTGGAGAAGAATTCTAATAAAGAACAATTCCATTCTGAAAACTTTGCTCTTCCTCCCTCCACTTTTGGAGATCAAAGCACTTTGTCACTGGTGGGATAAGGGCTATAAAAGATGACACTCTTGCCATTATGAAGAAAATATTTCCTGTTAGACAGTTTATTGCTAAAATGCTGCTCTAACTCTGTAATAATTGATTATGAATGTTCCTTTTATGAGCTGTTAGAATTGGTAATGCAGACACTATGTCTGGAATGAAAATATTCTAGCATTTCTAAATACAAATCTGGATCAAATTCAGGACTGGAGTAAAGATTTCACTATTCCTCATCACCTTTTATCCTTGCAGAAATTTGTAAAAACTACTCAGGAATTTTTGGACACAGTGCCCAACTATTAAATCCATTACTTGCAATATTTTATCAGGTGCAGCCGTGGTTCCTGTGCTGTGTCCCAGCAATAAGAGATGATAATTCTGAAGTCTCATTTGATGCAATGACCTGGCAATTTTGGTTCTAGTGGTTGCAGTTTTGATTCCCTGATGCCACCTCTTGCTGCATGGGTACACAAAAAGATTTGAGTGTTTTACAGATACAGCTGTATTCAATTTTATATTATATTTATATGAGCAGGCATATGACCAAGAGCTGATATTCCTGTATACTTCTAGAAGCAGTGAGTTTGATTTTGATCTTTCTGGTGGTTGGTTTTTATATGTAGGGATTGTTTTGAGTCCACTGTCTGAAACAGCTGAAGAACAGAATTGTAAAGTCTGAGCCCAGTTTTTATTTGCCTGAGAGAGTTACCATGGGTGAAAGGCAGTAAAGATGTGGTTTGTTTCTGACTCAACACAGTCCTTTTTCCCCCTGTTCCATTCCCCACAGCACCAGCCTTTCACTCATTTGTCTCTCAGCACTTTGCTGTCCACGTGTCCCAGAAGAGTCCTCCAGCTATTCCCTGAGTCTGGGAATTCTGACCAGTGTGTTCTGCCACTGCAAATCCCTCACCCTTCCAAATCCAGATTTCAGCTGTGCTCTGTGGTGCTCATCCTCATCACCCTTCCAGGACTGTCAAAGATCACCCCAGAAATGATGGAGCTTGCTTAATTAACAAAGCCCTGACCTTGGAGAAGGTCATTGCTTGAGCTGCTGCGTGCGGCTTAGCTCGGGAGGAGGAGGAGGAGAAGGAGAAGGAGAAGGAGAAGGAGAAGGAGAAGGAGAAGGAGGAGGAAGAGGAGGAGAAGGAGAAGGAGAAGGAGAAGGAGAAGGAGAAGGAGAAGGAGAAGGAGAAGGAGAAGGAGAAGGAGAAGGAGAAGGAGGAGAAGGAGGAGGAGGAGAAGGAGAAGGAGGAGAAGGAGGAGGAGGCAGCTGTTGCAATGAGTTTGTGCCCAGATGTGAAGCAGGAGCTCCACATCTCCCCGAGTTGTTCCCATCTCGTTCAGACTGACCGGTGTGGGTTGAAGTGTTTGAGTCCTGCGGTGCTGCAGGGCACTGGGGAGCACAAACCCAGTTCCTCTGGCACAGGGAAAGCTGCAGCTCTCCAGTGGCAGCAGGAATAACTTCTCCTGCCTCCCTGGCTCACTCATGCTGCTGCCTTCCCTGGGCTGTGTGATGCTGATTTGATGTAACTCGTGTTGAGCAGTTTGTGATAAGGCTGTGAGAAGTGACCACTGAAGGGTGAAGGTGTTGAAGTTCCCTTGTAATGTTGTTTTTTTTCCCTGCAGATAAACAAGTCAGCGTGTGGAAGCTGGAGAAAGAAAAGTGCTCTGTTATTACATTTTCCTTACTTTGTTCAAATTACTTTTGTAGCTGTTCCAAATGCTTCACTGTAGCATTGAAATTATTGGATTTGATGCTACCACAGTGGAATAGGATTCTGGAATAAATCCCATTTTAAAAAACAATCCCTACTCAGGCTGTTTATTTCAGCACTAACCTGTCTACTCTTTGACTCATACTCTAGATGTACTGCTTATAAGCAACCAACCCAAGAATTGCAGATAGTCAGTGAAAAGCAATTTTCAATGTGAGATTTCTTCTCTCTACCCCAGACCTTTTGACTCAGTGCAGTGTTTAATGAATAGAGCAATTATTTATTTTCACAATGGGGTTCCATTATTAATCCAACCAGTTTAATTTCCTGATTTTACTACAACAAGAGAAAATAATTTAAATTGTAGAGATGAGCAGTGCCTCCTCAGGGGCCAGCACTGAGTAGATTCCTGCACTGTAGATGACAGGCACATTCCTTGTAGTCATGTCTTATTTCTAAGTGAAAGGCTTTGGATGTGCTTAAGAAAATCAAATCTCTGAAGTCTTTATTTTTATTGCTATTATTTATTCTGATCTAGGTAGTCACAGTTTGTCTCCACAAAATGCAATAGCTATAAAATACTCAATGAAGTATTTGCTTCTTGGCAGGAGCCGGCTACAAACGTGATGGATTGAGCACGGTGTAGCTGGCACCCAGAGAAATGCAGGAAGCAGCTTCCTAGAATACAAAGGTGTTTCTTAAGAGCCTGGAATCAGCTGGGTGATGGATAATCCCAAACACCCAGGACAAAGGCAGGTCTGGGGGATCACACACAGCCATGGCTGAGGTGGTTTCTGCACCTCCCAGAGTGGGGCTGCTCCTCTTGGAGCTGACAGCCAGGGCTCTCCGGGGCTCTGATCCCTGTGACACACGGGACAGAGCCCCTGGTGTCATGAGCTTCTTAATGTACCAGGACAATCTTTAATTCACCCTGGAATGCAGCAGAACCTCGCTATTTATGCTGGACTAGTGTAGAATTCAAAATACATTGGTCTAGAAGATTGTGTCTGGAATACAAAATCCTCCTGGAATATATTCTGAAGCTGAACTCTCAATTGTGTTATGTCTGGTGATCGCTCCTAATGATTTTCCTTCAAACACCTTGTTCAATTTAATCCCTTTATTCCCTACATTCCCTTCCTCCCTCTTAACTATTTTTCCCTCGTGCAGATTCCTGTATCCTTGAACACCCTTAAGGCTAGAATTTGGGGGATCTTGAGGTCTACTGAGCTTCTAAAGTGCTGCTAGGTGTATTTCCCCCAGATTTCAGTCCAGAAAACACTGATCCTAGAGTGAAGCCCTTTGGGATGAAGGGTCCAATATCCATCCCCTCTGATGAACAGTGTTCCAGCTGCAATACAGTGAAGGCTGTGGAAGAAATTATGTCATCACAGAGCAGCTTTATGGGTGAAAGAACCCAGAGGTCTGTGCAATAAAAATACAAAATCTGTCATGTAAAACGCTGGAGAAGAGGGAAGTGAAATCTTCCTGTTGTGAAGCAGTAGTAGCAGTATGTTCCCAGAAGTGGCTCTGAACGCATTTCTGGGGAGCTGTGGGCCCCGCATGGGCAGTGACACGGCGAGAGAAGCTCGGGCTTTCACAGCGCCGAGCAAACCTGGCACATCCCAGGCCATTCTCTCGACATTGCAAGGAGCAGGGCTTTAGAGGGGGCGGCTGCAGGGGGCACAAGCGGCAGGAGCGGGGCCCGTTCCCAGTGCCCGTTCCCGTTCCCCGTCCCCGCTCCCATTCCCGGTCCCCGGTCCCCATTCCCCGCTCCCGTTCCCGTTCCTGGTGCCCATTCCCCATTCCCCATTCCCCATTCCCGGTGCCCATTCCCCATTCCCCATTCCCCGTTCCCCATTCCCCGCTCCCGTTCCCGTTCCCGGTGCCCATTCCCCATTCCCCATTCCCCATTCCCCATTCCCCATTCCCCGCTCCCGTTCCCGTTCCTGGTGCCCATTCCCCATTCCCCATTCCCCATTCCCCATTCCCCATTCCCATTCCCGGTGCCCATTCCCCATTCCCCATTCCCCGTTCCCCATTCCCCATTCCCATTCCCCATTCCCATTCCCCATTCCCATTCCCCATTCCCCATTCCCCATTCCCATTCCCCATTCCCATTCCCGGTGCCCATTCCCCATTCCCCATTCCCCATTCCCCATTCCCCATTCCCATTCCCGGTGCCCATTCCCCATTCCCCATTCCCCATTCCCCGCTCCCGTTCCCGTTCCTGGTGCCCATTGCCCATTCCCCATTCCCCATTCCCCATTCCCCGTTCCCCATTCCCCATTCCCCGTTCCCCATTCCCGGTGCTCATTCCCGGTGCCCATTCCCCATTCCCCATTCCCATTCCCCATTCCCATTCCCGGTGCCCATTCCCCATTCCCCATTCCCCATTCCCCATTCCCCGTTCCCATTCCCGGTGCCCATTCCCCGTTCCCGTTCCCGTTCCCGTTCCCATTCCCGGTGCCCGCTCCCATTCCCCATTCCCCATTCCCCATTCCCCATTCCCCGTTCCCCATTCCCCATTCCCCATTCCCCATTCCCCATTCCTCATTCCCCGTTCCCCATTCCCCGTTCCCCATTCCCCGTTCCCCATTCCCCATTCCCCATTCCCCGTTCCCCATTCCCCGTTCCCATTCCCATTCCCCATTCCCCATTCCCCGTTCCCCATTCCCCGTTCCCATTCCCGGTGCCCGCTCCCATTCCCCGCTCCCGTTCCCGTTCCCGGCCGGAGCCGCCGCCGTTCCCGGGACACCGGCGCCCCCTGCGGGACACGGGCGGCGCTGCGGCCACCGGCCCGGAGGGACACGGACAGAGGGACACTGCACAGGGACAGGGGGACACTGCACACGGACAGAGGGACACTGCACAGGGACAGGGGGACACTGCACAGGGACAGGGGGACACACTGCACACAGACAGGGGGACACACTGCACAGGGACAGGGGGACACACTGCACACGGACAGGGGGACAGTGCCCAGGGACAGGACACACTGCACAGGGACAGGGGGACACTGCACAGGGACAGGGGGACACTGCACAGGGACAGGGGACAGTGCCCAGGGACCCCTCCCCAGGACAGGGGACAGTGCCCAGGGACCCCTCCCCAGGACAGGGGGACAGTGCCCAGGGACCTTTCCCAGGACAGGGGGACACCTCACGCAGTGCCCGGGCTGCCACCACCAGGACCCCGAGGGCTCTGGTCGGTTTTTCTCTGCCATCTCTGCTTCTGCTTTGAGGTTTTTTGCATCTTGTGATGGTGTCACTGCCCCGGTGATTAATCAGAGCCACTGCGAAATTCCTGGGGCTTCCTTCCTCATCTTTCAGGCACTGCAGTGTTCTGCAGGAAGGTTTTCCTCAGCTGCTTTATGGACTGTGGAGTAGTATAGAGGAAAAGCCCTAAAAAAGGGACAACTGAGAGTTCAGGGGGAATTAAGAAAAAAGGAATAATAGAAACAGAGAAACAAAAGTAGAGGGGATGGCAGTTTAGTTCTTCGAGCTGAGTTGATTATGAACAGGACATCTCAAAAACAGTTGCTGGGACTGGAGAAAACAGCACCTCTTTATGTAAGAAATAACACAGACAAATAATCAGGGCTTTTTGGTTGTATTTTTATTGATAAATTTAGCAATATTATTATGTTTTATTAAAGTACTTTTACTGAGAGTAATAATGTATGTAATAGTCTGCCATTAAACTATGAGAAATGACTAAAACTCTAATGAGACTTTAGTTTCCATGGATGCCCTTAAAAATAGAAGCAAAAAAGCCTTTCTGTCTTGTGAACTAAATCACTTTTGAGAGAGAACCTCAAAGCTGCTTGAATGACTTTTGATTTGAGAGTGCCAGATTAAGGGAAAGTAGAAAGTATGCAGGATTAAGAAGTCTCAAAGAATACTCCTAGGGAGAGGGAGGGAAAATGATCCAAATATATCAATTAAATTATGGCATTGTGTGCTATATCCTCATATTTGCAGGGATCAAGTGCGTGAGCTTAATCTGGTGTGAGCTGAGGTTGGATCCATCTCTGGATAAAAACCTCTGTGCCACAGCTCTGGCTGTTCAGTTGAGTTCACCTATCTAAAATATATTACTACTTCTATGCAGGCTTGAGGGTATTAAGTCACTATTTGCTCTCTGTGGTTGTTCCCCTGTAACTAAAATTTGTTTCCTAAAATGTTCACAAAAAAGGGTGAAGGACGACTGCTGGTAGAGACAAAGTAAATGGATTTTCTAAATGGCATTGCTTACTCATGCTGAAAGCTTTTGTGGCATTTAAGTGCTGACAGCTGATGTAAAAAATGGCCTGCAGGAACCAATTTTGAGTGCTCAAAAAGTAAGTTTGATACCCATCCCACACCTCTGTGTCACACTGATTAAATATTGCTCAATGTGGCAAGAAATGTGTGGAAGTTTGCAGATCCTGGTGTAGAAGAGAACTTTCAGGCAGGGAAATGGGTGCTGAAAACAAGGGGAAGGGATATTTGCAGACAGGCAGCATGAAATGCTCCGACAGGCACAAAGGTGATGGGCCATGGCCAAGGGCTCACCTGGCTCTGTGTCAGGCCTTGGCTGTTCCCCTCCTGGCTGATCCTGCTGTGGATTAATTCTGTGACTATTCTCTTTTATAAAAACTTTATTCTGCAATCTTTTGTAGAGTTTTCACTGAATCGTTGTGTTTTACTGTGCTGAGACTGCAGTGCCAGGCTCCAAGTCATTAGTGGATTTTTCTCTTGCTGGTACAATCTTCAGAAGATCCAAGTGCAATGCAGGAGCCTGGGTACCCCTAACTTTTAGTAGGCTTAAAAAGACATTTATTTCAGACAATTCTACTTCTTGTTCACACTGGGAGTGTGTGATCAGATCCCCTCATTCCTGAACACATTAAGAGGAATTAAGGGTTTGATCCAAGTAATTAGCGATGCAATATGGGACCATAAATTAAGAGATTCTAGAGCTGTTCAGATCCTTTTGGAGAGCTGAATTTGAAGATGAAATCCTAAAAGGTTCAGAAGGCAAATCTATGTACTCTGAATGATCAGGAATATTTCTGTGCAGCCTCCCAAAGGATCAAGTTTACACAGGAATTTAATGGGGGGGGATCTTGGTGAAATGATTCCTGAAACACAGGAGCCCTTTGTGATTACAAAATGTGTGTTCAAAATCCATTTTAAGCAGCAGACTTATTTTAAACAGCAACTTGCAGATGTGGCTCTGAGAGGCAGTCACTGTTAGTTTACCATTTGATCCATGACTGCAATAACAAGGCGTGCATGGACTATTATGAACTCTCACTAATTGTCCAGCAGTCCTGGGAGCTACAGATCCCCATCCATGAAGATAATTGCCCGTGTCACAATGAAAGATCACTGAAAAAGAAGCATTTCATGCCTTACATAGTCAATTAATATGTGATTTAAGGTACCATTGCTTGTACACGACCGTGGTACCACCCCAGGAAAGAACTGCACCCATTTAGTTAAAATAGGAAAATGGTTGGAATATTCCTTAATGAAGTAAAAGCTTTGAAAAATCTCTGCAAGTAGTTTCTCTTCTATATAAAGAGGAAATATTTGCCCAGCTGATTTGTGGGTCTGATCATAACTTTGGCATCACCAGCATCTTCCTGCTGCTCCTGGCTGGAATTGCCCAGCTGGGAGGATCCTGTGTTCTGCAGCCCCAGACTGGAGCAGAGCCCTGTCCCTGGAAGGGCTGGGTGAGACTGCAGAGTGAGATTTGGCACTGCAGTATTATCACAGCTCATCACTAGTTTACAGTTTATCCAAAAGGTGCTACCCAAAGGTAATCATTTAATCTCCTATTTATGGTTCAGAAAGGGGTACTAAGGAGATCTCTTTTTTTTTCTAAAAATGCAAAAAGCTGTTTCAGTCCTCCATGCCTCCCAGCCTTCTCCTGCACCCCTGGGAGCAGCTGGAATGTGGGATGCTGACTGATTGCTGATGCCAGGGTCTGTTCCTCATCCCCCTGGGACAGCCCTGCTGTGCTGAGGAGGAGTTGCCATTCTAGTTCTGCTGTCTGGAGAATTCAAAGGCTGCAAACATCAAAGCCTCCTGGGAAGCAATAATTTTGGACACTTGGCCATCAGATTTTTTTTGGAAAAACCTGCATTGAAAAGGCTGCTTTAAACTCCAGGTGTGGGTCTCTGATGTGCTCTTGCTAATTTTAATTGACTTTTCTAAAGTATTTCAGGTAAGGACACGTGCAAACAATATAGACACATTTGTATAAAAACCTACAATATATAAACAGTATATTTGTTCTCTGTTGTAACATCTGCTCCTTCCAGTAGGGTGTTTGCCACAACATCAAATCGAGTTTATTCTAAGTTTGAAGCAGGAATGATCCATGTGTTTTACTTAAACACAATCAATTATAGCAGGAAAACCAATTTAACAGTGAAATTATTTGTATTTCTGGCCACCTCTGTGGGTGGTGCTGTTTCATGTGGCTCTGTGGACAGTGAGGATGGGAGGGCAGCAGACAACAGGTTTGTCTTGTGGCAGCTTTTGGGCTCAGGTGAGTGGAACTCTCTGAACCCTCATTTGAGCATCACAGATCAAACACAAATTCCCACCTGCAGCACAGGTGAGCTGTGCCCTGTCCTTATTCCTGCAGCCTCAGGTAGGAGGAGGCAGCAGCAGAGTCCCCAAACAGAGATTTCAAACAGCAATTTCTCTCAGGTGAAAAGGACATTGGAAGATTTTTATCTCAGTTTTTGTCTTGGCATTGATGGATAATACTGGGACCTATTTAATGTACAAACATGACAGGTAAATGGAATGAGAATGCAGAATGTGAATGACAATATCTGGAGAGATGAATAGTACAAGTTCTCTTTCTCTCCTGTGAGGTTTAGCTCACAGTTGATACAACAACATGTCTGGTTCAATTGTTAAAGTTTAATGCTTCCAAACTTCTTTCTTCCCATCTGAGATCCTGTCTAATGTAAGATGTAACACTACTGCAGAATGGAATTACAGTCTCTTTGCTATTTTCCCACTCTTTGTCCCACATTTTCCCCTCCTTCTGTTTGTGTTGCACTCAGATTTTTGCTGCTGCTACAAAAATGAAATTAATCACCAATCTCGTCTGCAGCTGCTGGGAGCAAAGAGTACGTAGAAAAGTGGGTTAAGGAGTGGATTTGGACTACTGTGATAAGGCAGTCCTAGCTATAAAATCACTGTATTTTTCCCTGTGGAATATCTTTGTAACTGTTCCTAATCTTTTATGACCTCTTTTGGCTTTTGCTTGTAATGAACTTTTGGTGTAAAGAATTGCTGGAGCAGTTTTCCCTGCTCCCCACACTGCAGCTGGAGATGAATAAGACATTTCCTGCTTGTGTCACACTTTGTATCTAGATTTACTTGCAAAACCCACCTAAAAATGTGCTCTGTCAATATGATTATTTAATGGTCTGTGACTGACATTTCTGTAGCTCCCAGCACATGACCTTAACCCTTTCCCCAGATGAGCATTGCCCCAGATGAGCATGACATCTGTAATTATAAAGGATGTAATCATTTTCTGGTTTAGGTTTTTTTTTTCCTTCAAGGGAGTGCAAAAGCTGAGCCCGTTTCAGCTTGCAAAGTACATTTAAATCTCTGCTATCTGGAAACCTTTCAAATTGCTCAGTACTTTTAAAATAGTGTCAGCTCATTGTCAGGGCATGATACAGAAAGGAAAATTGCTGTCTCCCTGCTCTCAGCAGTATCAGACAAGCTTTCTGATTTAAGTATTCCATCTGAAATAGAAAAGTTAATCATAGGCCTGTTCTGCATCATCTCTTTCAAGCCAGGGTAAAAGCAGCGATTTTAGATATTATATTAGAGCTGATTTCGTTGCTTGGAGTGGAAAAGTACAGAGCCCATCAGCACCTACGTGTTTGGGTCTGTTGCAGGTGGTCATCTCACAATAACAGCAATTCCTGCTGCAGGTGTGGATGGACATCCCTGGCCCTGGGTGGGTTTGTGCTCTGTCCAGGGACAGCTCAGGATGGAGCTGACAAATCCTTGGAATTGTGACCTTTTCCCCAGGAGAAGCTGGCCTTGCCCTTTGACTCCTCTTTGGGCCTCTTATGGTCGACGAACCTGTGTGCAGTTTTAGTCTCTCAGAAGTTATTTTGTTTAGTTTGTGTCAGAATAGAAGAGCCCCTGATTTGCCCATGGTTTAATAAATATCTGTGCTGTTTGTTGCTGTGGAAAACCTTTGGGGTGGCTCTTGTCACACACCAGGGCCTGCAAACACGAGGGGCAGGTTACAGACCTGACAGCACAGGGGATGGAGCCAAATGTGCTCTGCAGGCAGCTTTGGGGGAATTTGTCTGAAAATTGTGTCTGTTTGTGGAAACAGGGAAGCCTCTGTAGCATTTTCTCTTCATTTTAGTCCTGCTTGCTCTTACTTGGGGCTTCCTTGTGAGCCCAACCCTGTGGCTGATGGACTAATTGAAAATTCACCCCAGGACTGGAGGGTCTTTGGTCACATCTAATTATTTTGTCAGGAAGAAATTTCTGTCTCTCACCCTTTTACCTCCATGATTTACACCAATGATTTACCTAATTTTATTATCCATAAATCATTCTTCCCACCATGCTAACTCCAGGCCATTCTCACAGCTGCTCTGGTACCTTTAGGGAGATTTTTCCTTCAAGATTGAAGCCCAAAGCTCAGTGGGAGCTTTTTTGTACTGAAAAGTTCTTAGGGAATGCTGGTTTGGTCACCAGTGTGACCTGGGCCCAGGCTGAATCCCATGGGAGGTGTGAATTCTCTGCTCCTTGACCTGAATGCACTCTGGAGAAGGGAGGGATGTTTAAACATTGTGTCGTGAGGAAGAACATGTTTTATATGAAACTTCAGTGTTTTCCATATCTTGTACACCTTTTTAACCTATGTTCAATCAGAAGAACTATCTTTGGAAATTCATAATAATTCCTTTGGGCCTGCTGTATGAATAATTCGGTGTGCTGTGTCTGAAATATATGGTTTGCCCCAAATGCCCAAATTTAGTTACAGCTCCTTGCTGCTTATCTGTGTTTGAGTTTTAATGATGTGGTGATGGGTTAAAATTCCCCAATCCATCCACGGTGCTGGCTGTGGAAACTGGCACTCACCATGTCTGATTTCCCAGGGAATAACGGGAATGCTTTTGTAGGCAACTGGCTGAAGGATTTCTGTATTCTCCTTTCCACTTAGCACGGAGCTGCAGCTCTTTGGGAGCGTTTGTCAGCCAAGATGAAACCTGGCACTCTTCACTCCCACCCCCATGGATTTCAGGATCAAGCAGTGGCTGCTAAGGATGCCTGTTGTTCTCATAGTATTTTAAATCTGAAATGTTCAGCACATTTATGACTGGAGGTTGTAACTGGAGCAATGCTCAGTGGCTTATAGAGTGTGTACGCAATATAAATTCCTCTAAACACTGATATTTTTTGATAAAGTAGGGATTGCTTCTTTATCAAAAAAATAAGGGGAATAAAGACAAGGTTTTAAACTTTTGAAGCCATCAATTTTATTTTGTTGTCAGCAGTTATTCCTGCTTCAATTAATGGTTAATCATGACCACGACCAGCTACAGAGGACACTTGTGCAACAAAAAAATCTGCCCCACCTCACCCTACCAATACAGTTGGGAAATAATGCTGGATTTAAAAAATAATTATTAAAACTGTAAGCAATTGCACCTTTCATTCATGCCAATTTCTCACTTGACATTTAAGAACTTTTTTAATTGGGAAACAGTTTACCATAGAATGATGAGAGTGTTTAGAAACAGTTTGGATAGAAGTTTTGCCAGTCCTTTTGACTGCAGATATATGCAGTGGTTTTCTGAAAGGATTCAAGTTGGTTTTCAAATCTAATTTGGAAAAACTTGTTTCTCACTGTGTTCACAGACTGACAAAGAATGAGTGTTGTACAATGTAAACTTCTTTTTTTTATTTATTTTTTTTTTTTAGGTTTGAAGTTTTTTCCCTGGTTCATGTTACATTTTAATGATGGGACTCTTAAATAAATAGATAAACTGGCCCTAAAATATGCAGAGACAAAACTGCAAACAGATCAGAACCTAAACAGCTTTGGTGTATTTATTGCATGGGGTTTTTTTAGCCTACAGATTTCAGCTCTATTAATAAAACTTCACTGAATTAAAAAACAAAAAAAAAAACCCTTCATAACTTGTCTGTAAGAAGCTTATTTGAGGAAATCTTGTCTGCTGGGTTAGAAAGTTTCATGTGTGAGCTGTAGCAAGCTGCTGGCAGTACAATTCCTTGGCTTGAGGGCAGCCCAAGCCCTCCTGGATCCCGTGTGTGTAACAAGTAGGGAAAAGCACTTCAGGATCAGCTCAGATTGACTTCCAGCAATTGTGCAAAATATTCAGAGTGCATGTTTTTTTACAAAGGAGAAGTGTTGGGCATAATCCCAATCCTGAAGGAATTAATTTTATGGTGTTTTGTGTAGTCAGGAATTCACTTCTATGATCTCCAGAACACTTAATTCCCGAGACTCTTTTGAGGTTTATTTTCTCTTTATTTGCTTTATATGTTGCTTTAAACAAGAAGAAGTGAAAATATATCATGGACCTTTTTAATATTTGTATTATCTCTGACTGCTGGCATGCAAGGACCTGTTAACCTTTGTTTAGAGGTTGTTGAAGGCAGTTTAGTGATGCTGGAGGAAGGAAAGGTAAAATGAAGGTAAAAAATGAAGGTAAAAATGAACCTCTGAAAGTGGTCTGGGTTTTAGCACCAGTGTGAGCACCTTTCCTCACATGAATTAGGAAGTAGGAGAAACCATACCTGGTGTTGCTGCAATTTCCAATCTAGCAATTGGAAATAGAGAAAAAATACCACAAAAACAGTCCAGGTTCCACTTTTGCTCAAAATCTCATGTGGTTAATGGTCCTATGTGTACTGAAATGTAGAGAGATGTTTGGTTTGACACCAGCTTTTGCTGATCTTCAGATTTTGTTACAGCTTAAACTGGGATTCACCATCCAGCTGCTTGTAAGGGCATCTCTTTCAGTGGATTGTGTCATGGAAGAAATTTAAATCAACAAATATGTTGATGCATTATCCTTCTAAAAAAACCCCAAAAAATTAACTGCCTAATACAGAGCTACCAAAAAAAATTAATAAAAAAAAAGAGGTTAAGCTGGCTTTGTTGAATCCTCAGAAATATTTTCTGTACTCCTACTAGATAAGATTGAATCTTTGCCAAAGAGATGAAAAAGTGAAGCAAATGGGTTTCCCAGTAGTGTCTTGCCTTGGGTAACGTTTTTTAAGGTTCATCTGAGAACACTGGATTTCAAAGATACTCAGTAGACAGCTCTGACAAGGTGATAATCGTGCTCTCCACTGCTGTGATACCTCTGAGTTTAAGCCTGGTTTTACTCAGTGGAGTAAGGATGGTGTAAAGTGGCATTGGAGCTCTTTTCTGAATGGATGTACAGCTGAGAATGCAATGGTGTGACTCCTCAGAGAGCCAGGAAAGGCTGCTGCTCAGAGTTACACAAAGTGCCATTATGCAGGAGGCAGCAGCAGCCTGCAGACTGTTGGAGGAACAGAAATTCCCCAAAAGAAAAATTACAAATCACAAAAGGAAAAAAATAAAAATAAGAAAGGATTAGAATAGATCTATTTAGAAATTGGATTTTAGGGTTTGTGCTGGTTCAGATGCTGTGACACAGCACTGGCAAAGCTGAGATGAAAATCACAGTGGGACCCCTGATAAGACCCTGGCACTGGAAATCAGGCATTAGTTACTGGAGAGGTAAACCAGGGTCTGAGGCCTAATGCCTTCAAATGACTTAATTGTAAATTAAAATTACCATCAAAGCAGATGCTGCATTCTTGTTTAGAGTGTTTTGTCTCACCCTGCTAACATTTGCAGTGTCCCCATGCATCTTGCTTTGTGCCACAGACAGGCTTAGACAGGCAGCTTTCTGAAGAAGTGCAGCATTACTCTGGAATGGAAAAAATTCCATTAATTAAGATAACAAGTGAAAAATATTTTGATTACAGAAAGCTCTTTGGGAGCAAATTAGCAAACTGACACCGTATGGTGTCCACATTTTTGTGGTGTGGCCATATGGAAGAATTAGACACTGAACTGAGCCAGTCAGTGCTCCAACCTCATAGAGAGAAATTAAAACTTTGATCAGTTTGTAGCCAGCACTGCTGCCTCGTTGATGCACACAGACTCAGGAAGTCTGTGCTTGTGTCTGGGAGCTATGTGGATGAGTTAATTCATTTACAGAGCTGACAAATAGCTGTAAATGAATTTTTGGGCCCCAGCTGAGGCAGAAAGTTTATCTGCAAAGAAGGTTTATTAGATCTTGCAGTGACAGTGGAAGTCCCCTAGTGTGTGTCTAGCCCAGCTTGTTACTGTGCTGAAGGTTTATTTTGTTGCTTTGGTGCTGTACCTGCTCCTTGTGCAGATTTGTGATGATTACTGTAGATGGCAGCAAAAGCTAAATAAAATACAACGATTTAAAAAATTAATTAAAGCCCTCCCTCCTGCTGTCCTGAGTGTGCATTTTGTCTTGGTGCCTGCCAGCTGTTCTTGAGGATGGAAGCAATTATAGGCAGCAGAAGCCAAATTAAATTACATATCGAATTAAGGTTTCACTCATAGGCAGTTGGGGGGTTTGTGGCTGTGTTGGTTCTCGGTGTGTGCTGTCTCAGATACCAAAAGCCAATTTTAAAGCTCTCCTGATGGTCTCTGAATTCCCCCTTTTTTCCCTTTGTGTGCCATGATGTCAGGAAGGAGCAGCAGCAATTCTGACAAATGATAATGCCTCTGGGAGTATTTTAGTTTTCCTCCTGTTATAAGTCTGCTGTTTGGTTTCTTTCATTGCAATTAAATTAGTTTCCTCTTTTATTTTTAATGTCCTTCCTTGCCCCTTTTATGTGTTGGCTGCTCTCAGTTGCCACTTCCTTTCTGCTCAGAACACGTCAGGAAAAATGGTTTATTGTGCCATCAGGCTAATTAGCTGTTTAATAAGAGAGGATTTCCTCTTGCAGTATCTCAGAATGCAGAAGAAGCACAGGACAGCCTCAGGACAGGCACTGGCCTGTTGGAAGTAGTTGCAGGATTTGGAATAGTGGATGGATTTTAATGGGAAATGACTCCCAATGTTAAGTTTATTACACAAAGTAAAAGATGACTTTTAAATATTGAAAGGGCATAAAACCCAAATGATTATAGGTGAACTTGGGAGCAGGATTTAGGGGCAAGTAATAAATAATAAATGTGGCAAAAGGTCCGTATGTGATTAGCAAAACTGCTTGAAAAGAGCAAGCTGTGAGAGCTGGGGGTCTGCACTCTTTGTTTTTACTCTGAAAACCATAAAACTCAATTTTCTGCATGGCAGACATTTAAAATTAGGCAAAATGTAGTGCATCAAAATGACCCTGTGCTTTTGAAATATTTCTGAAATCCCTTTAAAATGAAAAAGAAGGATGGCAAAGTATGGAACTGCTGTTTGACAATTGTGTTCAATATATGATGAAGGTGGGCACAAAGCTCTAGGTATTAAAGCTTATGAATGTATTAATGCACTGCTTTGGGGGAATTAAACTTTAATATTGATGATAAACCTTCCATAATAAAATGTGTGGAGAGTGAGAGTAAATCTCTCTTGCAAAGTCCCCAAACTATTTAAATAACTGCGTGCAAGCTGCAGCATCTCCTGAGATATATTATAAATGAACTTCTGCATACGAATGTACATTGTGCACAAAGTGGTTTTCCAGCTGCCCTGGAAAAGAGACTGTCCCAAATGACTGTATTTCGTTAAAGTGATTGATCTCTAGCATCGATTCCACAATATTTCTCTCCAGATACACATCATTCACTACCCAGAGTGCAGCCCCGTGGGACATTCCCTGTTGACTGCTTTGAAATGGTGTGAAATTTCTGCAGTGGGTTTTTCTGCCAGCCTGATGTTGTTATTTTTAGATAACATTATGGAAGAGAGATTGTAGCGCTTTAAAATATGAAATGCTGGGGAGATAGAGGAAATTGTGAGTTATGGTGATCTGGAATGTAGCAGCAGAGTATTGAACAAGTATGTCTGGAAAAAAAAAAAACCCCAAACTCGTGCTTCCCATCAAGCTGGAGGAGGAAAATGTCATTTTAGAGAGCCACTGTGCAAAGTGAAGCTGCTCTGGAAGTTGAACTGCATGGAGCTGACATCCAGTCTGTTTATTGCTTTGCTACCAGAGTACAGGAATGTAAAATTTGCCTTTAGAAGAGCTTGTGTGATGAACTCAGCTGTACAAACCTGAGGAACAGTTAATGACTCGAGCAGCTACACTCATCTGCTGATCTTGGGATGCTGCACTGCCAGTTTAGATCTATATCTGCAAAGTGGAAGAGAACTTATGGCAGAGCTGCAGGTTTCAGAGGGTGTCAGCAAAACCTTGAGGAAAACAAATCTGCTCTTTGTTCTTTGCTCCGTTTGCAAGGTGGGAAGTTTTAGGAGAGAGAGTCCACCGTGCTTCCACTTGTGGAAAATTCATGAAGAAGGTAAGTTAAAGCAGGAGGCAATTCTGGAAGCCAAAGCCAGATATGTATCAGATCTGAAAAAAGAGCTTTCTGCAGATGGTTGTCAATAGCAATAACACAGAAGTGAAATGTTCAACTGCTACTCTGGCAGCTTTTATTTCAAAAGCTTCACTAAAAAGTGTGGCTTTGTTTACTTTGGTGTCTTGGATTATTGCAAGTATTTTATATTTTCAGTTCCTGTAAGTGTGGTATCTTCTGGTACCTCTAATATTCTGAGCTGTGCAGTCACCAAGGGATTCCTAATGCTGTGTTATCCTGGAAAAACTTCTCTCTGTGATTAATTCACTTTTTGGGAGATGTCCTGATGACCTTCCAAGTCACCAAAATGGCCATAGGAACATGGCAGCCTTTTCATTTATACTTTTACAAAGAGAAAGACGTTTCTTAATTGTGATACTGGAAGAAATATTTTTTTAAATTTCTACTTAACAGGAAATCCTTATGTCTGATCAATTCTGGGCATTTTGAAGTAGTCATTGCTGCTTCTAAAGTTAATCAAAACTTACTGCTGTGTAAGAAAAATCAATGGAAAACAGATTGAGATCATATAAAAATAATTCAGCTGCAGGGCCTCTCTAGTTTCACCCATCAATAAGCAGGAGCTTGAGTGCTAAAAGTTTCATGTGCCCTCCTGTTGTCTTTATTAATCACCTGAGTGCCAAAACCTCCAGTTTACCAAACTTCATGGATCTGTTTGCAGTTACAGGGTGGGGGTTTTGTGATGATTGGGACATAAAATTTCGCCTAGAGGATCTTTCAGGAATTTCAATATGTTTTCAATGCAGATGCAGTGAGTTACAATTAGATCTGGTTGGAAAGGACACTTGGGTTGAGAATTCATTCTGGGCAAAAAGTGCAAGGAAGCTTCCTAAAGGTGTTCCAGTTCCATTTGAACAAACTCTGAAACTTGAGTTTTGGTCTCTAGTATACAAAGATATATTCTGCATTTATATAATTGTAGTTTTTATTGCTACAAAAAGAATATGCAATTATAGAAAAAATGTATTAAAGTAGGTATCAAGTATATATGATATAATAATTCAATTATAAATGTAGATTTGATATGAAATATTCTCCACATATACATATTTTTAGAGTTTTGATTTTTTTTTTTTGCTGTTAAGCACATTATAAAATAGACTGTTTAAAAGATTGACCAGAAATCACTGCTGAGTCATTTATGGTTGGTGGCAGAACTGGAAGTGTGCATTGCTTTTCTTTGTGGCATGTCTGCAGCCATTGTCACTGCAGGCAAATAATTGGCAATGCCATCTGTTCCAAATGCAGGCTGAACCTCTGCACTGTGACTTTGGGCACAGTTAGACAGTTATTGACTTGAGAAGATGACTGAAAACAGGATTTGCCTAATCCACAAATTACTGTCCATTAGATGATTATTTTTTGGTGCTGTCGACCTTTTCCTGCACCTCTCCCTGTACTTGTAGGCACACTACTCTGGAATTTAAACAAACATTTGATGGCAGGCTGTGAAATTCCTCATCAACTCTCAGTGTTTGTCTTCCTGAGGGCTCCACAGCAGCTTCCCATGAGTGTGGTTGGCATGGATCACATGCCAGAGAAAAATAAGTTACTGCTATGGAAAAATTAAATTTCTTTCTCTCTTTTCGTTAGGATACATTTTATTCAATCACTCTGGAAACAAGGTAAAGCTGTAGTTTGCTTTTAATCCAAGGAACTTGTAATTTCTTCTGACTTCATTTATTTGTGCTGAGGACAGGCAGAAATTGCTTCTGTTTGGGTTGTCCCTGTGTTCCCACTGGTCAGCTGAAAGCAGGCTGCCCAAATGTCTGTAAAAATAGAACTGATGTCCTAATCAGCTGTAGTTCAGAAAGAGTTCTGTGTCCTGTTGGACAAAGAAAAAGGAATTATAGCTTTTGCCTGTTTATAAAAGTACTCTTCATATTTAGCAAAGGATTTTGGGACAGTCGAAATAAATTTACTTAATGTGCCCATTTAAAAATGGTTATTCTTGAACTTGCCCTAATTATTTCATTTTAATTATTTTAGGAAACAAATGGTCTTTTAACTCTGCAAGCAGTGAACAATCCAAATAGGTAAATACACAGATATTTGCATGCATTTTCCTGTGCATATCAATATGTCACCAGAGCCTACTCAGTGGAGTGAAGCAGCATCTTTGTAGTCATTAAGAACCACTAATGAGTGGTTGAATAATGATAATTCTAAAGACCTATTTACCTGATAGATTTTATGGTCCTGATGGAACTATCAGAAGCTAAATAACAAAGATTTTAAAATGTCCTAAATATTTCTAGAAGACCTAATTGTTCCTAAGGAGCTCCATTTACAGTCAGCCTGGCAAGCTGCATTTGTGTATGTGTAGGAATGAATAATCCATTTCTGATGCATGGCATGCAGCAGCATGGCACCCTGCAGTTGTGGAATAGAAAAAGTCAGGTAAAATGAAGCTTTCTTTAATAAAAAGGGAGAAGAGGCAGGTATGGCTCCTGCAAGGACATGATTTCAATGTTGGTTTCTTTACATTCTCTTGGCACAGAAGTTGTGTGTCCCAGTTAAGGATCAGAAAAGCCCTGTCCAGGCAGAGGTGAGCGTGTTCAGCTCCTGTTAAACCAAGGAGTGAAATATCCTGAGGTTCTTCATCCAGGAAGGTAGGGAGGTCTGTATTAACCCAAAATTTCTAAGAAATTTCTAATAATTTCTCATTTTCTGTTAGTTTAAGGTACTAGCAGATGAGTTTAGCTTTTTCATAGTGTTTTTTCTTCCAAACCAATTTAATTCCCAGCTCCCAGTGGCCCGTCCTGCCCAGCTGGGGCTGGAAGAGAGGCATCTGTCCCTAGTGCCCATTTCCAGTTCATCTGCAATAGCATTTTCAGGAGTTTGGCTTCTCTTCACCACACAGCCTGAACCTCTGTGAGAGAGAATCCATGTTAAATATAAGGATCACTGGGGCCCTGATGCATTTTACAAAGCCAGGTCCATCCAGGTAAGTGCCTAGGAATGTGAATGCTGCCTTTTAAGAACATTTTCCCATGCTTAGGAGTTTTCCCTCTTCAGTTACAGATCTTTATCTCTTAAAACATAAATCATTAAATAGATCTCCACTCCCATGCCTATTGCTTGAAACTGTGTATTAATTTCCACTTTTTACTTTTGTAAGACAGGAGAACTTTTAAATTTTATTTTTTAAGGAAATGACCAGTGAGTCCCACATGAGAGCTGAACTCTGCAGTGACACTGGCAGCACTCCTGGCATGGCTGAGCAGCTGCTGTGCTCTAGCAGATGCTTGTTTTACCAGATTTAGTCTCCCTATTGTTTTCCCAAGCTCATTATTCTACCTGCAGTCTGTTTCCCTTTGTGCTGACACGATGCAAGGTGAGGATCTGTGCCAAGCACAGCAGAGCTCACGTTCCTGTAACCCAGCCCCCTGACTTTGCTGCTGCTCAGCCTTCCTGACACAGCTTCACTTCAGTACCTGCTGGCTCAGAAGACACCTGAGTAGGAGAAATGTCTGGTTTTCACTTCCAACCAAAGAAATATTTTCCTTGATTTGTAAAGATAATGGTTAAATAGGTGAAAGTATTCATCGTGCAACAAAAGAATTCTTTTGTTATAGCATGGATATTTTGTTTTTCTCAAACTGTGCTACTAATGAACATAAAGTTAAAAGATGTTTGGCAAGGACACCTTTAAGAAGGCACTGATTTTACTACAGAACACATCTCATTTTATTGAGCTGGAAAAGACAGTTCATTAGGAAAACAATCCCTAATTTGAAGTATATTTCATTTTAGTTCTATGATTTCTTTTCCACGTTCTAAATCTCCAGTGACTTTGCTTATCCCTTCAGCCCTGCAAAGGTGACCAGGCTTTGGAAGATGAAGAACTCTCTCATGTAACTGCCAGCCCAGTGTTTAACATCTGCTGCTCTTCCACAGATAAAACTTTAGGAACAGTGGTGTTGGTAGGTAGAGATTAGGTGTGTGTGGAGTCCAAATAACAGAGTAAAAACTGCAGATGCTATGAATAGAACAAGCTAAGGCAAGTACAGGCTTCTCTAGATCTCATTATACAGGAATAGTCTCCTCATTAGCTCATTTGACTCAAGTATTTCTCCTGCTGGGCTGCTATTTTTGGGTTCAAAGTGAAAAAAAAAGGGACAAATAATGTGTTTGCTCTTTGCTGCCATTAGTTGTTAATGATGTTTAGAGAGATATTTCTACAAATATAGCCCGTCTGCACTGGTGTGAGTGCATTTCCATCTGTATCAGCAGCAGTGCTTGTTTGCTTAGAGTGGAGTGGGAATGAGGAACTTGACATTGGAACATGCAAGGAGTGTTTTCCTGTGTCCTTCACTCAGAGAATCCCTGTGGCTCAGCAGTCCTGGACACATCCAGGATCTCCATGCACAGGGCTGGGAGTAACAAACTACACTGGGAGTTGATAATCTGAAAGAATGACCAGATTCTAAATTTTGCAGCTGTCTCTGGTTTTATGGCCAGCTGAAAACTCTGCATCTGAAGGGAGCTGCAACTGGGAGTTTGGTGCTGGAGCCAAAAGCTGCCATCTGTGGTTGTGCTTTCCAGGCTTGAATTAAATAACCAGCTCCTGAAAGCTGAGTAAAGCTCATCTTTGGGAGTTTTGAAATGACCAATTGTGCTCAGGAACAATTCTCTAGTCCTGAGGGCTGGCTTGCCTAGGTGTGCATGTAGTTAGAAATAAAGAGGTATGGAAATCCTTTAAGGTTTGATCCATCAGTGCTGAAATATCCCAAAAGCAAAGAGGTCTGTAAATACGTCTGCATATCTGTGTATGAATATTAATGATTCAGGTGCTACTCCACTTTCCAAAATTGTTGAAAAAGTCAAGATCTTTCACATTCATCCTCACCTTCAGTTCTTGTCAGGCATTGTCTGCCCAAACTTATGTAAAATAGCAACTTTTATTCATTGTATTATTGTGAGTTAAGGCTGAAAAAGCAGGGGTTGCTGAGATTAAGGGAGAGGAAAACCTCTGAAGCTGTACTGGCAGTCTTTAGATGCAGGAAAAGTTGCTGCAGAGACTCAGGCAATGATGATAATGCAGATCCACGGGGAAAAGAGCAAATGGTAATGGGCTTAAATTGTAGCAAAAGAGATTGAGATTTAGCATTAAGAAAAGCTTTCGAAAAGAAATGGAATAAATGACTTGGGGAAAGTGGAGTTTTCATAACTGAAGGTTTTTAAAACCAGGTTAGATGGATGGCCCAAAGGAATGACTTGAGTTGTATATCCTGCTTTTTGAAGTTAATTAACTGTCTTATTCTTCTGGCTCCTATTTCATTTTCTTTGATGCTATTTCTTTCTCTTTGTGAATGTGTTCAGAAAAAGTTCTTGGTCAAATGTACAACCAAAGGAAAACAGTTTATCAAAAACATTGTTTTAAATGGCAGTAAAGCCCCTAAGTATTTTCCTGTTTACTTATTTTCATTAAATAACGAAAGTCAAGTCAGCTCAGTTAAGTCTTGCTCTGGAAATTTCAGGTTTGTTTACTTTTTAATGAAAAAAGAAAAGCTCTAATTGTAAACAAGGTGCAGGAAACTCCTGTTGCCCATTGCACTGCTGTTAACCTCTCTACATCTGGAATGTAGAGCAGACTTTTGAAAACCTTGGACAACCGGTTAATTATGAGGAAGAAGTTATTGTGAGCTTTTGTTGCAGGCTGGCTGTGATCACCAGGACACCTCTGTGATTATCCTGGAGCACCCCTTGGATCAGGAGCCTGCCCTGGGCTGGGCAGTGTGACCGATGTGTTTAAAGTGAGCACGCTCCTGTCACATCAGCTCTCGCTGCTGCTGAGGTTCCAGCTCCTCTGGCAGCAGTTCCTGGTGCTCCTGCTTCACTCCCTGCTCTCCCAGGGCTGTGAATCCCTGCTCCAGGGTGCTTTCTCCACCTCCTGCCCCAGCAGCTCCAAAGCTGCAGCACCTCATCCCTGCATGAAGCCATCCCTGGGACTGCAGGTGGCAAAGCAAAGCACTGGGGTTGTGGTGCTTGAAAACAAAGGTGATTTCCTTTCCAGGACAGGGGAAGGGTCTTGATGGGGAATATGAGTATTTGTGTTAGTTAAACACTGCAATTGCATCTTGTTCAGCTGTGAGAGACACACTGCTGAGTCACTCCTGATTGCTTTATGCAGAACATGCTCTGCCTGTGCCTAAGGAGGGTTATTAAAGACTGCTGAGTACAGAGAGCTTTAACAAAGAGATCTCAGAGTAAACACTGACATTTGTTACTGCCTCTGTTTAGCACTGCTGAAGGTCCCTGGGAACTTGGGAAATTGAGCTGTCAGATCTACGAAGATGAAATGAAACTTTGTTCTATGGCTTCAGTCCCTTAGGAAAGTTTTTCAGGTCATTTAGCATCACTACTGTGAGGAGAGCTTATTATTATTTTCCTAAAAATTATTCCCTTTTGTTGATAAATGTAGAGTGA